>NC_041729.1:35953726-36257198 GCF_004115215.2 Ornithorhynchus anatinus
GGCAGCAATTACAGGTCTCGGTTTAGTTTTGTTTCCTGAGGATTGTGAAAGGAGGGGAAGCCCCTCGGTGAGCAGGTTTCTCACTTTTTAAAATGCTGCCCTAAAAAAACCCCAACAAAACTGTGAAAGGAAATTAGGTTATATATATTGGGCAGCGGGGCTGGTGGGCGTCGGGGGAGGCTGGATCTGTCGCCTGTGTGGCTTCTGCTGCATAACTTTCAATGACCCGAGTCCTCAAGTATGGACTGGCTGGGGGCTGTACATCATTTAGGTCAGCAGGATCTTAAGGCGTAATTACATCTTACGTAAATGCCGATGCCAGGATACCTGACCGTTGCCCAACTGTCCGTGAGTAACGCATGAAATACTCAGTAAAGGAACCGTGGGGAGCTGGCATGTCAAGGAATAACATGCTTTTCATAGTTTCGGAGGCATTCACAAGCGGGTAAATAGGAGACCTCCCGAGTTCAGCTCTTTGGCCGCTGAAGTTCGGTGACGGAGATCGGGTCAATATTTTGAGGAATTTGTCGCCCGAAGATATCTGTGCGAGACAGTCGTGCTTCCTGACGTACCGACTTTTGAATGCCCGGCCCCTGCCACTTGCTGAACGCTTCAGCATTGTGGGTGGGAGGTTACGTTATGATATAGGGGGCTTGGGGGGGCGAGCCTATGAAATGAAGTGAGCTAGGGTGGGGATAGTTGGGGACGGAGCAGCAGTGTGGCCTCATGAGGCTATTGATGCCTGTTTACCGGTTTCGATGTCTGTCTCCCCGCCTTCTAGCCTGTGAGCCCGTCGTGGGCAGGGATTGTCTCTCTTTGTTGCTGAACTGTACTTCCCAAGCGCTTAGTACAGTGCTCTGCACACACTAAGCGCTGAATAGATACGATCGAATGGATGAATGAATGGAAAGATCACAGGCCTGAGAGTCAGAGGACCTGAGTTCTAATCCCGGCCTTGGCGTGCGCCTGGTTTGTGAGCTCGAGCAAGTCACCAGACTTCTCTGTACCTCAGTTTCATTATTTGTAAATAGGGGATTAAATTCCTGTTCTCCCTCTGCTTTAGACTGAGCCCTGTGGAAGACAGGGACTGTGTCTGACGAGATTATCTTGATTCCACCCCAGTACGAGACAACAGAAACGGCATGGCGTAGTGAGTAGAGCACGGGCCTGGAAGTCGGAAGGTCATGGATTCTAATCCTGGCCTCACCACTTGTCTGATGTGTGAATTTGGGCAAGTCATTTCACTCCCTGTGCCTCAGTTACCTCATCTGTAAAATGGGGATTGAGACTGGGAGCCCCTCGTGGGTCGGGGACTGTGCCCAACCCGATTTTCTCGTATCCATCCCGGCGTTTAATACGGTGCGTGGCACATAGTAAGTTTCTTAGCCAATACCACGATTATTATTACCGTTACTACTACGTGCTCGGCCCATAACGACTTAAATACAATTATTAATATTAGCTGCGTGTGCATCTCTAGGTACCTGCTTGCACACCCGCTTTTGTACCCTCCAAAGTGTTTAATGTAGTTCTCCACACTCAGTTGGTGTTCAGTAGTAGTATTTTTTTATTTGGCTGGTTGTCTGGCCGGTGTTCCGCGGCAACTTTGGATGCTTTCCCGGGCCCTGGAGTGAGTCTGAGGGGAGGGAGGAGGGAGGAAGGTTGCCCACCCACCTCCGCATCCAACAGGAACTCCTCTCCATTTTCTTAAAACACTCCCATCTCCTTGCCCCCTCCTACTTCACCCTACTGCTCTCCTACCAGAACCCAGCACGCATACTCCACTCCTCTAATGCTGACCTTCTCTCTGCACCTACATCTCATCCCTCTCGCCACTGACCCTTCGGTCACGTCTCCCATCTGGCCTGGAACGCCCTCCCTCCTCAAATCCGGCAATGACTCTTCCCTCCTTCAAAGACTGAAGGCACATCTCCTCCAAGAGGCCTTCCTTGACTAAGCTCCCCGTCCTCTTCCTCTCTCCCTTCTGCGTCACCCTGACTTGCTCCCTTTATCCACCCCTCCACCAGCCCCTCGGTACTTATGTACGTAACTGTAACTTATTTGTTTATATTAATGTCTGTCTCCCCCGCTAGACTGTAAGCTTGCTGTGGGCAGGGACTGCCTCAGTTTATTTTTCATTCATTCAATAGTATTTATTGAGCGCTTACTAGGTGCAGAGCACTGTACTAAGCGCTTGGAATGTACAATTCGGCGACAGATAGAGACATTGCCTGCCCAGTGACGGGCTCACAGTCTAAACCGGGAAGACAGCAAAGCAAAAACAAGACAACATGATCAAGATAAGTAGAATCAAGGGGATGTACACCTCATTAACAAAATAAATAGGGTAATAAATAATATATACAAATGAGCACAGTGCTGAGGGAAGGGGGAAGGAGGATGGGGAGGAGCAAAGGGAGGGGGGAGGCACTCTCCCAAAAACTTAGTACAGTGCTCTGCACACAGTTATGTGCTCAGTAAATGTGATCGAATGAATGAGTGAAAGGATGGGGCTGAAGACTGTGGCTTGAGGGGTGTACTGGAAAGAGAGATGGAGATGTTTCTGGGGAGGAATTCTGGCCCGAGGTGGAGCTCAAGGACGGCGAGTCGGGTTTATGTCCGTCACTCTCTGTCCCTCTCCCCTCAGGACCCAGGCCCCCTCTCTTCCTCCCTCATGCAGCTCCATTCGTGCGGGCACGTTGGGCCTGGGGTGGGAAGCTGCGGTTCCCAGTGTGCGGTGTGGGTGAGGACCGTAGCTCGAGGCTGGCAGCTGCACGTGACAGAAACAGATCTTTTCTGGGCAGTGCTGTAACATCTGTAGTTGACTATAAATGACAGTGATTGCAGTTGCTCAGGAAGAGGCATAAACATATTATGTGTGATGTCCTGAAAGAGAAAGACTATTTAATAAGTCGTCGATTAGGGGGCCGATGGGTGCTCTGCCCATCCCTGAGGCACTCCAGATTTCCCCTCCTCCTCCTCCTCATTCAATCAATGGTATTTATTGGATGTTTACTGTATGCAGAGCGCTGTACTAAACGGTTGGAAGAGTACAGTATAACAGAGGTGCTAGACACATTTCCTGCCCACAAGGAGTCCAGAGGGGCAGAGTCCTCTTCCATCGCCACCCCAAGGATGCATTAACCCCGCAACACTGTTGGCCGAGGTATCTGTTGGAGAAGGCCGAGCCGAACTTCTTTGCCCGTGTGATTTGGCGTCATTCCTTCCAAGTTGGCTTGCCCCTAGACCAGGTCCCCGACATCAGATCCAAAGAGCGCTTGCTCTTTGCCGGTGCACTTGAGGTCTGAATCCCTCTAAACATTCAAATTGCACGGCTGCTTCTCCCGGCTCTTGTTTCAGTGTAGACTGGTTCCGCATTAGTTCCTTTGCATGTGCTTAGATAGGTCAACCATCGAATGATGCAAATAAGCCGTCGCGGTTAGCTCCCTACTGGGTGGGGGCGGTGTGTGTGCGTGTCCGCGAATGCCCGTCTTCTCTGTCGACTCTGCCTCTCCTTTCTTTTTACCCAAAAGAATTTGAACGAAGCGGGGAGTGGTTGGTCGACCTTAAGGATCTGTTACATTTTTCATCTTTCAGCTTCCTCCTTTGACTCCTCCTTGCAACCGGATTCTTTGCAGCCAGTGACACTCAGCCGGGGTGGTAGCTCTTCAGGGTCAATAGGTTAAACGTCTCTAGAAGGGTGCAGCACAGAGGCACGCGTCTGTCTTCTCCCCGGCCCGTCCGACCCGGCCGTGCTTCTCCTTCGAGAGGCAAGGGGTTAGTGGCCAAGCAAGAAGATTTATCAGCTGCTGTCTTTTCGAAGGAAAACCCATGTTCTCCTTTATCAGATGTCGCCGTCGGTTGAAGCAGAGTCGGGGTAGATTTTCCACGCCTCACGGTTCTGAACCTCCGGAGCTTAGCTTGTGATGCGCCTTCCTGCAAGTCCGATACAGATGAGTGAAAACAAAACCGCCCGAGGGGGGGAGGGGGAAGGAAGGGGGCGTCAGGTCCCTGCCCGTCCACCGAGCTCAAAACAGCGGCACGGAACTGCGTGGAGTTGCATTCGGAGTCGAGTCTGTCGGCGTCTCGGCCCCGACCGTTATCGACGGTGCGGTGTTCACTCTAGGCCGTCCCCTCCGGCCGCCGCCGGCCGCCGTGTGAGCGTGCGTCACGGCCGGGGAAATTCTTGAACTCTGACCCCTTGCTGCTCCTCATCCCGAGTCGCCCCGAAATGGATGGAGTGTGGAGTTGGAGGGGGATTTCCCCCTCCCTCGGGGTGACGCACGGGAAGCGTCGTCTCCGGGGGCTCCGATCCAGCGGGGCGCCCGACTCCTCGGGGAGGGGAGAGTGGACGCCGGGGCCTCTAGGGCAGCCCAGGTGACTCAGCAGTGATAAAATGCTCCCGAGTGGAGTTGCTGACTCACAGGCAGGGCATGCATGCTGAAACTGGCCTGTCTGCACACTTCCCAACTTAAAAGGGCAACAGCCGGCTCTTCCCCCGCCTCCGCCACCGCCGGCAACCAGTTTAAGACGCCTTAACGAGCGCAGGCCTTCCCGGCTGGGAAGGGGCGCCGCGCAGGGCGGGAGAGAGGGAGAGACTCGACTGGGAGCAGCCCGGTGGCTCCGTTTTTATTATCCACGGAGGCCTTAAATCGTCCTGCTCGGCCTGTTCCCCTCCCGGGGCTCGCATCTGCCTCTGGGGAATCTCCCCGGATCGAGGCTGGCGGTGATGGCTCCCCGGGCCTGATCCCGGGTGATGATAATACTGACGACTGTGGCACTGGTTAAGCGCTTACTGGGCGCCGAGCACCGTACGGAGCGCCGGAGTGGCTCCGAGCACATCGGGTTGGGCGCGGTCCCTGTCCCGAGTGGGGCTCACTGTCTTAATTCCCATTTTGCAGATGAGGTCGCCGAGGCACGGAGAAGTGAAGCGACTCGCCTAAGGTCACACAGGCAGGTGGCGGAGCCGGGATTAGGACCCGTGGCCTCCTGATGCCCAGGCTCGTGCTCTATAGGCTAGGCCACGCTGCTCCTCCCAGAAATTGTGGCATTATCTTTTTGACACGGCTAAAGCAGGACCCTTCACACTCATGTTTAAGGTATTAATGAACTCACTGGGGAAAGATGTTCGGTAAACGCCGAAGGATGATGACAAGTCGATTTATAATAATGTAGAGTTGGTGACTTCAGGCCACGCATTCTGGTTAAGACAGGACAGCCCTGGGTTTCTGCAGGTGATCAGTCAGTCAGTCGATCTTAGCGAGTGCTTACTGCGCACGGAGCACTGTACTAAGCGCTTGGGAGAGTTCAGCATAACGGAGGTGATGGACCCGTTCCCCGCCCACAGCGATCTCACGGTCTAGAGGGGGGAGGCAGACAATAATATAAATAAAGCAATTAGGGATACGCACAGAAGTGCCGCGGCCTTGAGGGAGGGGTGGATGAAAGGTGCGAATTCAAGTGCAAGGACCATGCAGGGAAGGAGTGGGAAAAGAAGAAATGAGGGCTCAGTCGGGGAAGGCCTCTCGGAGGAGATGTGCTTTTAGTAAGGCTCCGAAGGTGGGGAGGGTGATCGTCTGTCGGATACGAAGAGGGAGGGCGTTCCGGGCCAGAGGCAGGACGTGGGCGAGAGCTCGGCGGTGCGATAGATGAGATCGAGGTACAGCGAGTAGGTTGGCTTTAGAGGAGCCAAGTGTGCGTGGGCTGGGTTGTAGTAGTCAATCAGGGAGGTAAGGTAGGAAGGGGTAAGGCGACTGACCGCTTTAAAACCTCTGGTAAGGCGTTTCTGTCGGACGCGGAGGTGGATGGGCGACCGTTAGAGATTCTTGAGGAGGGGGGAAACGGGGACTGAACGTTTTTGTGGAAAAACGGTCTGAAGTATAACCTGGAGTGGGGAGAGACGGGAGGCCGGGAGGTCAGCAAGGAGGCCGACGTGGTATTCGAGATCGGTTAGTATAGTGCTTGGGTTAATGTGGTAACGGTGTGGACGGAGAGGAAAGGAGAGATTTTAGCGATGTCGCTAGGGTTGAATCAGCAGGATGTAGTGACCGATTGAATACGCGGGTTGAATGAGAGGGAAGAGTCAAGGATAATGCCAAGGTCACAGGCCTGAGGGACAGGAAAGATGGTGGTGCTGTCCACGGTGACGGGAAAATCACGGGGAGGACAGGGTTGAATGGGAGAGAGGAGTCGAGGAAAAAAGGTCAGGGGTGACTTTTGAAATGTAAAAAAAAATACCCTGTATTTGGGGCTACCCAGTTAAGCTGGGAGTCTACTGCGCACCCATCCCCAACTGCTCTATATCCCTCTAAATGTTTGGATGCCGACTCTGACCAGATGCCTGGGCCTTCTGGGTGATCTGACGGGCCAGAGAGTGGCTCTCGGAGTCACGCTCAATCAGTAAATGGTATTTACCGAGTGCCTACCGAACACTGTACTAAGCACTTGGGAGAGTACAGTACACTCCATAAGCACAATCCCTGCCTTCAGGGAGCTGATGGTCTGATGAGATCTGGGTTCTGGTCCTGGCCCTGCCCCCCGGCCTGCTGTGTGACCTTGGGTAATAATAATAATGTTGGTATTTGTTAAGCGCTTACTATGTGCAGAGCACCGTTCTAAGCGCTGGGGTAGACACAGGGGAATCAGGTTGTCCCACGTGGGGCTCACAGTCTTTAATCCCCATTTTACAGATGAGGTGACTGAGGCGCAGAGAAGTTAAGTGACTTGCCCACAGTCACACGGCTGACAAGTTGGGTATGTCACATGACTTCTCTGGCCCTCTGTTTCCTTATCTGAAAAGTGGGGATGATACCTACCTCTTCTTACCTTATAGGGTTGCTGTAAGACTAGAATGAAGTAATGGCCCTGAAAGTACTTTAGCAGAAAAAAGGCACGGTATCCCAGATGAGGTTTTATTACTGCAGTGTAAGTGTGAGGTCTGGGTGACTCTTCTGGTGGTAAGACCAGGAAGAGCAACTTCGAGCTTTGCCTTTGAGCTTTGAGTGTAGTTTGGTTATCACATTTGTTCTGGGGGACGAGAATAGTAATAACGTCTTTTACGGTGGAAATGAAAGTGAAAAGGAGAAATCCAGCCAAGAGAGTAGGGGAGACCGCTCGAACTCCATAAAGCACACTACTGTGCTTTGTGCAGAAGGGTTTGCCCTTGAAATAAACGATCTTCGTCCGTCAGGATCAGCGTCTGGACATCCCCAACTCCCAAGTGATACAGGTAGCATTTATTAAACAAACGCTCGCCCTGTGCCGGGCGGTGGGGTCGATTCAAAATGATCAGATCGGACACAGTCCCGGTCTCTTATGGGACTCACCGTCTGAGAAGGAGGGAGAGCGGGCGACTGATCCCCGTTCGCAGATGAAAAAACGAAAGCACAGAAAAGTGAAGTGATCTGACCAAAACCTCACAGCCGGTGAATGGCAAAGCCAGGACCACGGGCCTTGGTCTCTTGATGCCCGGTCCTGTCCTCTTTTCACTGGGCCACGCTTGCCTCTGAGGCTCAGGAAGCTGGGCCACCACTGCTCTGTCGTGCACATTGCCCATTTAAGTCTGATCTAGTCCACTCGTGATGCTTCCTGTTGATTCCCTTCTCTATTGGTTTAACTGGTAGTGGTCATAGAAACCCAAAAAAGCAACATATAAAAAGGAGGATGTGAGCTCTGTGGCAGCCTGCTGAGGACAGAGGGGAGCGTGGGTGGTGGTGTGCTCTAAAGAGCCTCCTTGCGAGCTGGAGGTAGCCACCTAAATAAGATCTTTAAAGTGATGATAGTTGGAGTGAGTGGCATTTATGAAACCCGCTCTAAGGGCCAAATAACCGGGGTAGTCGCAGAATGATCAGATTGGACCCGGCCCCTGACCCACCCAGGACTCACCTCTCTCTTGGGTTGTCTTCTTGTCCTTAGAACTTCAGTCCCCTGTTCTGTGGCAGTCGATGCCATCTCCTTATGTCTCCTGGTGAGAGCCCTTGATCCGGGTCGGGAGTCGCTTAAAGTTTCTCCAGTACTAGGCCCTTGGCTGGGGTTGTGGGAGGAAGCGGATTCTGCTCCAGTAACTCTTTCCTCTTCTGGTTCTTGACCTAATGGGTCTTTTTGGATTTCCAGCAGCGGAACTTAACGCGTTCTGGACATCCTCTCCGATGATATTTACCGAGCACTTAGGCTGGCCATTAAACAGTTATCCAGGGCCAGGCCCCTGCCTTGGGGTGCTCACGTCCTCAGGAGCAGCCAAGGGGGCAATTCCGAGTGAGCGGGTCTGGCGTGACAGGGTATTTAAATCCTCTGATTAGAGAAGAAGCGTGGCTAGAGAAGCAGCGTGGCTCAGTGGAAAGAGCCCGGGCTTTGGAGCCCGAGGTCATGGGTTCGAATCCCGGCTCCGCCACTTGTCAGCTGGGTGACTGTGGGCGAGTCACTTCACTTCTCTGGGCCTCAGTTACCTCATCTGTAAAATGGGGATGAAGACTGTGAGCCCCACGTGGGACAACCTGATTCCCTCGTGTCTACCCCAGCGCTTAGAACAGTGCTCTGCACATACTAAGCGCTTAACAGATACCAACATTATTATTATTAATCCCTGTCCGGGCCAGGATTATGAGCCTGAGGGGCCGCTTCACATTCACACCGGAGGACCTAAGGAGGACTCAAAAGAGCCGGTCTCAGGCCTATCTTGCAGGAGATTCTAGGGTCCAAGTATAAGTGTGTCCGCTTGTGAATTTTCATCCTAGTATTTTACATGTATAAGCAGCGACGCAGCTGTGTTGGCGACCCTGCCACCGTGCAGTTTCCCTTCCTGCTAACCAGAAAAGCCATAAAAAGGGAGTGCCGGGAGGGAAGGGGTTGCCAGTGGTATTTGCGTGCTTACTTTGTGCGGACCCCGAGCCCTTGAGAGAGTACAGTAAAGTTAGTAGACACGATCCCTACCTTCAAGGAATTTATGGTCGAGCCGGGGCAGACAGATGTTAAAAAGAAATTTACGGGTAGGGGAAGCAACCGCATCTGCGGATGTGCACATTTAATCAAAAGCCAGTTCAAGCCCAGCCAGGTTTGGTTTTGTCCCAGCTACGAGAGACTTTGTTCTGTGGACTGAGCTTTACCCCAGGTAGCTCGGTTGGGCCTGTACGTCTCAGATTAGGGAGGGGTGGATGGGTGGCCGGGGGTGGTCCCGGAGGAATTCCAAGGCAGGCCAGATGAGCTGCAGAACCCAAGAGAGCCATTTGGGATTGGAGGCAGCAAAACCGGGCTGTGGAAATGGGATGAGGCGAGTGAGTGGATTTCCATAAAAGGCTCCTCCCTATGATGCCATCCTGTTATGTTGTTGCATAATGACCCGCCACGCACATCTGCAACTTTTGCGTCAGCAGAGATGGGTCCGGGGTCCTTGAATGCCACCAGAGGCCACCCTAGTTCCCTTTCTAGAACTTCTCAGCCGTTTTTCCAGGAAGGTTTCCCTTTGAGCCCCGAGAAGCGGCTGAATGACCGGTCTGAGGGACCGATTCCCCACCGGACGTTGGTGACTTATGGTACTTTCACCTTTGGGGATGGAATGAGGCTTTACAGCAGAATAGCTGTAGAGAAGAAGCAGCAATTCTGCAGGAAGCAGGGTGGCCTAGTGGAAAGAACACGGGCCTGGGGGTCGGAGGACCTGGGTCCTCCGCCACTTGCCCGCTGTGGGATTTTGGGCAAGTCACTTAATTTCTCAGTTTCCTCAGCTGTAAAATGGGGATTCAATACTCGTTCTCCCTCCTATGTAGACCATGAGCACCATGTGGGACAGGGTCTGTATCCGACCTGATAAACTTGTATCTAACCCTGCTTAACACAGTACTTGACACAGAGTAAGCACTCAACAAATACCCTAATCATTCGTTATTATTATTATTACACGGTTTAGAGAGTCGCTTTTCTCCTCAAGCACTTCCGCGCTGTGGTCGGTTTAATTGGATCAGCCTCTCTCTCTCCCACTGCCCATTGCTGGGAGAGTGCCGTTCTTCTTTCTTCCACGACCCCGGACCCTGGTTTGTCGAGGAGCTGGTCCCTGATTTGGGCCGCCCGCAGGTTGCGGCCTACTCCGCTGGGCGTCGGCCCGCGGTCCGTCCGGCTTTGACCTGGGACGGGAGCCAGGCCTGTGCGGACTAGCCCGTTAGAGAAAACCCGGTCCAGAGAAAGGGAGGGAGGGAGATCGTGTGCCTAGTGAGGCCATCGTCTGGTGAGGTGCCTGAGTGTAGCCAGTTGGTCGAAGGCAGACCAAAGTGGCAACGCAGGGTAGGCGAAGCAGACCGGTCTTCTCTGCCATCCCTCCTCCGCCCTCCTCTTACAGGTGTGATTCTAGCTCGGAGGAGGACAAAGTTTGGAAGCGGCAGGAAATGGTTTTATGATATGCTTGGATAGGTGTGATGTCCTCTGACCACAGACTGCGGGAGAAACTCATTCATTCATTCAGTCGTATTTACTGAGCGCTTACTGTGTGCAGAACGCCGTACTAAAACGCTTGAGCACTAACTCCCTCTTCCTCTCCAAGTCCCTTGGGCTCTGCCTGCAGTTCTAGGGCTCGAGGCGGGGGGAGTCCCTCGGGGTCATGGTCCTGCCTCAACTCAGCCAGGCGCTCTGAAGAACTGTGTGTTAGGTGTGTGGAAAATGGGGCTGGAGGCCTTCAGTTGAGAAGACCCTACCCCTTCCAAAATGGGAGGTTCAGTGTGGGGTGTTTAAAGGCTTAGAGGTTGCTCCATTTGGGCCAGCCTGTTTTAAATGAGCTTCTGTCCACTCCTAACAGATAAGAAGAATAATAATAATTGTGGTATTTATTAAGCGCTTACTATGTGCCATGCACTATACTAAGCGCTGGGATGGATACAAACAAATCGGGTTGGACACAGTCCCTGACCCACGTTGGGGCTCACGGTCTCAATCCCCATTTTCAGGCGAGGTAACCGAGGCACAGAGAAGTGAAACGATTTGCCCAAGGTCACACCGCAGACCCGTGGCAGAGCCGGGATTAGAACCCAGGACCTTCCGACTCCCAGGCCCGGACGCTGTCCATTATGCCATGCTACTTCCCCTTCAGATCCAACTGAAGCACATGGCTTGCCCCCCCCCCCCCCCCCCCCCCCCCCCCCCCCCCGCCTCCCTTTTCTCTCTCTCCTCTCCCCTTACAGCTGTAATTTCTAGCTGATCTGCCCTTAGGACTTTGGAATTTCCTTGGGGTGTGCCTAGGCATCCTGCATGATCTTGGATTTCCTACGCTTGCAGGGTCGAAATCATCGTCGGCGGAGTCCGGTTCTGCCCACAGGATGAGCAATCTGGGAGCCCGAGCCTGAACCCCTGGTCTTGGGTGGGCCATGGTGTGCCCCCAACCAGAGGAAGGAAGAAAATCCTGTCTTCGACTGGAAAGGCATTGCACGGCCTCCTCAGTGCACCCGTAGAGAGCCCTCCGCCTCCCTCGGCCTCTGAGGTCCCAGCGGGCCTTGAGGGCCATAGAAGAGAGTTGGTTTGTGGTCAGGCGGAACAGCAAGGGGCCTAGGGCAGGAATGAGAGGTTAACCATTGCATACTGGGATTTGGGATGGGGCCAGGCCAAGGGGGGAGTTGGGAATTTAACATTACTGATCGAAGCATGTTACGAAACCATTTCCTGCAGCTTCTAACTGCTGGCTTTCTGGTCATGGACCATCAGGGTGGAGACACTATATTTAGTGGGGAGGGAGAACAGTTAGGAAGGAAGGGAGGGAGGGAGGGAGGGAGGTGCCCTGTTTGAAATGTGACAACCTGACCGAGCCCCGCGGGTCTGCCATTGGGACATCTCGGCTAGCTCCTGTGGTGCCGAGGGATTTGGAAATAACATCTCCCCCCTCCCCCCTCCGAACTTTTCTAAAACAAGTTATTGCTGTTATTGATCTCTTCCTGTCAGTGTCACCAGAACAATGGAAGGAGAGAGGGTGCAATAAACCGTTGCAGCTCGGGGAAGATATTGAGTCAAACAAAAAAAACACAACCAAAATGGGGCTTGCAGAACCCCTGTTGATCCGAGTACATACGTTGCAGCAGCCAAAATAAAATCCCCAGACTACTGACAGCAGAAAAGGAAGGGTGTGTGTGGGGGAGAGGCGGGCAGGGGCGTGGAGGGGTCCCCCGGGGTGGGGGGCGGGGAAGGACAGTGTCTGATCAGACAAGTTGATCTTATAGCGCACACATGCTTAGTAGAAGCGAATACAGTGGACTGCAAACTGGACTGTGGCTTGTGGACTGTAGTGGACTGTGGCCTTGTGCTCCTGAAGTGGGGCTTTGCCCCTCCTCCCCCCACCCCCTGCAGTGAATAAGACCCGGGCTTCCTTGGCCCACTTTTGGAGCTAACCCTGTTCCGCTTTGCTGCACCAAACAATGTCTCTCTCTCTCCCCTGAGGTGAAGTCACGAGAGAAGCTGCTGGGCCGGTGCAAGTGTGAATTCGGAAGACAAAAGTCTGGGTAGCTGCCGTTTGCTCGCCCTCGAGTTTTCTTCCTGGCACCGGTCCTGCTGGTGGCCGGGCTTCTTCCTCGGCCCCTCACACACCCTTCTTCCTCGCTCTCGTTTACCCAGGAGTCTTCAGACCTGGACTGATGGCTGGAGAGGAGGATGGTCCACTTTAGCACATGCTAAGGTGGAGCCTCTTCGTGGGGGCCTGAAAATCCGTGGGGGAACGAGCGGATCTCTGCAGAAAGGGAGAGCTTCCTTTGGGAATCATTGCCCCCCACCGCCCCCCAATCCCAGCCTGACACTGGGGAGGTCCCACACGCTGTCCCTCTCAGGAGACTTGTGATTCGAAGTGCCCGAAGAGTGGTCGCATTCACAGCGTCCAAGGCAAATGCACACCTGGCTCCTTCAGGCTTTGCCCCGGAGGCGGAAAGCTGGGATTTTTTTTGATTGGCGTTTCAGAAGACGCCAGGGCGTGAAGCAGATGATTGGTATGGTCACCGAGCCGGAGATGGACATGTGTAGTAATCAAAAGAAGTCACGTTGCAAGTCCTCTCTACCATCCCGTTTTTGAAGCACCGTGGCCCGGTGGATAGAGCACGAGTCTGGGAGTCAGGAGGACCTGGGTTCTAATCCCAGCCCTGCCGCTTATCTACGGTGTGACCTTGGGTTAGTCCCGTAACTTCTCTGTGCCTCAGTTACCTCATCTGTAAAATGGGGACTAAGCAATAGGCGAGACGGGGACTGTGTCCAACCCGATTAGCTCATATCTACCCCAGCACTTAGGACAGAGCTTGACTCATAGCAAGCGCTTTGCAAATACCAACATCATCATTATTATTACGAGATGTCAATCCACCAGTCGTATTCATTCAGTGCTTTCTGTGTGCAGAGCTCTGTACTGAGCGCTTGGGAGAGTACAATCTAACAGATAAAGAGGTTCTTTAAAAAAGGAACAGCAAGACGTTTGTGTTTCCCATCCTCATTCACCAGTCTGGGACAGCCTTTCATCCTTTCCCCCTTGAGGCCGAAGAGATGTGGGGCAAGAACTCATTTCCTGGGGATTTTCTTGCTCTGTTTTTTTCCTTTCATTCCTTTCAAGGTGCTTGGTCGGAGGGCAGCCTCCAGCCCCGGGACGTGAGGCCGCCCGATCTGGAGCGGAAATCCCAGTGCCATCGTTCTCCCCTTTTCCCTCTCTGAACCCAAAGGGGAGCGTAGGTAGGCCGTTGGGCGGTACGTGCTGAGTGGTAGAAAACGCTAGGGTGGGCTGCGACACCGTAGGTCTCTGAGAGTATCCCGAACCCCGCCCACGGAGCCCGTGGAGGAGAGAGTTTTCATTCCTCTTCAGTCAGAAACCAGAGAGGGCAGAGTGAAAGGAACCTACAAGGGCTGAGTAGGAGAAGCGAGCTGGGGACTGTGGCAGTCTCTCGACATTTGCATCTAAGGCTCTTAGTATGGTGCTGGGCACACGGTAAGCGCTTAGCAGATACTCCCCAAAAGGACACTTCTCAGGGAATCCCCGTTTAAATGACTCTTTAGAGCAGCTTTAAATAGGGCCATTTTGTACTGATCAAGCACAAGTCTCCTGTGGCATTTTCTCTCTCTTTCCAGAACTGACTAGTAAGGTAAGCATGTTTCTTTGGAGCTGTGCCTCAGCAGATCAAGACTGTGCTGTCCCCAGGCTTGATTTTTTTTTTCTCCCCACCTTGGTATGCTAAAAAAATTCCACCTAAATGATCCTAAGCAGATCAAGGAGACCTCTGCAAATCAGCTGCTTTCTATTTAAAGAACAAACACCGGAACCCGATGAAACAGGCACGCAGAATGGCGTATGCAGATTAGAAAGATGATTCTGTATTTGGGCAGCGTGGACCTGGACTTCAACACCTCCGGGCCCCACGGAGGAATCTGGCAGGGACGGCCGGCCCTCAGGGAATGGACCGTCATGGCTGGGAGAGCAATATCCTGGAAGAACAGTTGCACTAGATAGTTCCCGCGGTTGGCCCGGTGCCTCGGGCCCTTCCGCTCCCTCGCCTCCTTCTCCTCCTCCTTTTCCTCCTCTTCCTCTTCAGTGCACTCGAGATGATGCATTCTCTGGTAAAACCACACACCTAGCTCTTCCTACTGCTCGCGTCAACTCTGAAAGCGGCTTGCGGGCAGGCGGTGTCCAGATGCTACAAGCAAAGGGATTTCCTAAGAGCTCAGTGTTGAAGCCAGGGGGCTTGAGTTGAGCTGATTTGACTTTGGGGTTTTGGTTTTGCTCTTGTTCTTTTCAATTTTCTTTTCCAGGAACATCCCCTTCTGTGGCTTGCTGAGGTGGAATAAGGCCAGCCGGTCAACTCGTAGAGCATCCGTTCAGGGCTCAACTCTGGGCGGTCGCTCAAGCAGGCTCTTGGGGTGTCCGAGCCTTAACTTAGAGAAGCAGCGTGGCTCAGGGGAAAGAGCACGGGCTTGGGAGTCACAGGTCATGAGTTCGAATGCCGGCTCTGTCGCTTGTCAGCTGTGTGACTGTGGGCAAGTCACTTAACTTCTCTGCGCCTCAGTTCCCTCATCTGTAAAATGGGGATTAACTGTGAGCCTCAGGTGGGACAACCTGATTACCCTGTATCTATCCCAGCGCTTAGAACGGTGCTCGGCACATAGCAAGCGCTTAACAGATACCAACATTATTACATTATTAACTGCAGGGCCCGAGGGTGGCGGTTTAGGAAGAGCTGGAGACGTCAGTGTGTTGGGTTATGCTGGGGGAGATTTCCCTCGCTGTGGCCCACGGGAGTCCGTCCCCCTCCCGGGCCCTGCAGCTCTGGTATGCAGGAGGCCCTGAGCTCGTTGAAAAACTAGGTCACCCTCGATCCCCTTATCGCTGTACAGAATTGCCAGTTCCATTTCAGAGCTGGTGAAACCGCGAAGCAGAGCGTTCTGTGCTTGCACCCAATTGCCCGTGCAGCTTACGGAGAAGCCGGCTCCTCTGCGGGCCTCGATTCGGCTCGGAATGCGTGCGCGGAGCGGAATTTTCAGCCCGAGTGGGCTGGCCTTTTCCCAGGAGGAATGTGTGTGGTGTTTTAATTGGAAAATCTCGATCCTACCCAACAGCCTGGGTTTTGTATGTTGACAGGGTGTTCCCTCAGTAACGGAAGAATTCCTTGCATTTCCACAAAAGCCTTTTTGTCTGTCCATCTGTTTGACGGCTTCCTGTGCCTTCAGATTAAGGTAGCTCGTCCCCTGCCCTCTGGTGGGGGAAAGAAGCTTTCTTCTCTCTGGGATGTGGCTCGAGAATACCCCTGGTACTGCATCCTGGCCGCTGGATTTCAACACTCGCTGGGCCTGCGAGAGTCTCTATTTAGCCAGAAAAAACCCTCTCACTGGCCCGGCCCACCCTCTTGCCTATGTGATTCCTTCCAAGCCCTCCCGACCTCTTTTTACAGGTTCTCCTGTATCTCCTAATAACAACAATAATAATCGTCGTATTTGCTAAGCGCTTGCTATGTGCCAGGCACTGTTCTAAGCTCTGGGGTGGATACAAGCAGATGGGGTTGGGCAGAGTCCCTGTCCCCTGTGGGGCTCACAGTCTCAATCCCCATTTTCCAGATGAGGGAACTGAGGCCCAGAGAAGTGTAGTGACTTGCCCGAGGTCACATAGCTGACAAGTGGCGGGGCCGGGATTAGAACCCATGGCCTTCTGAGAAGCAGCGTGGCTTAGTGGAAGGAGCCCGGGCTTGGGAGCCAGAGGTCGTGGGTTCTAATACCCGGCTCCGCTACTTAGCAGCTGTGTGACTTTGGGCAAGTCACTGAACTTCTCTGTACCTCAGTTACCTCATCTGTAAAATGGGGATTAAGTCTGTGAGCCCCATGTGGGACAACCTGATAACAGTGCTTGGCACATAGTAAGCGCTCAACAAATACCATCATTATTGTTATTATTCTGACTCCCAGGCCCGTGCTCTATCCACTGCACCATGCCGAGGATCGATCTGAAGCCAGCACACTTCCTCACGTATAGCGACTCCTGGGAAAACGGAACCTAAAAAGGATGAAGGAGAAGGGCAGTATACTGCATTTCTCTGAGGCTCGTTCCTTGACTTCCATCAAGTCCTCCACGAGTTCTGTAAGAAACCTGGCACAGAGTGGTCGATCAGATCAGTCAACCAATCAGTGGTATTTACCGATTGCTTATCGGCGAGCGCTTATCGGAGCGTGTGGTGCGATAGCGTCGGAAGACATGTTCCCTGCCCACAAAGAGCACACGGTCTAGAACTTCGTTTTTGCTAAGGTGACAGCTATGTTTTGAGCTAAATTTATTTTTAGAGACTGTAAACTCTTTGTAAACGCTCTGGGGAGGAGCTGGGTGGGGAGGCTATATCCAGTGGCCAGAGCCTGGAAATACTGGGGTGAGGCATCGTGGAAGGAACCAGTGGAAATGCTGCTGCATTGGGTCACTGATAGTTTTTGCTTCCAGGACTTGGGGCTTTGGAGCTCCCCTCCCCAAACTCTGTCTCTTCCCGGACGAGCAGCCACAGAAATAGGGGGGTGCGGTGGAATCTGCAGGAATTCCAGGAATTCTGTCCAGGAATCAAGACTCCTGAGCTCTATTTGGAACTCAGGATTTGGCACCAAGAACCCGCACAAGTCATTTAACCTCTTGCCGCTTTGTTATTCCTGTTAGCACTAAATAATATTTGGGGCCCAGGTACGCTCCCGGTGGTTCCGGGTGCCGTGATAAGGTTAAGTACAGATGAAGGCACAGTGCCTGCTCAGTAAGTGCTTGCTTTCTAAGGAAAGAACGACACTGATGCCCACAAACATATAGGGAGGTTTTTTTATCCACAGTCAGGAGGGAAGAGTTTTTAGAGTGGGGAATACAAGACCTTATTTTAGGGGAGGCCGCATGGTTTAGTGGGAGGTCTGGAAACCTGAGGGCCTGGGTTTGAGTCAGAGCGCTGTCCCTGGCTGGTTGTGGAGCCAGGGTCAGGCCACTTTAATAATAGTAATAATGATAATAATATTATTCTTATGGTACTTTTTAAGCGCTTACTTTGTTTTAAGCCCTGTGCTTCGAAGCACTGGAAGCACTGAAGTAGATACAGCGTAATCAGGTTAGACAAATCCCCGTCTCACATGGGACTCACAGTCTCAATCCCCATTTTACAGATGAGGTAACTGAGTCACCGAGAAGTGAAGGGACTTGCCCAAGTTCACACAGCAGACAAGTGGAGGAGAGGGGATTAGAACCCACGGCCTCCGACTCCCACGTCTGTGCTCTTGCCACTAGGCCATGCTGCTTCTGAAAAGTAATCAGGTAAGGCCCGGTCCCTGTCCCACATGGGGCTCACAGGCTTAATCCCCATTTTACAGATGGGGTAACTGAGGCTCAGAGAAGCAAAGTGACTTGCCCAAGGTCACCCAGCAGACAAGGGGCTCAGTTTCCTCATCTGCAATATGGGGATAGCTCACAGGGGGTCGCGAGGGGACAAAATGAGATGAGTGGGGTGACTGTGCTTTAGGAAGACCAACGCTGTACAAAAATGAAGGTCGTATTTTGTTTAACGACTCTGCTGAGTGTGGGTGATTTGGGAGACGGGGAAGAGTAAGGGAGGAGCACCAGAGACCGACCAGAAAGGGCAGGCAGCAGCGAGAGGCAAAGGCGTGAAGACTTGAGGAGAGAGGCCGGGCCTGCTCGTCATTTCCCTCCCTGCCCTCGGTCCTGAGAATGAATCCAATCCCGCAGACGCCCAGGACAATTCCGCGTCCCTCTTTCCACGTGCATAGGCCTCGCAGTCGTAATCTCCATTTTACAGATGAGGTAACTGAGGCCCAGAGAAGCAAAGTGACTTGCCCAAGGTCACAGCAGACCGGCGGCTGAGCTGGGATTAGAACCCAGGTCTCTCTGACTCCCAGGCCCATGCTCTGTCCACTAGGCCATGCTGCTTCCCTCCCTGTAGTCTTGAGAATGGTCTGCTTCTGCCCCAGTCCTGGGAAGGTACAGGACAATTCCTCATCCCTCTTTCATTCATTCAGTTGTATTTATTGAGCACTCGCTGCGTACTAAGCGCTTTCCTCATGCCCTGGGCGTTCAGAATGGGCCATAAATAGCAACTCAAACACCCAAGGCTCTCTCTGTTGCAGAATCTTCATCCTCAGTGCAGTAGCTGGTGGCTGTAGACCCTGGGGGCCGTCTCCGGAGACACTGATCCCGGTCTGAACCTACAGAGTTGGGGCAGCACTGGGATTTCTGTGGAAGCTCCCGGGAGGGAAATAGCTGCCAAACAAGTTCAGCTCAGGGTTTTCCTCTCCTGTTGTGGTCATCACCAGAGTTAGGGAAAAAAAGCAGTGTGGTGTAGTGGAGAGAGCACGGGGCTGGGCCTGGGAGTCAGAAGGACCTGGGTTCCAATCCCAGCTCTGCCAGTTGCTTACTGCGTGTCCTTGGGCAAGTCACTTCACTTCTCTGAGCCTCACTTTCTTCAACTGTAAAATGGGGATTCCTCTTCTCCCTCCTCTTAGACTTTGAGCCCCACAAGGTACAGGGACTGTATCCGACGTAATTAACTTTACCTACCCCAGCTCTTATAACAGTATTCGACACCTAGTGAGCGCTTTACAAATACCATGAAAACAATAAAAACGTGAGCTGGGATCGGGGGCAGGCCCGGTGATGGCAAACGCTAATCCTGGTGATTCATTCGACTGTATTTATTGAGCGCTTTCCTGTGTGCAGAGCACCGTTCTAATCGCTTGGAAAGTTCAATTCGGCAACACGTAGAGACAATCCTTACCCAGCGACGAGGTCACAGTCTGGAAGGGGGGAGGCAGACAACAAAACCAAAGTTCAACCGTCTCCCCGGAGGGCTTTTTCTTCTCTTAATCTGCATTAGGGTGGTCCTTGCAAATCCCAGACAAGGAGGTGTTTGTGACGTCTCATGTTATCCTGGGCTGTCGGTGTGACACGAGGTCATCGTCCGCGCCACTTTTGTGGAAAGCTGCTGAGGCTACCTGAATCTGGAGAACTTCCCGAGCCCGTGCGTTCCCCTCCCACCTCGCTGTAAACACAGACGTCGCTTCCAAGCTCTGGGACTCGGAAGCAAGAGCTGTGGAGGAAGGAGGCTGAGTGGTTAAAGCATGAATAATGGACATAAAGGTGATCTTTGTCCTGTCTCTACCGGGCGGGAAACAGATCAGCTGAAATGTACACCGTCCAGTATGAAAAGAGTCGGATCTGTTTTGGGATTAGTGTTTGCCATCACCCTACCTCAGGGAGGGTTGAAGACGAGTAGATAGAGCATGGGCCAGGGAGTCAGAGGAAATGGGTCTGCCTGTCACCTGTCTGCTGTGTGACCTTGGGCAACTCACTTCACTTCTCGGTGCCTCAGTCACCCCATCTGTAAATTGGGGATTAAGATTGTGAACCCATTGGGGGCCCTGGACTTTGTCCAGCCTCATCATCTTGTATCTACCCCTGTGTTTAGTAGAGTGCCCGTAATATAGTGAGTGCTTAACAGGTACCGTGACGAGAAAAAGAAGGAGATAAAATCAGAGAATATCTGGCGGTGCCTGGAGCTCTTTGGAGAGGCGTGGTTGACACGTGGAATCTCTGCTCTTCTTGGTGTTTCTGCCCGCTCACCTGTAAAGTGGAGATGATACCTCACTGGGTACGGAGGGTGGTAAAGGGCTCAGATCTTGGGGAGGAAACTTCACAAAGGGGAAAAATATCCCTTGTGTCAGATTTGGCCAAGCTATTTCTTGAGTTTTTTAATTAAAAAAAAAAAGGAATCAGGGCCTAGATTATAAACCTACCCTTGGTGACAGGGTGGGCCAGAACACTTTAAAATGGTTCTAGATCCAAGTGTTTCTCTTAAACTTCCACTGTGCGTCCATGGGTTCTCAAATGTATTTTAAATTTGGAGCTTCTGAACGATCAGAGAGGGTTTCCTCAGACTGGAGTTCATTCTGAAGTAAAGACATCAGCGTCAGGGACCCGCCAAGGGAACGTAATCTGCAATTTCACAGATTCCAGACTTCTGTCTGTTCAAAAAAAGAACTAGCGGGAAAACCCTCAGTATTCAGCGTCAGCACCCACGGTATTAGTTGAGCTACTCCTGGGTGCCGCGCTCTCTAGCACCCTTAGGGGACGTTTCTACCTGGGTAACATTGCAGGAGATTGAACCGATACCTGGTGGGGAATTGGGGTCGGGAATCAGGATTAGAATGAGGGGAAAATTGAAGTCAGACGGGACGTCTGGGGTCTTTGGCTGTAAACCCGTTGCGCGCAGGGAACGTATTTCCCAACTCTACTGTACTGCATTTTCCAGTGCGCTCAGTAAATACCACTGATGGATTGATGTGGCTGAACAAGACTACTGCCGAGATCTCAGATTGTACTCTCCCAAGCGCTTAGGTCAGTGCTCTGCACACAGTAAGCGCTCAATAAATACGACTGAATGAGTGAATGAATCTTGGAGAAAGTGTATGGAGCTTGAAGTACGCCATGGCAGAGAGACTTCTGACTGATGTGGAGGGGCTGAGTGAATCTCTGTATAATCCTGCAACTGTTGTCTAGTTTAGGATGAAGTCTAGAAAAGGGAGAGATTGGATTTCAGTGTGAGTTCTGTGGAATGCTCAGGAGTCGGGAGGTCCATCCTCATTAATAGTGTTCTCTCTCCTACCTAATTTAAAAATCGACTGTCGTTTACATAATAATAATAATAATAATAATGATGGCATTTGTTAAGCACTTACTGTGTGCCAGGTACTGTACTAAGCCCTAGGGTGGATACAAGGAAGTCGGGTTGGTTACAGTCCCTGTCCCGCAGAAAGTTCTTAATCCCCATTTTGCAGATGAGGTAACTGAGGCACAGAGAAGTGAAGTGACTTGCCCAAGGCCACACAGCAGACAAGTGGCAGAGCTGGGGTTAGAACCCATCACCTTCTGATTCTCAGGCCCATGCTCTGTCCACACCACCATGAGACCTAATACCTTTTCGACATAAAAAGAAATACCTGCACGTTGGTGTCCTTGTGCTTGTTTATAACCACACGACAGAAGACTCTCCAAGAGGTGGTTATTTTTTAGTTATAGGGCTGGGCTGAACACCTAAGCCCAAGCTTTCATTGTTTTCATTGCTGAGCTGAGGCAATTTTTTTCAAGTCGCCCGAGGGTGGCAGGGACGATCTCGTGATTCCGGGATGCTCTAGCTGGGAAGAACTCCATTAATCCCGAGTTACAGAAAGCTCCGACGAGGTCAAGTCTGAGGAAATTCCTGGGGTGTGCAGGCCCCGGGGAAGCCCAAAAGTGGGGCGACGGGTGAGAAAACCCAGAGGGGCCGGCAGAGGGTGGGGGTCTCAACCTTCCCGAGACTCTGTGTTCTCCGAGTCCTCGTCTGAAGAGATCCGCCTGACTGTTGAGTGTCTGTAACTTGGATCGTGGCTACCGCGTACCAACACGGTTGCCCACACACCTAGATGCGATCGGCAAACTGTGTAACGGAGCGGCATTTATAACTGACCAGACAGATGGGTGTTTTTCTTTGTCTTTGACGATAAAGGAGTTTGGTGGTTACTTTGGATTTCCACTGTCCCGTGTAGCGGGTTCCATTTTCGCCCACCACCGTTGCTCTGGATGCCCGGAGCTTCCATCTGGCGTCCGGTAGTAGCCATTTCACCTGTTTTGGAAAACAAATCCAACTTTGGCAAGAAGCGCCCATACCCAGGTCTCAGCAAGCCTGCCCTGAACCGTCCAGGAAGCAAAGTAGCAGTTTGGGGAGGAGGAGTTGAATGGAAGGAGAGCGGGGCTGCTGTCAGAAAGGATTGTCTTATTTGAAAACTAAATCCCGGTGACCTGTTTTCTGTAGCGCATCACGGCGTGTGGCTTTTTCAAAAGGCGTCGTAAGGAATGACACGTCCCCCGTTCGTTGTGGTCATTGATGTCAGAGTGGAACGATGGCAGGATTTGTCCGACGTCCAAGGATCGGACAGAGACCAGAATCCCCGATCCTCCCAGAGCACGGCTGTGGCCTTCTCCCAGATAAACAAAGCGCCCCTCCGGTGCGCCTACCTCTTCATATCTTTGCTCAAGGCAGGGAAAACACAGCGTGGTTTATTACCCCGGGAGCCTGCGCTTCTTCACGCTGGCAGCTGGTGGGCCCTCGCAGCCTCCGAGGGGCTCTCATTTCACTCCTGACGCAGGTTGCAATACCGTGGGCCGGACTGCGGGCTGCCGAAACCGATAGGGAGATGAATCATCAGCAGTCAAGAAGGAAAACACAACTCCTTTTGCAAGACATGTTCTCAGCCGTTGGCCTGCCCTCGCAGCTTCAGGGAACTCAGAAAGCAGCACTTAGGAAAAACAAATAAACTCCAGGCCCAGCCCCGAAAGGGTTAGAGAGCCTGGAGTTTGGGCAAGAAATCGCTGCCTCTTGCAGCCGCGGACTCACTACCTGTGGAAAAATGACAACCATCTTGCCCTTTGGCATCTTCTCTCTGAGGTAAAAATAGTTGCAGAAGGAATTTGCATTTGCCTCTTTTCATGCATCAACCTACCCATGTAGAAGTTAATGAAATCGGGATGTGCCTTTTCTTACAAAGAATACCCTTCTTTAGGCATTTTTTGCACGGGACCTGAATAGGATTTTCAAGAGGAATCTACCGAATATGAATTCAGGCATCTGGTAGAAATTCAGATTGTTTTAGTTTCATAGCCTAACTGAAACTAATCACGGAGGTAGGGCTACTCCTGGTGAGTGCTAGGAAGAGATTACCATTCAGTTGCATTTCTTTACTCAAAAAGAACATTTTATTATATTTTTTTTAAAAGTCCCCAGTCAGTGTCAAAGCACGTGTCTTGATCCAGAAAGTTGTGCGGGTGATTGTGCTCTTTTTTTTTTTTGTAGTCCCGTGTTTCAGTGGCCTCCATGTTTTTTGGCCTCTGTCCAGTTTCCTGTTTGACGTCACTGGCTATTTAACTGCTGCAGGTTTTTACAACTGGTGAGCTTTCAAGTGTAATCTGAGCTGGAACTGCCCAACTTCAGCTGCTCCTGCCACCTCCTGCGAAAGAACATTGCACTCTACGTTCCCTATCTCGCTCTCCCTCTCCTGCGCGCTCTCTTTCTCCCTCTCATTTTTTTCCACCCTCCAGAGCTGCAGAGTTAGAAAACCTGGAATGATCTAATTGCTTCGCTGTTAGGTGTGCACAGAGAGGGAGGGGGAAGGAAAACCAGGTTACCTGCAAGAGGTTACCGAGTGCCGTGGAATCCGCATCTCTCTTTGAAAATAGGGACCGGTGCCGTTGGCTGGAAACTTTTGAATTTGCTCCTTCCGACGTCCCCTCTGAGGCTTGCCGTTTTCAGTCCTTCGTTTCCGAGAAGCCATGGACAAGAAACAAGGTAGATTTTCCAATGTCAGAAGCATGCGGCGCCGGGGCTAAAATCCCACTCGTTTCTTAAAAAAACACATTACGTAACCTGAGCGGGTTAAAGTTTCACCTTTGCTGTGGAGGTCGGTGGGGTCGCTCAGCGGCACGGCTGGCCACCGGGGAGGCCAGCCCTCGGAAAAGGCCAAGCCCATTTCGGCAGGGAGAGCCCGAGGGGCAGCCGCAGGGAGGGAGCGGAAGATTACCGGGAAGATCCGCCCAGCGGAGTCGGTGCGTTCGGTTTCGTGCAGCAAGTTGGCCGGGACAAGTTTCTGTGTTTGCCCATCTGCCCTTCCCCCACTCCCGCCATGGACCATCACATTGTGCAGGTCCAGTGTGGATGGAACCCGCAGGCTTTGCGGTCCAGGTCCCTGATTCAGCAGAGGCTGGACAGGTGATGAGCGTGGTCATCATCGTGCATGCCTAATTCCGTCCGTGGCCTCTTCGGCAAGTCTGTCAAAGTTCCCGGGGGTGTATTTAGGAGAAGGTGGCCTACTCCTTTTCTGTGTCTTCCTCTTGGCTGGAACAAGTAGTGGCGCTTTCCCGATTCTGATCCTAATGAGCCATTTATGTAGACAGCATAATATTTTCCCCCCTTTCCGGCTGGATCCGGGCAGGGGTTTTAGAGATGGGAGGGTCCGGCCCCGAAAGTCTCGGCGGCGACCAGAATTCCTCCCCGACATTCTTGCTCGCTTGACCACATCGATTTGCTCTTTCTAGCCTGCACCGTTGCCAGCTGGTGGTTTTGCTCTGGGGCTATTCGCATAGCAACTGCCGTGACCCGCAGCCTCCCTTTTTGCCCCGGTTTGGGGTTTCCTTAGCTCAAACTATTTTCAGTTGCTCTGTGTAGCTTCTCGAGCGTGCTGGGGACGGAAGGGGGGCCCTGATTGACTGGAAGGATTCTGCTCTCTCCACCCTTCCCCCTAGACACTCCCACTTCTCTTTCCTCTCCTCCTAAAATCTGGGTGCCAGGGCAAAGGGCAAGAGACCAGCTAATTCAGAGTTGATTGATGGGCTGCACTAGTTCCAGGAAGTCAAGAATTGCCAACACTCAGGATCTGGTCCGCACAGGGAGTCCTGGACCTCACCCGACTGTCCTCACCTGCGGGTAGCTAGGGCAGCGGTGGGGGGGAGGGGTGTTTCAAAGGTCGGGGCCGTCGCCGACTTGTGTTTGCAGCTGTGAGCCCTGCCCTTCCAGTTTCTCCCCACCCGCCGTTCCCATCGGTGCACGGGAGGAGGGGCGGATGAAATAGAGAGCCGTCATGCCAGGGAACTCGGGTTCCAAGGAGCGGGGTAGATAGAGCAGGTGGAATCGAGGTGACAGGAGGGTCAGCTCAGCTGGGGAGAGAGGGTTCAAATGCCAAGCGGCTGAACCTGCGGAGTTCAAAAGTCTTGGCCGTTTATGCTCACGGTCCTCCAGAAAAGGAGGTGAGACCCTGTCGGTTAGAAAAGAAGACGACTGGCTTGGGGGCGGGAAAGAGAGGGGAACCCGCGAGGAGGAAGTGCTGTACCTGCTTCTCAGGTCACGTGACCGGGGGTGCAGTGGAGCTCTCAGCTTTGGTGGGCCGGGGAACGTGAGGGGGAGGTGGAAGTGGGAGCGTGGTGTTTGTCGTGCCCTTCTTCCCTGCAGCCCTCTTATTCCCCGGTGCTCGTCGCAGGGAGGAGGAAGGAAAGTGGTGAGTTTTCAGGAGGACAGAGGAGGGATTCTCCCAGACCAGCTGACTTCCTCCCGTCTGTGCCTCAGCCTGCAGGTGTTGGGATGGCCCCTCCAGTAGCCCTAGGGCTTGTGAAGTTCTCAGCTCACGTCCCGGCGGGGGGCCAGCCGCCACAGACTCCCCACTCCACTTCCCAGGAGCTCGGGACCTGAGGCTCCACACGCACCGCTCTCTTACCGCCAAATCAGTCGAGACTCTCCCTGTTCTGTGTATGAAAGTGAGGGAAGCTCCTGGATCTGGAGAGGGAGGAGGAAGAGTTTCTGGAGGAGGGAGACGGAGGAGGGCAGCCCCCCAGCCCCGTTCAGAACCCAGCTGAGTACTGACTCCCAGGATCATGTGCTCGCAGGTGATGCCGAGCCAACTCTACGGACGGGTCTCCGGCCTGGGTTGTCCCAGTGACAGAGGCTGTCCATTTCCGGGCGCCGCTGGCTGGGGTCTTCTCTGGAAGAGGGACATCTTGCTCCCAACTGCCCCTCCTATGCAGAGCAAGATGTTGGAGCTTCCAGGCCCTGGGCTACGTGACCCCCCCAACCACCCCACAAAGGGGACAGCCAAGGAGACAGGCCACCATGGCCCACGTTTGGCTTGTCATCCCACCGTCCGGCTGCCGGATTCCAGCAGCTCGGCTGCACTGGAGCGTTCTTGCCTCCTCTCCCCTTCCCGCTCGGGGCAGAGAAGTGAGGGGGTAGCTTAGGACGAGGGCGACGGAGCGGAGTCTGTGCTGGGATCAGAAGGTCTGGAGGCAGGGGCCTGGCTGATTTGGTGTGGAGCCCACCCTCAGCCACCCTCAGAGTTGACGGCTCAGAACTCTGCGGCCCTGCATTTTAGGGAAGGGTGAGTCTCTCGTTTCCAGTCTGGTCGGGGGGTGTCGTCAGGGTCGGAAGTGGGAAAGGAGGCTTCTCCAAAGACAGATCTCAGAGGAAAGTTGCCTTATCTCGAAGCAGAGCCGACGGCTGCAGACTCGCTCGGTTCCCCGCTGTCTCGTCCGGTACTCCGGCCTGGGTTTCCGTGCCCCGAGCCTAGGTGGCAGCCAGAGGGTGCAAACGTCGGGGAGCTCTGAGCCAGGACAAGCTGCTTTCCATTCAGCAAGTCTCCCCTGGAATTGGGTAGCGCCCTTAGAGAGAGAGGGACCGAGACCTCTTCACGTTAGGCCTCAGTCCTTTCTTTCCGCAGGTAACCAATAAAATCCCGGGTTATAGGCCGAGGACCTTTTCCCACCCTCCCTGCCAGGGGTGTCAGTGGGAGGGAAGGAGTGCAGGGGGAACCCGGGGCTCCCCCAGAACATCCGCTCCCCTTATGCCGCCACGGCCGAGTGCTTCAACCGCGTCTCTCGCTGCTGCCCGGAATTTAGTTCTTTCCTTCCCGTGCCAGCTTTCTGTCCCCACCGTGTCTCCTTGGGCAACTCTGGAACCATCCCCACCTGCTGAAAGTGCAGTCCTTCGTATTGTATTGTGGCAGCGGCATTTGGGATATTTTAATTGCCCTCTGGCTGGGTGTGTCATCACTCACGTGCCTGTTGGTCAGGTTAGAAATTCTGGGAGTTACCTGGCTTGTGACCTTGAATGACCCTTATCCCTTACGCACGCCCAGCCCCAAGGAGCAGTCGGAACCTCCTCCCCGGCTGCTTCCCGAGCCTCGTGGAGGAAGGTTCGGTGGCATCTGCTTCCTTTTCGCTCGCTCTCCTCTCGCTCGCACCTCCCTCTACGACTCCCTGCCCACAAACTGTTTTCTCTGCTCCTCCCCACGTGTGACCGCTTTAGCCTTCACCTCTCCTTCCTGCCGTTTTTGGAGTGAAGCTCGTTCGGCAGGGGCCCGGGTCGTCCACGCGGGGGCTCCAGGGACTGATGGCTGGAGGGGGCTGCGGTGGGGGGAAGCGGTGTTGCGTGTGTGGAGGGCCAAGGCTCGGGGCTGATCTGGTGAAGGCGTTTCCTTGAGCAGAGAGCTTGCCGAAGCGCGGCTCGGTGATGCCCGCTTGGAGGATTGAAATCGAACGCCCGAGTAAGTAGCCCTTTAGGCCGGGCAGTGGCTCGGGTCTCACAGATGAGTCTGCTCCTCTCTTCCCTTCGGAGCCTCTCTGAGCTGCCCTTTAGGTGGGGTGACTACTTTAGCAAGCGTCTGTAACCCCCCCAGATCTCCCCTTCCGCGGAAGACAGAAGCTTCCAGCTATTGTACCGAACTTTCCCAAAGACCAAGTACAGTATTGTGCACACTCTAGGTCCTCAATAAATACCACTGATCGATCGATGGCTGTTATTATTCATCATCGGATCAACGGGTCAAATAGAAGCTACAAAGCCAGGCCCACTTCCTCTTCAGCCCAAGTTCTCTTTCGTGCTGGAGGTGAGCTCAAATGTCCCATGTACCAGACTAATAGAAGTCCTTCGATTGCTTTTAGCAATTGGGCTACTCGTCAAGCGCTTGTAATGTCCCAAGCACTGTGCGTAGTCCTGGGGTTGATAGAAAATATGCAGATCGACCACAGTCCTCTCCCACCTGGGCTCCCGGTCTGAGGAGGGGGAACAGGTATATCATTAGCGTTTTAGTGTTGTGGAACCGGGGCCCCTTTCTAGCTCCAGGGTGAGAACGCTGCAGAGGCAAGCCGGCCGTAGACCGTTTGGATCACCAACTCTCTTCTGGCTGTAGCTGCCGAGAGGTGGGGAATTGAGGAACTTTTCCCGAAGGCAAGATAATAACGTAATCCTGAGAGGGTGGCGACCCCGTGTGTCTAGAGCCGGCCACGCATGGAGCCATTTGTGTGCGTGCCCGGCCCAAGGATCCCAATCCCGTGGCTCGGAATGAGCCAAAGCCGAACCCAATGGCTGAGAACCCAGGACCCTCATCACCTGGATTGTCTGGGACCCGAGGACCCGGGCACCGTGGCCTGCTCACCTCCAGCGTGCAAGAGAACTTGAGCTGAAGAGGAAATGGACCTCGGCCTCGTTGCCGGAGGCCCCGCTGCTTCCCCTAGGTGGCACTTTCACAGCCATCCTGCTCTCTCCTGGGCTCTGGGCACCACAGCTGCCTGCAGTTCTTGCAAGACCGCACTCCCAGGAGGGAGGCTGGGTTCATTTCCAGTTGGACCGGGGCACCCTTTTGGTCTGGCCGGATTTGGCCCGGGTTTGGAGGCTGAGGGCCAGGGATCTACTCACACCAGGAAAGGGCTACGGTCCAAGCAGGCTGAAGCCTTCCGGTCCGTGCGGGGCTCCACTCGTGGGCACCCTGGAGGGACTCGTTCCGCAAATCTTCTGCACAGATGACCGTGTTTTGTGGTTTGGGGCCCCAGCCCCAGCCAGAGACCTCAGGGCGCTGCATTAACCTTGAGTTTGAACTGCATCTCCTTTGGCCACGACCTCTTCGGCCTGGGGAGCCTTCCAGAGGTCATTGGCCGTCAAATTTCATTTTACTGGGTGGGCGGAGGCTCCAGTTTGTGGACTGGGCTACTCTCTTTCCTCATCTCGGATTCCTTGCTCCCTTCACCCTGCAAAGAGGCTCCTAAGCCTGAAGAGAGATTCTAGGGAAGGGGTTGCCACAGGGAACTCCCGATTGTTCCAAGTCTGATGATCCCAGGGAGTGAATTCTCTGGGGTCTTTTCTTCTCCTTGCTCTCTTGCCATCCTGCCTTTTGATAATGAGCTCCTCCACTAGAAGACGCAGAGAAAAAGTTAAAACTCAAATTAACGCCTTGTTAGTAACCTTGAAGGACGACTCAATGGGGGAGAGTTTCAGAATGCAAAAGCCTCATTCTGGGCTCTGCTACCTTGTAATCTCCCTCATGGGTTCTAATCCCGCCTCTGCCACTTGTCTGCCGTGTGGCCTCGGGTAAGTCACCTCACTTCTCCGGGCGTTAGTTACCGCCTCTTTTTTTTTGATAATTTAATTGAAAGCCGTAGACGCTGACTGACTTAAGGCAGGTGGTGTCCCCATTTCACGGACTGGAAAATTTGAGGCACAGAGAAACTCATTCATCAGCCTTCCTCCCACTCCAGGGCCACGCAGCTGCACTCCCCTCTGCCCTACAATCAGTGCTTTGACAAATCGAGGGTTTGGTAGCTCTGCCACCAGACAATCTGCTAGATTGTAAACTTCTTGAGGGCCGGAATTATGTCTGCTTACTCTGTTGTGCTCTCCTAAGTGCTTGGCACGTTGCTCGGCATCCAGTGAGTGTTCAATAAATGCCGTCGTTTGAGGGATACCTTTAATTTGGAGAGGTCCACGGACTTGGAGGAGACTTTCTGTGCCGACTGGGGTGAAAGAGGGAGCCCCTGACCCACGCCCATTGTTGGCGTGGGGTTGGATATGGCTGCTCTGAAATCGTTGTTGGTTGACAGGACTAATCCTGGAAAGAATAAGGGAGAACCCTGTGCTGAGGGTTCGGAGAAAGGGGGCGAACGAAATCTGGCTTGGGTCGCTTGCGTCTCGAGGCAGGGGTTTGGTGTCTGATTTGGTGTGGAGTCTGCACCGGGCCACCTCCCCACCCCCGGCCCGTGATGATCTTTCAGCACGAATGCAGCTCAAACGTGGGAGGGCTAGTTCTCGTTTTACATATCTGGCTGGGTAGTGTCCTCGTTGTTGGGAATGGACAAGGAATCTTCTCGTTCCCTTGATCTCGAGAGGAAAATGGCCTCTTGAAGAAGCAGGCTCTGGGGGCTCTCCGTCCTCGGTTTCTCCTCCTGCCTCAGCCTGAGTGTCAGAGTCCCGGCTCTGGATGGCAGACAGTGGGGATGGAGGCGGACAGCTGGCTGGCCTCAGGAACCCTGGGCCGGGCTGATTGGCTGTTAACTATTTGGTTTGGCTGTGTCTGTGTTACTTCATGCCTTAAGTATGGGCTGGTGGTCTGAGCAGGGGACAGAGCCAGGAACTCAGAGTCCTAATCCCGACTCTGCTGTGGAATGAGCGACGACCTTGAACGGGTCACTTTTCTTCTCTTCTGTGCCCAAGTGCCTCAGTTTCCTCACCAGCTCTAGATAGAGGGACAGGACGAAGAAGACTGGGGAGACAATTGTCCTTTGGGTGCAGTGGAAATAAAGAGTTTACGCAAGTGAAAAGTTTTATATATTTCTGCAGAAGTCGTGATGGCTGGTCACAAAGACTGTGAGTCAAGATGTCTCCACGAGTGTTTGAGAAGGAAGAAATGGGGTTCCGGTCCCCACGAAGCAGAAAGTTGTCTCGTGATTCAACAGTCGCACAATTGCACATCTGCAGTAGTTAATAGAAGCCGGTGAAGATTTCTTACAGGGAGCCCAGGGTGTTGGTTAACAGTGAAGAAGCCGGGGCAGGTGTCAGCAGAAGACTAGGATGCATTAAAGATCGACACCCCGAGGGTCGATCCCATCGAGGGTCGGCACACTAGAGATCAGGGCAAAGGCAGACCCAGGGCTGATGGCTTGGACTGGCTTTCTCGCTTTGGCTGCTCAGCTCAGTGCCCGATTCCTTGACACATGGGACTGGTCTGGGTCCTGGCATCCTCCATCATTGGCCTGGTTTATGCTTGCGGGAGACAGGGCTGAAGTTGCATTCGAAATAGGACCCGGTGGGCAGGTCGGTGATGGTCTCCCTTCCCACGATTTAATTTGACATCCGGGTCTTGGGGAAGCGAGGCTGGAATTGTGGTAGTTGGAATGGTGTAGTGGCTAGAACACGGGCCTGGGAATCAGAAAGTCATGGGTTCTAATCCCGGCTCTGCCACCTGTCTGCTCTGTGACCTTGGGCAAGTCACTTCACTTCTCTTTGCCTGCTACTTCAGCTGTAAAATGGAGATTAAGACAGTGAGCCCCACGTGGGACGACCTGATTACCTTGTATCTACCCCAGTGCTTAGAACAGAGCTTGGCACATAGGAAGCGCTTAACAAATACCACTATTATTATTATTATTATCAATAATGATAATAGTAATGAAAATCCCACAGCAGACAAGTGGTGGAGTCGGCATTAGAACCCACGACCTTCTGACTCCCAGGCCCGGGCTCTGTCCACTAACCATGCTGAGCGCTTACTCTGTGCAGCGCACTGTACTAAGCCTTTGGGAGAGTACCAGATAGTAGATGCAATCCAAGCGTCGTGTCACCCTTGCACTTTGGGTGGTTTTGTCAGCCCCACAGCACTTGCGTATCTAGCCGTGATTTCTTTATTAATATTAATGTCTGTCTCCCCCTTCAGATTCTAAGCCTCTTGTGGGCAGGGAACCTGTCTTCCACTCTGTTGTATTGTGCTCTCCCAAGCATTTAGTACAGTGCTCTGCACGTAATAAGCACTCAATAAATTTGAATGATTGATTGATTGATCCCTGCCCACAAGAAGCTTACAGTCTCCTGAAGCTGGGACGGAGGAACCCAATTCATGAGGCTTGAGAAAGAACCTAAGCGGGTGAGATGGGAGCTTTGGAGACAGATGATAAGGTGTGTACAAGCTAAGCACTGTATTTTGGGATGGGGTTATCCCTGAAGTGGGAGTTGGTGAAAGAGGTTGTACTGGCGAATCACTCCTGACTCGAATGAATGAATTGAAATAAAAGTAAACAGCAATCACCACTCTTCCTTAGAAATAAGGATTTAATTAATTCCAATACTTTGTCCCAGCACTGTGCTAAGCACTGGAGTAAATACGAGATAATCTCAGCAGTCACAGACCCTCTGCCATCTGGGACTCGCAACTTAAGGGGTCAGGAGAGCATCTATGGGCTCGATGGGTCCACAGTGGAAGTATCTTGTGTGTGCTTGATTGTCGGTGGATGAATTACCCAGGGTGTGAATCGTAAATCTGACTCTTCTTCTCTCCTGCCCTCCCTGCTGGCCAAACTGTCTGTTGCTGCTGCAGCCTCCCTGCCCCTGAAATTCGTTCCTCATGGAACAAAGATCCTTCAGTTCCTGCACAAAGCCCTGCATGTTCTTCTCTTTCAGGAAAACCCAAGAAAAGGAAGGATTTAAAAATAGTCACCATCAAGCCACCAGTTTCCAACCCCACGTAAGTTTGTTACTCTCTCTCCTGTGTGCTTATTTTTAGAATTTTTCTCTGAAAGTCCCCCAAGGAGAGGAGAGGAGCAGAAGACGCGGGAGACTAGTGAAAGGAAACAGACTCTCGTACTCCTGTGCATCTGCGGGCTTTGTGTAGTGTAGGCTTCATGTTACTGGGCTTATGGTAGCTTTCTCATTATTACTACTTCTGTACGCCTTGAGGACTGCCCTCCCCACCATCTTTGGGTCACTGTGAGATTATGAGAAAAGAACCTAAGCAACGCCATGCTGGATCAGCCAAATGATCCATCCAGCCCAATTATTTTGTCTTCAACCGTGGTATCAAGGGGTGCTTGGAGAAACATGGTGGTGGTTTTCCCCCATTGGCATCCATCCTCGTGATTCAGGATGGACCTCCAACGTCTCGAACTTTAACTTTGTGGGCCTGCCATCCAAAAATCTATTTAAAAACCTTTCTCAGGCCATCTAGTGCCCCTCAATTTTCCTTCTGACATCTCTAACTTTATCTTCAACTAATCTAGTATGGACTTTAATCGAAGAACTTACCTAAACACGTCCTGACTCTCTCTGCTATTTTCTTCGAATCTCATTAAGGCTGGTTTAGCTGCCCCTCGGGCTCATCCTGTACCTGAGCTACTATCCCCTACAGCCTGGACCTCTCTGGCCTAGGTGATTGAGTCAGTTGGGTGACAGATTCCGAGGGCAAACTCCTGATCAGTGGCATTATTTGATCCTGGCCTCTGCAGGCAAAAGCGGGCCTCTTTAATCCAGTTTTGTCAATAATAATAGTGATATCTGTTAAACGCTTATCACGTATTACTAAGCGCTGAGGTAGATACAAGATAATCAAGATTGAACTGTATAAAACTCGCCAGTCCATACGTTCCCCCCTCCTTCTTCCATGAAAGTTACACTGGTTGTATGGTGAATGTACTCATCAGCAATCCCTTTATTTACCTGGTGAATTGCTACCCACTCTGGATGAATCTGCAAGAGGTTATCGTCAAGGCTGCCCCAATCCCAGGGCCTTTAGTCTAAATCCTTATTCAACTTTCACTGTAAAGCACAGAACCTCTGGGGCACGAGACCTCCAGTGGGTGGGGGAAGAGGCGGACATGCCCAGTGCAGGAGAGAAAAACCTTGAAGCCCACCTAGCTGACTTGTAGAGAGCAGCTGATATGGCTCTAATTCCCACATCAGTGGTAAGTCACTGATTTATTTTAATGTCTGTTTCCCACTGTCTACCTTGGGCTCCTCGAGAGAAGGGATCACATCTACTAACTCTGTTGCACTGTTCTTTCCCAAGTGCTCACTACAGTGCTCGTCACACAGCACTCACTGATTGGTAGACTGATATTGCTTCGGTCATTGATGAGCCGGTCATCCTTGATCCTCCCCCGTTCTTGGTGACCCCTTTCTAAGAGTGACCAAGAGGACCCACGCGGTGACTATGGTGAGGATCAGCCTCTCGCTGATCTGGGGACCCACAGGGACTTTGACGTGTATATGTGTCCTTTCTTCCCAGGCCTCCCCGGAACCTGGACTCCAGGACCTTCATTACCATCGGGGATAAGGTATGTGGTTCCGCTTCACTTCCCTGGTTCCCCGTTGCCTGTGTTCTGACTTGGCTTTGAGGGAACACCACCCTTATTGGACTAGAGCTGGGCCGGACTCCGTCCTGGCCTGGAAGAACACTCCCTTTCTTTCCCTCAAGAAGCTAAAATGTCAGTCAACCTTTCAATTCAAGTGCTCCTGGCCCTCGCAGGCAAAGATTCTCCAAAGAATCCTGGCTGGCCACGAGAGGAACTTTTTTACATCCAGCCCCAGTTGGCTCCGGAACAAGGCGGCACCACTGTACCTCTCTGGTTCGGGCGGGGAGGGAGGAGGAGGGCGGCCGGCTTCCTAGACAGAGAGATTTGATCCGTCCTCTGGGCCGACTTCTTTAGCCCACCAAGCCGCTCAACCTCCCAAGTGGGTGTGAAGTGGGAAGGCCAGAGGAGAAGGCACTATTGTATGTCCTCCCTGCGTCCCCCCCAGGGTTTCGATCTCTGCCGCCGCACGGTGAGGACTGATGGTTTGTGTGAGGGCCATGTGCACAAGCGAACGATTTATCTGGGGCTCTGACTGTTGGTCCGGGTCCAGAGCGAACATGGAGATCCTGTGAGCAAACATCAAAGGACATTTGAGGTTTTTTCTTTGGTTTTTTTTTTCTGCAAGATCTTCCAGGCAGAGTGTCTAGCTCTGGCGCTTCAGCTGTACAGAGCACTGTATACCTAAAGGTCAGAGAGCTTCCTGAACTATCCCCACCCAGCTTGTGGCCGGGGCCTTGGCGGGCTACTCTCTTACCTCTTGAAGAGCATAAGTCTGTCATTGTGACTCTTTGCCAGACTTTCCTGAGCTTCTTCTCCACCCCTTCTCCCTCCCATAAAAAAAAAAAAAGCCCTAAATCCACACACCACAGGATCTCAAGGGCTGGCTTTGTTCACAGTCCATAGGAGCAGACCGGGCGGGGAGGTCGGCTGGTACTAACTTGGGTCGCGCCGGGCAGCTTCTCCTTTCTGACCGGCTCCGGTCGGCTCAGGGATTGGCTTGAAACGGCCGCCGCCTCTTGGCTGCGGCTCTCCCTGGGGGTTGCGTGAGGAGGTGAGGGGGGGACCGAAGATAGAGTTTCCTCCCTCTGGGAGCGGAGCTATATCTGGCCGATTCCCTTCCCCCAGGCAGGCGGTGAGTTGGGTGGAATCTGGACCCTTCAGCCATCTGCTGACCCGGGGGGAAAGAGGGAGAGAGGGAGCGCCTGACTGTGCTTGCGTTGGGCCAGGTGGACCGTCCCAAGGGTGTCCATTCCCCGGGTCCCCAGCCTAGGCTCTTTGTAAACACTTGGCGATGGGTCCCGCTTCAAGGTTGTGTCCGGGGTATTCCCGAGCCTGAAGCGGAATGGCGTTGCTGGACCACCCCGCCTCACCCAGACCCACACCCCGTCCCCGGACTTGGCAGCCCTCTCCTGGTTCTTTGTCTCCACCCCTTCTGACAGAGGCATTTAAAATTGGTTTTGACCGAGGGCACCTAGTGAATCCTTCCTCGTGTTGCTCCGGGACTAGCTATCCCAGACCCCGACACTTAGCCTTGGCTGTGGGCGTCCACACCGTCCACACTCTGTGCGGGACCCTGGGGGTCATCTGGCGGGAGGCAGTGGGATTCGCCCCACCAACGGGGCCTTCCCTGACACAAGGACAACCGCTCTGGACTCCAGATGATCAGAGGCCCAGCGGCCACCGACGGGACTTTCTGTGGCACGCTGGCCCGACCCTTCTGGCGTCCCAGGCCATCCTGGGGTAGTTGAGAGCGAAGGATCTGGCTGTTCTCTGAGCTCATGATAAAAACCTTTCTTACGAAGTGGGAGGTGTCCTCGCCAGCTGCCTGAGAGAAGTAGCGTGGCTTAGTGGATAGAGCGCGGGCTTGGGAGTCAGAAGGACCTGGGTTCTAAACCCAGCTCTGCACCTTGTCAGCTGTGTGACCTTGGGCAAGTCACTTAACTTTTCTGGGCCTCGGTTACCTCATCTGTAAAATGGGGATTAAGCCTGGGAGCCCCATGTGTCCAACCTGCCTAACTTGTATCTATCTCAGTGCTTAGAACAGTGCTCGGTACGTAGTAAGCGCAAGTACAATAAGCGGCATGGCCTAGTGGCAAGAGCACAGGCTTGGGAGTCTGAGGGCGTGGGTTCTAATCCCGGCTCCGCGCTTGTCTGCTGTGTGACCTTGGGCACGTCATTTCACTTCTCTTTGCCCGTTACTTCAGCTGTGAAATGGAGATTAAGACAGCGAGCCCCACGTGGGACAACCTTGTGTCTACCCCGGTGCTTAGAACAGAGCTTGGCACATACTAAGCACTTAACAAATATCCCAATTATTCTTATTAATGATAATAGTAATGAAAATTATTATTATTATTGGAGCCTCTGGGCCCGCAGGACAGCTACCTGAAATAATGAGTCCAACCCCTGTCTCTTGTCCTTGAGAAGTCAAGGCCCTGTAGAGGGGAGTAGGCCATGCTGTGTTAGGGCTGGGAGGAGCTGCTGCACAGCCTAGGATAAAGCCTTCCCTAGTGGAGACGGTGGCCCTTTCCCCTGTTAGGGAAGGGAGGCGCTGACTCACTCGGGAGCCTTGGCAGGTCAGGGCTGGTGCTCTCCCTGAAATAAAACATTAGTCAGAACAGGAAAAGTCCCCTCGAAACCACAGCTGCTTAGGGAGGTTGGCCAGAGCCCCCTCTCCTTGAGGTGCTTGAAGCAGACAGGACCGTAAGCCTCTTCACCCCTCTGGGCTTCTTCAAGGTGACACCTCCCAGTGACTGAGGCAGCGCGTTAGGATCGTTCCCTTCAGTTGAGTCCCCTTCTTTACAGCCAGGGCGGTCGAAGGAAATACACTTAACAGGCAGAAAAGCCCGAGTGTCTCAGGAGGGTGTAAATGCCCGTAAATAAGTTCAACTCTAAGTTGGCTGAAGGGATGGAAACCCCATCGGCCTCTTTATCCAACTGGCAGGAAGCTCAAGGTAAGAGTGTGGGTGTTTCAGCCATTTACGTGGACTCCGAAATGTTTTGAAAGTAGATTATTTTCTCTAAAGATTAAAATAAATTAGAACCCGTGCAACGCCTTTCCCCGTGGGTTGGGAGGCTGAGGCTTTCCTGGAGACCCGGGATGGGCATCCAACTCTTTAAATGGTGTGTCTGTGTGGGAGACGGACGGGCTCTGCTTTTGTAGGTTTCCGACGGGCACAGATGGTGCCGAGGGAGTTGCTTAGGGGAGAGTTGAGAGGCTCTTGCCCCAAAGAACTTGACAGCCTCGTAGTTTTAGGGGTCGAGATCAAACCCTGGGGGGCTCCCTTTTGGAGTCGGATGAGGTCACCCTTTGACCTCATCTGTCCCCAGTCAATCGATAGTATTTATTTACTGAGTGTAGAGCTCTGTAATAAGCACTTGGGAGAGTGCAACAGAGGCGAAGTACACATTCTCTGTCCTCAAGGAGCTTGCAATCTAATGGGAGGAGGGGGAGAGGCAAAAATGATTTGCAAATAATGGGGAGTGGGAAGAAGAAGGGTGAAATAGGGAGTAGACCTCCGCCGTTCCCCCATCTGGTGTCCAGACAGATCTGTCCCTTACCGCAAGTCCCATCCGCTGTTCCTAGAATAAGAAGCGGCTTCCTCTCTACCCCTTCCCCGCTTCCCCAACCACCCTCCCCCCTCCCCCGCCGACGAAATAGGAAGTAGCTCTCCCAGAGTGAAATATCAGAATCAATAATTGAATGTACAGTTGAATATACAAAAGTACTGAGGATCCGTATAAACTAGTTCCAAGGATAGTTTTTGGATTGATTCAACTGTTGGGGATTAATCGGGGGGAGAGTCGAGGCGGTGGGATTCCAGGAGGGTTGTGAAGTTGGGAAGGGCCCTCACACAAGAAACTCACGTTTAAGAAATGAGGCCAGAGGCTCAGAAGAGTGAGAAGTGAGGAAAGTTTTTATTTTGCCTAGGTGGCCTCACTGACATCTCCTTCCCTAATTCTCTTTTGTCTCAAGTCTGTGTTCCAGGTGACGATTTTTTGCTTGGGGGCGGGCCTAGAGAAGAACCCTCCGGGAGCGAGTTAGGGGTTGTCAGAGCTTTTTTCCCACTTCTTAATCGCATTTACTTTGTCCCAGGTCTGACTGGCACAGCGATCGATCAATCAGTGGTTTTATTGAGTGCTTACTGGGTGCAGAGCATTGTACTAAGCATTTAGGAGATTATGATGCAGTCAATCAATGCTTTTCTATATGCAGAACACTGTACTAAGCGCATGGGAGAGTACAATATAGCAGAGTTGGTAGACATGTTCCCTCCCCACAACGAGCTTACAACACAGTTGGTGGACACGTTCCTTGCCCACAAGGAGTTTACAGTCTAGAAGGGGAGATGGTCATTAATATAAATAAATTACAAATAAATTACAGAGAGGCAGCATGACCTAGTATAGAGAGCATGGTCCTGAAAGTCGGAAGGATCTGATTTCCTATCCCAGCTCTGCCACTCGTGTGCTGTGTGACCTTGAGCAAGTCACTTCACTTCTCTGTGCCTAGGTAACCTCATCTGTAATAGGGGGATTAAGACTGTGAGCCCCATGTGGGACAGGGATTGTGTCCAACCTAATTATCTTGTATGTACTCCAGCACTTAGTACCGTACCTGGTACATAGAAAGCACTTGACACATATGATTAAAGAAATTACAAATATGTGCCTAAGTGTTGGGAGGGTGAATATCAAATGCTTAAAGGGTACACATCCAGGTGGCCTTGGTGAGATTTTGACCCTGGGTCTTTCTGCAGACTGGAGGGGTTGCCATGCAGCACAACCAGGACAGCATTACCCATGCCACTAGACTAGATTTCTGAATAATAATAATAATAATAATAATGATAATGATAACAATGATGTTATGTGTTAAGCACTTCCTGTGTACCAGGCACTCTACTAAGCGCTGGGGTGGATATAAGCAAATCGAGTTGAATAGAGTCCCCATCCCACTTGGGGCTCACAGTCTCAATCCCCATTTTACAGATGAGGTATCTGAGGCACCGAGAGGTAAAGCGACTTGCCCAGGGTCACACAGAAGGCAAGTGGCGGAGCTGGTTCTAATCCCGTGACCTTCTGACTCCCAGGGTTCTATCCACTACGTCACGATGCTTTTCGTTTGGATGGCGTGCAGGACTTTTCCCTGAAGAAGAGGGCAGGGTTCTGCCGACGCTGGCGGGGAGATGTGGACCCGTTGGTTCTTAGGGGCCACTTGGCGGGCGCGTGAAGGCTTTGGCTCTGTCCTCAGCAGATAAAGCTTCTCCACGTCTTCTGACCTATCCAGGCCTGGGGGTGTAGAAGGGGGAGGGCTTTTCCTCAGCTGGTTTGCTGGCTCTTGGACCATTTTCTTGGGCGAACATTTTACCCGCAGCTGGCCGGTGCCAATTTGTCCTCTGTTTTCTCCCACGAGAATTTTGAAGTGGAGGCCGATGACTTGGTGACCATCTCGGAACTGGGTCGGGGGGCGTACGGAGTCGTGGAGAAAGTGCGGCACGCGCAGAGTGGGACCATCATGGCTGTCAAGGTAACACCCGTGGCTGGCTGGGAGGGGAGGGAGGAAGGGAGGGCCTGGCTGCCTGTCAGATTAAGGGGTCCTTGGGGGACCGACCACTGCTTCTGTAGCGTGGCTCAGTGAAAAGAGCCCGGGCTCGGGAGTCAGAGGTCATGGGTTGTCAGCCACTTGTCAGCTGTGTGACTGTGGGCAAGTCACTTCACTTATCTGTGCCTCAATTCCCTCATCTGTAAAATGGGGATTAAGACTGTGAGCCTCAATAAGGGACAACCTGATGACCCTGAATCTACCCCAGCGCTTAGAACAGCGCTCTGCACATAGTAAGCGCTTAACAAATACCACCATTATTGTTATTATTAGTCTGCCTGCCGCTTGTTCAGAGGAAGAAACATCCCTCGAGAGGAGACGTCCTCTGGCTCGATCTCCTCTTTCGAGATAGGTAGGGGGTAGATGTCTTGGCGAATCACCCCAGGGTCCTTGGGAGAATTGAAGGTCTGGAAGGGGCCTATAGAAGTCATCTGACCTTTTCAACTTGCACTTGGGAGATAATTAATCCAACAGCCCTGACCTGCACCTGGTGGTGGAGAGTATCACTTTGGGGACATTGTTCCTAACCCGAACCTTAGGTAGGTTGAGAGTGGAGACGGAAGCAGTTGATGTATCTGTCACAGTAATGCACAGGGCACAGACTCTCTTCAGATAAGGATTATCTGATTTGCTCTAGCAAAGCAGAGATGGAGGGGCTTGGTGTACTGGGAAGAAGCACTAGGGTCAGAAATAGTACGGCTCTCATCCATCCCCCTCACTTTCAGGAATTAAAAGCCATTTTCTGGAATAGTTTAGGACTTCAGAGAAGGGGATTCCAGCTTGGATCTTGGAAACCCATTCTAGTGTCGAAGCAGAGCTTCCCCACACTGCTGGTTCCATCGGCTGTGGTTTTAGAAGCAGGGGATCGACCACCCCCCCGCCCCGTCCCAACCACACACCGCCCCCCGAGCCCTCGTGGAATGTGGGATGGTCCAGAAAATGAAATGTTTCCCAGAAGGGTATTTGAAGTTGAATGCCTGAGTTTTCTTCTCCCCAGAGGATCCGTGCAACTGTGAACACTCAGGAACAGAAGAGGCTGCTCATGGACCTGGACATTTCAATGAGGACAGTGGATTGCTTCTACACTGTCACGTTCTATGGAGCCCTGTTCAGAGAGGTATGGAGCGGTGTGGGTGACCTCTGGATGTTGGCGCTACCCTGAGCCATCTTGGCAGAGTTAGGGGTTCGCTTCTAGTTGGGGGGGAAGGAAACGGGGTGTGAGAGAGAAGGAAAAGATCCAGAAAATGTTCTCGCCCCACTTGCTATCGACCATTCAGCATCACCTTGACCCAGACCCATCGAACTTCACCCCCTCGACTTGCCCTCCTTTGATCCCGGTCACTTCGAGAAGCAGCGTGGCCTAGTGGCAAGAGCACAGGCTTGGGAAGCAGAGGACGTGGGTTCTAATCCCAGCTCCGCCACTTGTCTGCTGTGTGACCTTGGGCAAGTCACTTAACTTCTCTGTGCCTCCGTTGCCTCATCTGTAAAATAGGGATTAAGACTGTGAGCCCCATGTGGGACATCCTGATTAACTTGAATCCCCCCAGGGCTTAGAACAGCGCTTGGCACAGGGAAAGCGCTTAACAAATACCATCATTATTATTATTAAAATACTCTGTGGTGGTTACGTTCAGCAGTCCTCTTCCCCTCTTCCCTTCCTACCTTGGCTCTTCCCACCCCCTCTGCCATGTCCCAAGCTCACACAGCTGTGTTCATATGTGATATCACGTACTTTGCCAAGAGAAAACACAACAGGAGCCCCTGGTGACCCGGTTTCATGGTGATTCGATTGCTTTCCATCGCTGCCAGGGTGATGTGTGGATATGCATGGAGCTGATGGACACTTCCCTGGACAAATTCTATAAGAAGGTTCTTGAGAAGAATATGACAATCCCGGAAGACATTTTGGGAGAGATCGCAGTGTCCGTAAGTGGCCGTGTTGACAATTTGACTTTCAGGACCGAGCGCTAAGAGGGATGGGGGGCAGGGATGTTCCTGGTGGCTCTCTGGTGTTCTGATTTTTGAAATGAAAAGAACCCAGGAAGAATGCCAGGGCTCTTGACCCATTAAACCGACCATCGCTTCAGTCCGATGACCGGGAAGTGGGGGTTTTGCATCGCCTATCCCAGCCGGGTTGGGGAGGGAGGGGCCTTTTTCCCAAGAGGTTAATCCTCTTGGTGCAGCTCACTGTTGCGTCTTAAACCCCTTGGTGGTGAAACTGATAAAATGAGGCTGGAAAGAACTGTTATTTCTCAGACTGTTCTGAGAATCCCTCTGCCCAGGAGTGCCATGGTTAATGCCAAGCCTCTGGCAAATGGAGCTCAGTGAGTCCAGACTGGGTTGCCTCATAATTTTGAAAGGATCTGAGACATTGGATGTGAGCACCCTCTCCTTCTTAGCTTCTATTTCATTTAACCCTTGGTTTCCAGTACTTACACTCATTCTAAGATTCAGCACTAATGGACTCATTAAATTTACCCCTTGAGCCCCCACTCGGTGTGAAAGCCTAAAGCAGTGGCTTCCTTTCTCTTCTTTTATCTCCTTCCAAAGTGCCTCTGTGTTAGGAAACTGCCTCTAGCAGGTCTTTTACCTGTAGGTGAAGCTGACCTGTTGCCTTTTAGTAATATATTGGGGCCTTTCACACTTGCAATCGAATCAAACTGACATGTGCTTCTCTCTCTCACTCTCTTTTTTCCCAACTTCCCCTTCTTCTTACCACTGAAATCCAAGATTGTGAGAGCGCTGGAGCATTTGCACAGTAAATTGTCGGTTATTCACAGAGGTAAGTGGCACCATTCCTGGTGCAATGCTTGGTGAGCAGAATTTTGTCCGGGGTTGCCGTCCCACTCAAATATGCAGCTGTCGAATCACTAAGACGCTGCAGTAGGGGCTGGAATTAGCTCTGGGCCTGGACTTCTCAGGCCTGTATTCTCTTGCTGAACACTGAACAAGACCAGGGAGAGTCTGTGGACCAAGTTGTGGGTCTCGGTTGGATTTGGCAGCACACTGCTGTTGCTAGAGTAACTACTTAGCCAGCAGAGGCCAGCAGATACCTGGAAGTTAGACGTTTTCCAAGAAAAACCCTTTTGGGGGGGGAGGGGCTCCAATTTTTTTTTTGCCCTTTCCCCATCCTTCTTAATTCAAACAGTAGGAATTTTGGCTGTGGCTCTTTCAGAGTGGGTGGGGCTGCAGTTGAGACTAGTGGATTGGAAAATCTGGAGCTAAGGGCAAAATCCTCTAATTGAAGGAGCTTCAGAATGGAAGTCTGGATACTAGGGTTCTAGGCTTGACTCTGACCTGGGTACCTCAGTTTCCTCATCTAAAAATAGGCCCGAGGATACCTTTCCCAACCTATCTTCCTGATAGGAGGCAGAGCCAGAACCTGAACTTCTGAGGGAGAAAAATTCTAACTTGGAACTGTGTTGCTAAGGTGGAGGCTTCAAAGATTGACGTGCTAAGGGTGGCTCCAGAATCCCTGAATAAACGGGCCGTCATTTCCCTGTAGTGGTAACGTTTAGGGCTAACTATCAATCCTCTGCCAGACTCTTGGCCTCCTGGGGGGCTCGTATGAGCTCCTGGCCCTTTCATCTTTTGCAACTTGTGGTGTTGGAATTTAGCGACTTAGTTTTCCCATGACGTGTCCTCTCATCCAGTATGGAACAATAAGGCTGCCCACACCCATTTTTAGCTTATTGCTCTTTTCCACCTATAAATAACTCGAAACCAAACCCACAACTGGAGAATTCCATGTAGCCAGGCTGAGGGGCTAGAGAAGGGGAGGTGCAAAGGCACTGAGTGGTGGGTAAAGAAAAAGGAAGAGAGATAAAGGGGATAAGGTGGACTGGGCCAGGACAAATCCCTTTGGGACTTTGGGTGTGGTGCTGCCAATCTAAAAAGATTCTGTGGACCCTTTAACCTCCAGAAAGCACCACATTTACCAGCCCAGACTGCAAATGAGTTTAGAGATGTGGTTTTCCTCAGTCCTCATTTTCTGACTTGTTGACTTCTACCGCTGGAGGGTCCTGGATCCAGCCTGCCTCTCCTGGGCTGCAGTTTAAGCCAGTAATAAAGTCGGAGAAGATCTCGGTCAACCCCTTCTTGAAAATAAGTCAGTAAACTTGAAGGCGTTTGTCTCTACTCCATTGCTTCTTCAGGCCAAATAATCCCAGAGCCCTTAGGTTTTCCTCAGGGGCCTGATATTCCTAGACCTTCAACCTCTGTGTGTCTTTCCTCAGTCCCTTTATAAAAAGCAAAACAAAGCAGGCTTTCTCTTTCCACCCCACTCCCCCTTATTTGATTTCTTTTAGATGTGAAACCATCTAATGTTCTCATCAACAAGGAAGGTCATGTGAAAATGTGTGACTTCGGGATCAGTGGCTACTTGGTGGACTCAGTTGCCAAGACCATGGATGCCGGTTGCAAGCCCTACATGGCGGTAAGTGGACTCTTCCCAGGGCAGAGAGAGTTGTTGTCTCTTCTCTTGTCTCCAAGCATATCGGTGACAGTCAAGGGGAGGAAGATGGCGTTTGGGGGATCCGGAGATAGCTTTGGGTTTATCTGGGATTGTCGCTCTGCCCTACGGGGTCCGCTATCCATTCACTGGGGATACTATCATCCCCGTCTAAGGCACTCGTATTTGGGGCCCTCTGGAGAAACCGAGGCTGGGAAAGGAATCAACAGCTCCTGTCCTGCCCTCTAGAGAATGGCATGCCCAGTCAACTCTGCCTTTTGTTCTGGCCTTTAGTGCTGCTCCCATAGGCTGCTTATAGGGTCAAGATTCCATTTGAACTTAGAGCCCCTTCACCAACCCCGCTGATGCTTCAGGAATCTTTATTATGGCATGGGCCATTATCCCCTGTCTACCTGAGGGAAGCAGCGTGGCGTAGTGGATAATAATAACAATAATAATGGTGGTATTTGTTGAGCGCTTACTATGTGCCAAGCACCGTTCTAAGCTCTGGGGGAGATACAAGGTAATCAGGGTGTCCCACGTGGGACTCACAGTCATGACCCCCATTTTACAGATGAGGTAACCGAAGCACAGGGAAGTGGATAGAGCACAGGCCTGGGAGTCCGAAGGTCATGGGTTCTAATCCCGGCTCCGCCACTTGTCTGCTGTGCGGTCTTGGGCAAGTCACTTCACTTCTCTGGGCCTCGGTTCCCTCATCTGTAAAATGGGGATTAAGGCTGTGAGCCCCATGTGGGACCGGGACTGTGTCCAATCCAATTTGCTTGTATCTACCCTAGCACTTAGTACAGCACCTGGCATATAGTAAGCACTTGAAAAATACCACAGTTATTATTATCATTATTACCTCAGTCTGTGATTGGTGACAGGTACAGAGTCCCAGAGCATACGAGAGGTCACATGCAGGGGCATGCACACTGCAGAATCCCAAATCCAGGGAGATGGAGCAGCTCCCCAGTGCAGTTTGGAAGCTGACATGGTCTCTCTCCCCTTCCTCTTCACCAACAGGAGCATTTACTGAGTGCAGAGCACTGTACTGAATGCTTGGGAGAGCACAAAAGAGGAGCTTAAAGTCTAGTGAAGGAGGCAGAAATGGCCTAGGAAGGAAGAAACTCTGTCCAGACTGGTCAAAGATAAAGTAGTCCGTGGAAGGGATCTAGGATTCACAGAGCAGATTTACTTCCTGTGCTTTAACGGGTACTTTCCAATCCTAAAGCAGTCGATACGTACCCAGTTCTGTTCTCCCGTTAAGGAAAACTCACTCCGTAGCGTTCACCCCTTCCAACGTCGCACGCCCTAGCTCTTTCTTTTATAACGTGGCCTGCTGAGCCCAGTCAGCCATGAGCTGTTGGATGAATGCTCCCTCATCCTCCCTAACTGTTCCGAACAAAGCACGGATTGAAAACCCGGGTTCTGGCAGACCTGAGTGGATTTCCTGAAGGCCGGCAGCCATTGTTAGTCCTCTTGGCTTGACAGAGTGGTTTGAAAATCTTTCCGTGTTGCCACCAGTCCTTACCCCAATTAGCACTGTTGAAGCAATGTTACAGCTGAAGTCAGGGACGTCGGCCACCTCAGCAGGCTGAAGGACCAGGCCCGTGGGCGATGCCAATTTGCAAGGCAGAGAGATCGACTTTTAGGAAGCCCGTCTGAACTTCTTAGGGGAAACCGATATCTATCAATTAAGTCGTTCTTCAAGACGAGAGAAATTTTCACGCTGGCACTGAGCTCAACCCCTGCTGCCTCCTGAGTAAGAAAACTGAAAGGCCGTCCCCGGAGCAAACTCCACATCCAACAGTGGCTTCTGGTGACTGGGAAATCCAAGCAGTCAGGGGATGTTGCCTGGTGGCTGGGTGTTGGGGTCAGAGTGAGCGAACTAATCCCCGATGCAACCTGGGACCCTGGATCAAAGCTAGTCACCGTCCCCCACCTTCTCGCTTTTCCGTTAAGCGGCCCTGGCTTTCCCAAACCGTTGCTGACAGTAAGCCGATGTCTGAGCTGACTAGTCTGCCGTCAGCTTCTGTGAAGGCTGCTCGCCTTAGCCTTAGACTGTCCCCTGTTTCGAACCTGTTTCGGGAGAATGCGCGGCATTAATTTTCCACCTGTCACTCTTCCAGCCCGAGAGAATAAACCCCGAGCTGAACCAGAAAGGTTACAACGTCAAGTCAGATGTCTGGAGTCTGGGAATTACCATGGTAAAATATGTCAAATGTGCACACGGGGGTGTGGTTATATTCTGTTGGCCCCCTTCAGGGGTACAGTGGGGGGAATGGAGGGGCTTGGAGAGGGCTCCGGGGCCTGCCTAGGTGTTTCTTCCACAAGTCTGGTGGGGCTGAAGGGATCCAGGATGTCAGAGGGTAACATCCTCCATACTCTTGCCTGGGAGGGGTCGTTTGAACTATTTGGGAGAAGTTTGTGATGGAGGGGAGGTATTTTCCAACCCAGTTGGACTTGACTGGGATGGATTGGTGAGATTTTCCTCTGGGGGAGTCTAGGCAGGAAAGGGAATGTGGCATATTGGGGAGATTTCTGGGCTTGCTCTCACTCCATCTTCCTCCAGCTTCATGGAGTAAGCGTCCATCGGTCTTTCCAGTGGGCAGCTTCATTTGTCCGGAGAGTTTTCCCTCCTCTTTCCCCTTGAGTGTCCCCTCTTTTGGTCAGCGTGACTTCCTCCGTATCCTCCTGTGCTGCCTGAATTAGCATCCGTAGTCTCGTGTTGACTTCTGAGCCACTTCTCTGGAGTGAGTCCAGAAGGCCGGGGCCGGACTAGCTAGGACCTGCAGGGGCTTGGGACTGTGAGGTCATGGGCACTTCCTCCTCAGGCCCCCTTTCCCTCCCCTTCCCTAACCCGGGAAGCCTGTAGCACTGTAAATGAGGAACTGGGCCGACCAGCCCGGATGCAGGAGGAAGAACTAGCCACTTGCCAGCGTGGAGCCGATGAAGCTGCTCTGTGGCTTCTTGCTGCCCTCCTGTGTCTGTTACTGGTTTTGATCCTTAGATGCTCATCTGTCCATATGTACGTGCATACACCCTCTGTGCTCATGTGCCTTAGTTTTCCAATCCCCAGAATGGAAAACAAAAATCCGTAGGGGAAAATATCCCCAATGCGGCAAGCGTGGTAAAACAGGATCAGGGAGTGGAAGAGCAGATGAAGGTTGGGCAGCCGAGGACCAGGAGAGGGTAGGGGCAGTGGCAGGAAGGGGTTGAGTGGGTTTTAAGTTTGTCAGAATGGGAAAACCGCTTAAAAGTACTTAATCAGTATTTGCCGGTATCTAATAAGAAGGATCGTTTGGTGCGTCTGAGTTTGTGGCGAAAAGATCACGGGAGTCCTTAGGAGGAAAGGTGCTAAATCCCAGGTTTTAGTAAACTCTAGGCAGTGAGTCAGGCCTGGTTTGAAGTTGACTTTGGCGCGTGCTCGGTGCTCAACTCTTCCCAGGGTCTGAGCTTTCTGACAAGGTCTGAGCCGGCCAAATGAACTGCACCTTATGCTTCCTCCCCCTCCCCCTGTCCTCCGGGAAAAGACAGATTTCCTATCTTGGCAGGAAGGTGGATCTGGCCACCAGCCCTGGTGGGTCTCCAGTTTCTAGGCTAGAGGCCTAGACTAGAGTCCTAAGAGGACTAAGTTACTGCCCTTCCCCGGACTACCTTATGGACCGTTCAGTCCCGAGGCAGAAACCATCCTGGAGGCCAGAGGATGAACTGGAGCTGATTGTTCCCAAGCGATCTGGTCCCCTGTGGCCTTTATTGGAAATTTCCCCCCAAATTGATCAGGTTTTAAGAAGCTCATTATTATTACTGTTATTATTATGGCATTTGTTAAGCGCTTACTATGTGCTAAATGCCTACTGTGGGCAGAGCACTTTACAAGGCGCTTGGGAACTCTCAGTAGGCGTGAAAGGCGCGGTCCCTGTCTTTGAGGAGCCAGCATTTGAATGAGAAAGGTGGACAGATTTAAATTGCCAATTAAAAAAAAAAAAGAGGTAAAAAGTTAAACATATAAGTACAAAGTTAAATAATGCAAGTAAGCCAATAAATAAGAAGTGAGATGCAAAAATCTGGGGGCATGACCAGGAAGGTGGAGAAGATGGTGAGGAATTCCCTCACTTCGTTGTTTTTCCCCTCCTTGGAAGGCCACTGGCAGAGGTTTCTTAATTTTTTTTTTTTTTTAAGGAATTGTAATTTCACCTGAAGTGCCCTGCCCCTGAATCATACACCACCCCTTCCCACCCCTCCGCCCCCACACCTCCACTGACCCACGGAGGCACACTCATTAAGGATTAGTCATCCTGGTGGAGCCTTGAAGAGCATCAGCTGTAGTAACAGAGAGCTAAAGAAAACCGCTCAAAGCCCACGGCGGCGGCGCTGAGCAAGGCACTCCTATTGTATGCTCCTGCATCTGCTTCCTCATGGTTCCCCCAGCAGTTCCCAGGGTAATAATAGTAATAATAATGATTAGGGTACTTGTTAAGCCCTCACTGTGTCGATTCAAGATAATGAGGTTAGAGACAGTCCCTATCCCAAGGTGGGCTCACAGTCGAAGTAGGAGGGAGTTCAGGTATCGACTGCCCATTTTGCAGATGAGGAAACCCAGGCCCAGAGAAGCCAAGTGACTCGCCCAAGGTCACACAGCAGACACGTGGCAGAACTGGGTGTAGATCACAGGTCCTCCGACTCCCAGGCCAGTGCTCTTTCCACCAGGCCATGCTGCTTCCTTCTGATCTCTTCCCTTGGCCTGCCGAACTCCTCTACTGTGCTTTGAAACACCCCGAGGGATTTGGTATTCTCAGTCGGCAAACTGTGCACTCAAGGGAGGAAGCTCATTTAGCTGCAGGAATCCTGCCTGCTGCACCACTCGGCTTCCGTCCCATTCTTTCGGTTATATCCTCGACCAGGCCGCGGTCACACCTCTGTTTCCCCAGTCTGCACAAGCAAGGGCGGCGGGTGGGGTGTGACCGGTTGCCTTTCCCCTCCTGCCTCTGCCTTCTGTAGGCAAGCCGACCGCTGCCCTGGCAGCAGAGGTTCTGGGCTGGACGGGGCGACTTGGAGAGCACCCACGGGGGGCTTGTTGTCTCACTGCAGATCGAGATGGCCATCCTCCGGTTCCCGTACGAGTCCTGGGGAACCCCCTTCCAGCAACTGAAGCAGGTGGTGGAGGAGCCCTCGCCCCAACTCCCAGCAGACCGTTTCTCCCCCGAGTTTGTGGACTTCACAGCCCAGTGGTGAGCCCCTCTCCCTTGGGACGTTGGGTTTAGATAGTCGGAGAGCATGCTCCCCCATCCTTCCCGTTTCCCCGCTGGAGACGGGAGAAGTCATCCCGGGTTTTAGCTTATTGCCCAGGCTGACTAAATATCTATCCTCTCCCTCCCCTCCCGCCCCATCCTTTCACCAAGTCGGCTCCTGGGTCTCCCCCGGGGGCAGGAATTTAGCTCTCTATTGAAGACTTAGAAGCTGGGGTGTGACTTAGGTCAACACTGAGAGAAAGCAACCTTGGAGACCCAGTGCTCTAAAGATCCTGGCCGAGTTTAGGTGCCGGAAGTATCCCAGTGGTTTCCATCCTTAGGGGATGCCCTGGAGGGAAGTACTCATGGTCGGGCCGAACTGGGCTGGGATGGACTCAGGTTGGGTGCGGTGATGGCCCTGGATAGCAGGTCCTTCCTCTCCCTTCCTTTCCTCCTCCAGAAGGTGCTTCACTGGTCTCCCATTGGGATGAGCTTCAGGGGACGGGCCAGAGGCAGCAAGAGTTTGCTCCTGCCCTCTGGGTACCAACAAACCGCTGCCCGGGGGAAATCTGCTTCACAACCACTTTGCTTTATGTTGCAGCTTACGGAAGAACCCTGCAGAGCGGATGAGCTACCTGGAACTTATGGTGAGTGTGAATTTAGTGCCTCTCTCTCATCAAAAATCCATAAGTGAAATGGCTCTACAAGGGAAGCGATATCGGGTTGTTTTGTGGGGGAACAGCTGTGTGAATGTGGGGAGCAAACTACCTCAGTCTTCCATTCTTGTCTTATGCTGTCGAGTCGTCTCCGACCCGTAGCGACGCCAGGAACGCGTCTCTCCCAGAACTCCCCACCTCCATCTGCAGTCGTTCTGGTAATGGATCCAGAGGGTTTTCTTGGTCAAAATATGGAAGTGGTTTACCATCGCCTCCTTCCGCGCAGTCAACTTGAGTCTCCGCCCTCGACTTTCTCCCGTGCCGCTGCTGCCCAGCGCGGGGGAGTTTTGACTTGTAGCAGGTTGCCTTCCACTCGCTAGCCACTGCCCAAGCTAGGAATGGATATGCCTCTGCTTGACTCTCCCTCCTGCGGTCGAGACTGGTAGAGTACTGGAAACTCTCCAGGTGTGACCCTGAGAGGGGCAGTCTTCCGTTAAAATCCCCCAATTCACCAGCCCTTCCTAGCTTTAGGTTAAGTCGCTTGCTCTATTTAGTTAGCAGCACAAAGCTACCCTTGTTTTACTATCGGCCTTGGGGATCCGGGAAAGAGTCCGTCGGCAAATTTGCTTTGGAATCCTGTTTGGGTGGGCAGCTGGCAGAGCACACTCTCCCCTGGGCGAATGGGTTTGTGGGGGCGAGGAGCCAGTTGGGAAAATTTTACTGTCGGCTTGTGAAGTCCGCGGTGTGAAGTCACAATGCGTCCGGACGGAAAACCCACAGCTTAAATTAGCTCCAAAGGGGAAGTGTCTGGGGAGCAGGAATGTTCGCTCAGTGACTTTCCTGAAGACTGCTGGTCCACACTGGGCTCTCAGCATCCTTCGGGGAATTCATATGCCTCAGCCTTTGACTCAGAGGGGCGGTTGGCCGCCTGCGTGTTTGTGTCTGGACTCTCCCCCTCTCCGGCACTACAGCTGGACATGTGCTATGAGAGAAGGGAAAAAACCCCTGGCATCCCTTCCACCTGACCCAGCCCCACATTGGGCACCAAACCCAGGCTGCCCTGCTGACGCCCTTGCGGGTTAAGGCATCCGTGGTAGGAATAATGCTTGGGGGGCCCAGGTTGAAAATCCAAAGGGGGTTGTTCTGGCCAGAAAACAGTGTGTCTCACCTGGTTTCCCGTTCCGGGGACCGGTGGGTCAGGTCTGAGGTTTGAGAGATGGGCAGGAGTGCCAGAATCAAGGAAACCTGTAAACTCCTTGTGGGCGGGCATCATGTCTACCGACTTCGTTATCTTGTACTTTCCCAAGCGAATAATACAGTGCTCTGCACCCAGTAAGCGCTCCGTAAATGCCACTGATTGATTAAATTCAAATTAGCTGGAACACTTTCCTTTCCCTCCTATTCCTGGCCTGGGGTGGGCACCTTTGGACCGGGGTGGGTAACGGGGGCCCAGTGCATCTGGTCCAGAGCATGCGATGTCCTCGGTCTGACTTGAGGCTTCTGGGCTTCTGCGGCCGGGGTTTGGGTGGACCCAGCCTCGTGAGATGGCCTGGCTGGGCTGGATCCTCACTTCAGGCAATGGCTCGCCCACCCACCCCATGTAGCCCCAGATTGGGCTAGGTCATGCCCGCTCATCAGCTCTCCAGGCTGGCCTGTGGGAAGAATTAACAGTGGAGTGGGGAAGTTGAGGGTCGATCCCCTCCAACTCAAATCTCGCTTGGCCCCAGATGCCCCTAGTTACCTTAATAATTATTTGAATAATAATTTTGGTATTTGTTAAGCGCTTACTTCGTGCCAGACACTGTACTAAGCACTGGGGTTGATACGAGTTAATTAGGTTGGACACAGTCCCTATCCGTGTTTTCAGTCCCCAAATGACCCACCCCGGGCTCTTCTTTTTTTTTGGCAGGAACACCCCTTCTTTAACTTGCACAAAACCAAAGAGACTGACATCGCTGCCTTCGTGATAGAGATCCTGGGGGAGGACTCGTAGGGGAAAGACATTGCCGCTGAGCGGAGCAGCCTCCTGGCTTCACCTCCCCTCCCCCCTCCTTCCCTCCTCCCTCACCTTCCTTCCCCTCCTCCCTCACCTTCCTTCCCCTCCCTCCCTTTCCCGGACGACAGAAATGAGGAACAGCGTTCCCGGTGGTTTGCACAAGTCCCACGGTACCCAGCCCCGAGGATCTCCACGTTGGAACTCAGCACCATCGTATTCTCGGGTCATCAGGCGCCTCTATAAGCTAGAAGTCACGCACGGAACCAAGTTGGACCGCCTCACCCGGAGAAGCCCTGGCAGTGCTGGGATCGGGGGAGGAGGGAGGGGGTTTGTCCTGGAATGCTGACTGGGATCACTCGATCCTCTGGACAGTGAGAAGCGGCCCGGGGGCCGGGGCAGGGTGGGAAGAGGAGTTGCTCTGGTAGCCGCAGCGGTGCTGCTCTCGGAGAATTCTGTGATGGCACCAAGCGAGCCTCGGTAGAACAGACCGAGGAGAGGAAAGCAGGGCTTCCGAGGCCTGAGAGGGCCCGTTGTTTCATTGTGCTTTCCAGCCTAGCGGAACTGAAGAGCCTGCTGTGCTGAACAGTTCGAGTGAAATCTATTTCTGAGGCTCACCTGCTCCACGCCTGAATCCCCCTACCTCTCCTCCTGGGTCTTTCGGGGATCTCTCCTCCAGAACCCCAATCCACCAAGCACAGCAGCCTCTAGATCCCGGGCGGGGTCTCCACCCTCACGTTCCACTCCCAACACTCGGATTTTCTTCTCTGGGGCCATTTCTCAAGCATCCCCAGGCCCTGGGAGGAGGGCGAGCTCCGGTTAGGCCAGAAGCTGGCCGGTCGTTGCCTCTCTTCTCCGAAGCAGCCCCAGACCGTGAGGTCTCCTTGCCTGGAGGCCTTCGGCCGGATCCTCCCAGGAGCAGTGGGTCCCATGCCAACCCTGAAAGCCTTTGCCACCCCTTGCCTTCAGTGATACCTGCCCGGGGAATTCGTACTTCCCCTCCTCTGGCACGTTTCGTTTGTCCGCTTCCTCATAGGTACCCTTGGTGAGTGTACGGCGGGGCGGGCACGTAACATCGAGCGCGAGGCCGGGAAGGATAGCTACTCTCGGACCCACATCATATAACTCTCCTCACTCTCCTCCGGCATGAGGACCTGGTGTCGGGCTGGAGTTTTCTCTATAAAAGGCCCCAAGACTGAGCTGGCCACTCCCCACGCCCCCCACTCTCCTCCCCTTCAGGGTCCCATAAGCCTCCTGACTGTGGTCCTGGGGCCGTCCTGTCCATACAGCAGCATGTCCGGGTGGATAAATATTGTGTCTGTAGAAAAACCTCATTCGACGAAAGCCTATTTAAATAATGAAATGGGAGGGAGAAGGGAAAATGATATCTGCTGTACATTTTTAATATCTATATATATAATGGAATTTTTAAATGTAACCAAGTTTTAATAGCCCAACTTCGGGGAGGATCAGCTATGGTAACGTGCCCAGTTACTGGGAACCCCCGTGAATTGTCCCACCCTTCTCCCCTCTCCCTTCCTCCTTGTCCTGCAGAACCATTCCTCGTGGCCTGACGCTTGCCAGCGGCCGAAGAGTTGGTTCTGAGTGGGGGGCAGGGGGAGGAGAGTATAGTCACGTGTACATTCAACCAAAATTTTTGAGGTCTGTCAAAAGCTTTAAAGGGTGGTGGAGATGAATTTTTCTGATGGGTAATAGTCTTTCTAAGATGTTTGTATATTTTTGTAATCAACGGGGGAGGTACAGATGACTTTAATCGAGCTAGTTAGCTTGGCGAAACCGCTGATGACTTAACTAGCTCAGCTGGGAGATGTTGAGTCTCCAGGTGTGACCGAGACTGAAATTGCAAACTGAGGCCTACCCTAAGTGGACCGGAAGAGATCTTGTTTGCACCGTGTTTCAAACATCTCCTTCTGGAAGCCGTCAGACACGGCCCCGGGCCTTTCTATATGTGTGAATCCAATTGTGAACGATGGGTATTTTGACTGAGTCTGAAAGCCCAGCTCCTCATTTTAGGATCCTTATGATGGGAGCTGGGGCTCTCTCTTCCATCTCATAATCAAGGCTGCCCTGGGAGCTCAGGGCCAGATAAAGCCAGAGAAGGGACATGTGGATCCATGGAAGACTCATTATTTCCCCCTCCCCATCTCTTTTTTTCCTCTCTCCTCCCTCCCACCCCCTAAAAAAATAGTCTCCCAAGGGAGCAAACAAATATTGTGCAAACCACCCCAAGTCCTTGTAATGTGGAAGGGGCCCGCTGTTGGCTAGGAATGCTAGTGAGAGCTGTCCAGCTGTAAAATTTTAGTCTTTCACCTTGGTTTGGATTGTTAAGTTTTATTTATCTTCAGTTTTTATTTTTCTCTTGCTTCGGGGATTGTCTGTTTTTATCGCATGGTTTCCTTTTTTCCGGGAGGTGGGGAAAAGGCCTCACAATAGTCCCGGGAAGGTCCGGTCCTCTAGTTGACACACCACACAACCTAGGTCCCTGGGCCTTGAAACTCTGTGGCCTAGGCACAGGTGAGTAGTGTTGGAGGATTGGTCTTTCCTCCAGAAAAAGCACATTGTGCTGTTGATTTTGCTTCCTGGATTGTAATATAAGTAAATGTAACTTCCTGCCCCAGCCTCAGTACGGAGGCGGAGCCAACCCACCAGCTCGCAGATCTCTCTTTTGCTGCCTGAGAGGGAGGGAGGAAGCCAGCTGGAGCCGTTAGTGGTTGCTGTTTTCAATTAAAAACAAAACACACACAGCAGTGTCTGTCTGTCTTGTCTGTCTTGAACCAACAGGGAAAAACATCTCCCCTGCCGTCGAAAAGGTGAATTTTGCGACTTCATTTTGGGAGTTTAGTCACGTTGGGGCCTAAACCTCATTTCCAGAATAGGATTCCCCCAGGAGCTTGGCAGTCCCGAGCACGTCGGGGACAACTACAAATAGGCCTGCAACTCTGCCCGCGTAATACCGACTCTTGAAGGAAAGTGGTGGGGGTGGAATTGGAGGGGCTGCTCACGGCCTGGTGGGATGGACTGGCTTTTGTTGAAATACAGGGAAAATTGGGAGCCACCCCAAGTGACGTGCATAGATTGAGGCTGGGCCTCTATGGGCTACTGTGGGGAAGAGAAGCCCCCTGACTCTCGGGGAGAGGGTTGAGGGGCCCAGAGCCACCCCCGATGGAGCGTGGGCTGGGCTGGAGCTCGGTTCTCTTTACGGCCCTGGTGTCGGGCCCAGCCAGGTCGGGAATTCCATCAAATGGGATCGTCCTGGACCTGACCCTGCTGCCGAGGATAGCTGAAGCACTGAGAGGACCTTGCCCCCGGCCTCGGGTCCCCCCCACCCCAACACAGGGCTAGCCCACGGCTGATCCCAGCCCCCGAGGTGTTTTTTTTCCCCAATTCATCCGCTACTCTCTTCTGTGCTGCCCACCTGGGTAGCAGTGTAGTCAGTCCCAGAGCTGGTCGTGCTCTCAGCAGCATGGCCTAAAGAAAAGAGCGTGGACTTGGGAGTCAGGCGACATGGGTTCTAATTCTGACCCCATCGTTTGCCTGTCGTGTGACCTGGAGCAAGTCACTTAACTTCGCTGGGACTCCGTTTCATTCCTTCGTTCATTCAATCGTATTTATTGAGCGCGTACCGGGTGCAGAGCGCTGTACTAAGCGCTTGGAACGTACAGTTCGGCAACAGGTAGAGACGATCCCTGCCCACAGTGGGCTCACAGTCTAGAAGCGGGGAGACAGGCATCAAAAGAAGAAAACAGGCATCAATAGCATCATAAATAAATTATAAGTAAATAAAATTAAATAAAATATAAATAAATACAATTATAGATATATACACATTCACATAAATAGAATTATAAGTATATACATATATACACAAGTGCTGTGCAGGGGCGAGGGAGATAAAGGGAGCGAGTCGGGGCGATGGGGAGGGGAGGAGAAGCAGAGGAAAGGAGGGGCTCAGTCTGGGTAGGCCTCCTGGAGGAGGTGAGCCTTCAGTAAGAAGGGGGAGTGTGATTATTACCGTAAAATGCCAATCCAATACCTGTTGTCCCTCCCGCTTAAACTGTTCTCTCCATGTCGTACGAGAACTTTGTCCGTCCTGATTCTAGTGGACATACCTCCAGCTCTTAGCAACGTGCTTGCCATTGGTATGCATTTAAAAATATAGTAAGTAATTATGGTGCTGCTTATCATTAACGAGGTCTTTTGTATTCTGTCACGGCCATGATTCCTTTGTCCTGGCCCTCTGCCTTTCTGTCTTTCTCCCCCGCTTCTTCAGGTAAGTGCCAGGAGCAGCAGTCAGTCAATCAATTTTATTTATTGAGCGCTCATCGGGTGCAGAGCGCTGTACTAAGCGCTTGGGCTTGTCTCTGGTGGAGTGGCTGCTGCCCTCCCCCACGGTACATAATATTAATGCTGGTATTTGTTAAGCGCTTACTATGTGCCAAGCACTGTTCTAAGCGCTGATCTGTGTCTTGAACTTGTGTGACATTTGCCAACTTTGCTGTCTCTTGCCTGAGCTATGCCTAATGCTTCCCAGGGGCTCAGTGACCAGAACAGCTAGAAGCAGCGTGGCTTAGTGGAAAGAGCCCGGGCTTGGGAGTCAGAGGTCATGGGTTCTAATCCCGGCTCCGCCACTTGTCAGCTGTGTGACCTTGGGCAAGTCACTTAACTGCTCTGTGCCTCGGTTACCTTAACTGCAAAATGGGGATGAAGACTGTGAGCCCCACATGGGACAAGCTGATTACCTTGTATCTACTCCAGTGCTTAGAACATGCTTGACACATAGTGCTTAACAAATACTATTATTATAATTATTATTATTACCTGGCTGTTTTCTGTCGGGGACTATATTCCTTAAGTCCCATGAAGTCGATGGGACTGGGTAGACAGTGAGCCTCCTCTTTGGAGAATTCCTCTGTGATTGGCCATCTCTGAGCTGCCTTATCTCTGGCTTAAGTAGAAGCAGCAGGGCATAGTGGATATAGCCCAGGCCTGGGAGTCAGAAGGTCACGGGTTCTAATTCCAGCTCCACCACTTGTCTGTTGTGTGACCTTGGGCAAGTCACTTCACTTCTCTGGACCTCATCTGTAAAATGGGGGATTGAGACCATGAGCCCCACATGGAAGAGGGACTGTGTCCTTTTTGATTTGCTTATCTCCATCCCAGCCTCAAGTATAGTGCCTGGGAAATAGGAAGCGCTTAATGAATACTATTATTATTATTATCATCATCATCAAAGCGACTATTACCCCCTTCTTAAGTATACAGGAGCTTAGTTTCACCACTGCTAGCCAAGAGGGGTCGGGTGAGGAAGTAGGGTGGGACTCCCTCCTCAGCCAGGTCAGGGGTGGTGGTTGGGTATTCAGAGCAGCTAGGTGTGTTTTTCTGGAGAATTTGGTTCTTCTCTCCTCTGTGGGCAGAATGCCAAAAGCCCCCAGGCAGGAGCCCTCCCTGGGTTGTTTTTATAAATATCTGTTGGTAGAACAAAATGCCATTAGCCAGCCTCATCTCTGATTAGATTTGTGAATGATAAATTCATTTTGTGTTATTACATGGAATAATAATAATAGGTTATTAAGTGCCTACTATGTGCCAGGCACTATACTAAGTGCTGGGGTAGATTCGAGGTCATTGGGTTGGAAACAGTCCCTGTCCCACATTGGGCTCCCAGTCTTAATCCCCATTTTATAGATGAGGTAACTGAGGCCCAGAGATGTGAAGTGAGTTTCCCAAGGTCACGCAGCAGACAAGTGGTGGGGTCAGGATTAGAACCCAGGCCCTTCCGGCTCCCAGGCCCATGCTCTTTCCACAAGACCCCATTGGTTTTCTAAGATGAGCTTAGCTCTGAATGGACAAATTAATAGTATTGATGGCATTCGTTAAGCGCTTCCTATGTGCAAAGCACTGTTCTAAGCGCTGGAGAGGATACAAGGTGGTTAAGTTGTCCCACATGGGGCTCACGGTCTTCATCCCCATTTTACAGATGAGGTCACTGAGGCACAGAGCAGTGAAGTGACTTGCCCAAAGTCACCTGACAAGCGGCTGAGCAGGGATTTGAACCCATGACCTCTGACTCCCAAGCCCGGGCTCTTTCCACTGAGCCACGCTACTTCTCTAATTAATTTCTAATTAATAGGGCCAGGAATTGGTCCTCCCCAGGGGATGGTACTGGGAGAATCCCTCCAACCACGGCAGGGGTTTGGACTCCCTCTTTCCTCTTTACCCAGAAGAAACCAAAGTCACCCCTGCCACATCACCAAGGTTGAACTAGAAGCCATCTTCAGTGGAGGTGGGAGTAAACTGAGGCTTGGAGTAGCCCATCCCCATGAACTTGTCATTCGGTCGAGTCAGTTCTCATCCATATCGACTCCATGAACACAACTCTCCCAGAACGCCCCACCTCCATCTGCACTCGTTTTAGAATTTTTTGGTAAAAATACAGAAGTAGCTTCCCATTGCCTTCCACCTAAACTTGAGTCTCCGTCCTCGACTCTCTCCCCTGCCGCTGTTGCCCAGCACGGGGGAGTTTTGACTGGTAGCGGATTGCCTTCCACACGCTAGCCATTGGCCAAGCTAGGAATGGAATGGGTATTCATTCGATCGTATTTATTGAGCGCTTACTATGTGCAGAGCACTGTACTAAGGGCTTGAAATATACAATTCAGCAACAGAGACAATCCCTGCCCAACAATGGGCTCACAGTCTAAACTGTATGTATGTGACAGTAGGCCCCTGCTTGAATCTCCCTCCCGTAGCCGAGATTGGTAGAGCGCTGGAAACTCTCCAGCTGTGATCCTGAGAGGGGCCTCGTGAACCGATCAGCGTGAAAATAGGGATACGCTCAAAAGTCTTTAAAACGACCGCCTTGCTAACAAAAACTTCTGCCTGTGCCTGTCAACTCCATACAGAATAGCATCTCTAATTTCAAAACGTGTTCCTGCCCCTTATCTTATTTTCTCTTCACAATATCCTGGGCGACTGGAAGGGATAGAAATGATTCTTATCCCACAGAGAGGGAATCTGAGGGCCAGAGGGGTGACCTGCCCAAGCTTACAGCCAGCACTAGCTGAGCTTACACCTTGGAGAGAACCGCCTGGTTCTTACCGAGGTGGACCCTCGTGGAGACGGAGACTAGTGAATTCTGACTTGGAGTAGGACCGGAGTGAGCTGGACCGTGGTCTGAGGGGGGCTTTGTTGGCCGTGGGCCTGGGCCCAGCGGGAACGGACTTTGAGGACTCAGAGTCGAGGTTAGAGAGGAAGAAAAGGTCAGTGCTGGAGTCAGTTGATGGAGGCAGACTTCTGGCACTCTGAGGTCAGCCGACTTGTCTTTTTCCACAGTACTAAAGCGTTTACTGTGTGTCAAGCGCTGTACTAAGCGCTGGAGGTAGGTACAAGGGAATCCGGTTGGACGTGGTCCCTGTCCCACATGGGATTTACAATCTAAGTAGGAGGGAGTAGCGTGCAATCCCTATTTTTCAGAAGAAGAAATAGGCACAGAGTAAAGTGACTTGCTCAAGGTCACACGGCAGACAAGAGGTGGAGTTGGGATTGGAACCCAAGTCCTCTGCCTCCCGGGTCTGTGCTCCTTCCACTAGGACACGGTGCTCTTCACCTTCTCCCGCTCTTGGAAGTCGCAGTGTTTCCGGGGATCAGAGAATATATTGCAACGGAAACGGGCCTGCCTCCCTTCCTGTGATGCCCTTCAGGGATTCGCTGCTTCCCGCCGGTTTTCCCAGTCTCTGAGTGCAGTGTCCTACCTAACTCCCGCCTTTAGGTGACAGTACAGCCCAGCTTTTCCATAATCCTGGAAATCCCATATCCCCAAAGGCTGTTGGAGTGGATGGGAGGAATTGGAACCGAACCCTAGACTGTCAGGCTGCACGGCTTAAAAGTTCCTCTTAGCTGCTTGAAAGAGGCCCTGCCGCTGCGGCGCAAAATGCTCAAGATATTATTAGTGGAATTCGTCGGACCTTGGGAGTCAGAAGTCGTGGGTTCTAATCCCGCCTCCGCCACTTGTCAGCTGTGTGACTTTGGGTAAGTCACTTAACTTCTCTGTGCCTGTTCCCTCATCTGTAAAATGGGGATTAGGACTGGGAGCCCCGCGTGGGCCAACCTGAAAACCTTGTATCTCCCTCAGCGCTTAGAACAGTGCTTGGCACATAGTCAGCGCTTAAGAAATGCCATCGTTATTATTATTAAGGAGCTGGAGTTGACTGGGGAGGGCCTGGGTGGCACTAGCCAGCATTTCTTTTCATCATCCCCTTCTTCCTCCGCCTCTCCTAGGGGGGATTTCCTCTCCCTGGGTCAGCTCTGCAGGACCCCCAGAGAAAGAAGCACAAGGAGGATTTTAGTAGTCAGTCTGCCCCCGCCCCCCGATTCCTTCCAAGCTCCCCACCTAATGTTGCAAAGATATCAAAGCTTCTTTTACGGGGTCATTAGCACCGTTACAGGACCGGCCCAGTGGTCCGGGCAGCCCAGCATCCTGTGCCAACCACATGCCTGGGGCAGTTGTCCACTCCAAGTTAATAATAACGATGGCATTTATTAAGCGCTTACTATGTGCCAAGCACTGTTCAAATAATCCATCCTGACTTTTTGGGATTGACCCTCCCAAACCCCCACCCTCTACACCTGGACTTCTGGTAACCCAGAATGGACTGCTTCACCACAAACTGTGTGCGAGTCCCTGATGAACCTGCCGTTTTCTGCCTGCACAGCTCCCCGTGGATGCAAATTCCATCTGCTAACCACCCACCGCTGTGTGAAGTATTTCCTTTTGTTTATCTTGAACTTTCCACTTTGAAGCTTTAAAATCAAAACAACTGCAGCTAAATGGTCCCAAACTGAAATGGTTGAAGATCCTTGAAATCGCAATCGGGTTTCTTAAAAAGCCAGTCGTAACTAAAAAATCACAGGGGATATGATGGAAAATTTTATACCTTTACTTTTGTTTTTATTGAAGAGTCTTGGGTGATTGGTTGATCTGAGTGGTTGCTTGATTTTGGTGATGTTTTGGAGGGAACCCTCAAAATGATTCCTAGGGATGGAGCTCAGTAGATCAATAGCCTCTGGGGCCCACTTTTCTTCCCAGCACCACCAGCATCCTCAGCAGAATGTGAGTCTGACATGGCATACTCCTAGGCGAAAAACAAACCAGACGACTAGCACACCTTTTCCCCCAACCTTCAACAACCTTCAACATTATCTTCAGCTAGCAAGTATTTGTTGAGCAGTGGTCTGCCAGATGAATGAGGAGGGAGGGAGTTCTTCAATTTCATCCTCACCTCTTTTTTTAATGATATTTGTTCATCACTTACCATGTGCCAGGCCCTATACTAGGCGCTGGGGTAGATACGAGCTTCTCAAGTTTGACCCAGTCCCTGTCCCACAGGGAGCTCACAGTCTTATTCCCCATTTTACCAGATAGGTAACTGAGGCCCAGAGAAGTGAGGTGACTTGCCCAAGGTCACACAGCAGGCAAGTGGTGGAGGCTGGATTAGAACCCAGGTCCTTCTGACCACCAGGCCCGTGTTCTATCCACTAAGCCATCGTGATTCCCTGTGAATCTCTCCTCCCTGTTGCAGTGGGGGAAAATCGAGGCAGAAAGTGGGGTTTGTCCAGTTGCAGATTGAATAGTGGGAAAGGGGGACGGGGATAGGACCCAAGGTCTCCGCCCTTATCTCTGCACCCGCACTGTGCTTCCTTCCTGCAGAGTCGTCAGCCACCCAGTGAGGAAAAAATGAGCAGTAACTCAGGGTAGCTGAGACCCTGCCAGCCCCTGCCTCAAAGCCCATGTGGACAGGGGGAAGGTGGCAGAGTTGTGGCCTGAACAGGACAGATAGAGCAGTTAGACCCACCCATTTGATGGGGGGGGCCGGTGGAGACGTGGGGGCAGAAAACTCCTGTGAGACCTCCCGCCCTACAGTGGTTGGGACCAGGATGAGGTTGACCGCTTTTCCCCTGGTGACTGGATGCCTGAAGGAGCCCAGTAACCTCAAGGATCGGGGCCTTCATTGCCTCGTGGGGTATAGATGCTGGAACGAGGTCGTCGGCCGCCCTCCTCTGCCCCCGTGTCCAAGCCTGGGCCACCTTCCCACTTCACCCACGGTCCGCTCCACTCCACACCTTCCTCTGGGGCTCGAGGCAAGCCAGGGCGGATAATTCCCCACGGGGTTCGCCCTTGGATCTTGGGGTGGAGCGTTCAGCGCACCCGTCAGCCGGATGGGGCCCGGATGCAGGGTGTACCGCGGACACGGCTGCCTTTCAGTCCTGGGCCTGGTCTTGTTGATGGGCGGATGTGTGAGTGTGGTGGGATGGGAGCGTGAGGGGGGATCGTCTAGTGTGCTCACAAAGAGCTGCCGTTCATTCCCGGGTGCGCTTCTATTACTGGGGTCGCTGTGCCACCGTAAAAACAAAGCCATCAAACGGGGTGATTAGAGCGACAGTTTCTCATTGTCTAGGTGATTGACGCTTTTGGGAGATGAACTGTAATAACCTCCAGGGAGGGAACTGAAAGTGGGTGTGAGCGGTCTAGCTAGCTGAAGAGCCTAACGCCCCTCCCAACACCCTCCAGCCCCCCAAAGGCCACCACCTCCTAGCCGGTCAATCAATCAATGGTATTTATTGAGCGCTTCCTGTACGCAGAGCATCATCGTCACTGATATTTATCGAGTGTTTACCACGTGCACAGCATCGTACCGAACACTTGGGAGAATACGATATAACAGGGCTGGTGGACAAGTTCCGTGCCCACAAGGAGTTTACAGTCTAGAGGTGGGGGGCAGATGGGTGGGAAGAAGCCCTGACCCAGAAGGGGAGGCAGAAGGGCGATTCCCCTTGCAACTACGGGGATGTTGGTTTAGATTTGAGCCCATCCTTCTGCCCCTCCCCATTCCGTCCCCCGCTTTCCTCTTGCTCCTTAAAAACTCACCTCTGCACGCGGCTTCCCGATCCCTCCTCCTTCAGCACCCAAAAGTTCCATTCTTCCTGAGACAGTCTTACCCTGGAGGGGTTATTTGCAAATAACTCCCTGTCTTCCCCATTCGATTCCAAGTTCCTTGAGGAACTTACCTCTTCTTTACTGTCCCAAGGATTTAGTGCAGTTTTTCTTAGCCAGTAGACCCCCCGCCCAGTAAATACTACTGAATGATTGACTAGTTGACTGAAGGGAGTGGAAAGAAGGGCTGGCGGAGCGGTGGTGAGGACTCTAGATCGTAAGCTCCCTGAGTGCCGGGAACGTGTCCGCTAATTCTGCTGTGTTGTATTCATTCAAACGTATTTATTGAGCGCTTACTGGGTGCGGGGCACTGTACTAAGCACTTGAACTCTTCCAACTAGTTATACTCTCACATAGTAAGTGCTCAATAAATACCACTGATGGAGGAGGAAGGCCGGGGGTGGTGGGAACACAGTGGCCAGGCTGATCTTGGCTCTAGCCAGAGCTGCTCTGCCGAAGGACCAAGGTGAGCCGTTCCTGACCCTTGGTGGGGGTGGAAGGGACAGAAAGCAGAGCTCCACCTCCATCACCTCAGACCCCTCAGCGCTCACAGCAACAGGAGCAGCAGTGGCTCAGTGAAAAGAGCCTGCATTTGGGAGTCGGAGGACGAGGGTTCCAATCCCGCCTCCGCCACTTGTCTGCTGTGTGACTTTGGGCAAGTCACCTCACTTCCCCGTGCCTCGGTTACCTCAACTGCAAAACGGGGATTGAGACTGTGAGCCCCACGTGGGCCAACCTCCTCACCTTGTGCTTAGAACAGTGCTTGGCACATCGCCCTGAAGAATACCATCATTATTATTAACTTTTTCTATCTGATTAACTTGTATCTACTCCAGCTCTTAGTACAGCGACTGACAATAGTAAGTGCTTAACAAATATAACTACATAATAAGCACTTAACAAACACCATTAGCAGCAGCGGCAGAAATAGCCTTTGGGCCTCATTTCCTTGAATCTCAACCCCGAGCTTCCTTCTCGACTCCTCCCAGTGCCAGTGTTGGCCGACAGGGCAACAGCCAGAGAGAAGCCAGTTCCCACTGGCGCTTCCTCTCCACCTGCCTCTCCCGGACGCTGGGGAGGGACTGGAAGGGACACCGAGGACTGGAATTCCACACTTTGGAAAGGCTGCAGTGGGGGGTCAGTGGATTAGGTCTGAGAGGTTTTGGGAGATTTCCCCAAAAGGTGAGGATGGGAGGGAGAGGAGGAGGTTGGCATAGTGGATAGAGCACAGACCTGGAGTCAGAAGGGCATGGGTTCTAATCCCAGCTCTGCCATTTGTCTGCTGTGTGACCTTGGGTGAGTCACTTGACTTCTCTGGGACTCAGTTTCCTCATCTGTCAAATGGAGATTGAGACTGTGAGCCCCATATGGAACAGGGACCGCCTCCAACTCGATTTGCTTATATCCACCTCAGTACCTAGTACAGTGCCTGGCACATAGTAAGTGCTCAACAGATACCACAGTTTTTATTATTATTAGTAGCTTGGCAGGGGGAGTGGGGAGTGTGGAGGAAGAGTTATTGTGCGAAGCAATAACTGCCCACTTTTTCTCCGGAGGCAGAGCTGTCGCCTCCCCACGGGGCCCAGGCAGGCTTGGAACAAAGGGCCGTGAGGAGGTGAGGGTGGACTCCGAAGGCAGGGCCCCTGGACAGGAAGGGGACGATGATCGATCGCTCTCTGGCCTCGCTCCCTGACAGAGCTGGGGTAGGACTTTCTGTTTCAATTACACTCTTAATAGCCACATCAAGTCACATTAAAAATGAAACAACCCTTCGGAGGAGAGACAGGAGATCCTGCCGGATTGAAGATCTCATTCGTTATAAAGTTCCTTGATGGAGCCAGAGACTTTTCCTTTTCCTACTGGCGTGTAGGGGCAGATGTTCTCACTCACCACCTGGGTCTTGTAGAACACGATCCCAGGCCGCAAGGCCGGGAACGGAAGGGAGATGTGGGTTCAGGCCCCAGGGAGGTGACCGGGAGACGGCCGGCCAGTTCTCGTGTTTGAGGTGGGTTCGGGCTGGGCTGGAGGATTTGGCCAACGTAGACCGCAAGGCTGGAATCCTACTCCTCGGGAGGGGACGTTCTCTTATGCTGGGAGGGAATCAGAGAGGCTTTGACTCATTGATTCAAAGGACCAGGCAGAACTTCATTTGTCCTGGGAGAGGGCTGGACATGACATTTCTCCCGCTCTCGGTCCTACAGACAGTCTCCAGCCGTCAGGCCTCAGGGAGAGGGGACGAGGGTGGGGGCCGGCCAGGGAAACAGGGAAGAATACAAGGAGCAGAAACTCTTCAACTTCTTGGATCCAGTGTCACAGTTCCAGAGCTTGCGTTATTCCATCAGCTGGAAATAATAATGATGATTGTGATATTTGTTAAGCGCTTCCTATGTACCCAGCACTGCGCTAAGTGCTGGGGTAGAAAAGGGATAATCAGATCGGACACAGTTCTTGTCCCATGTGGGGCTCACGGGATAAGGGGGAGGGAAGAACAGGTATTTAGTTCCGATTTTACAGATGAGGAAACTGAAGCACAGAGAAGTTAAATGACTTGCCCAAAGTCACACAGCAGGGAAGTAACGGAGATGGGATTGTAAGCTCGTTGTGGGCACGGAATATGTTCGTTTATTGTTCTACTGTACTCTCCCAAGCGCTTAGTACAGTGCTCTGCACACAGAAAGCGCTCAATAAATACGATTGACTAAGTAAACTCCCCATCCTATGATGTTTCCATTAGGGCATGTTGCTTCTCTTTGGGGGCAGAGAACAGATATCTAGCTTCTGTTGTACTCTCCCACGTCCTTAGTTTAGAGCTTCTCCCTCGGAAGGGGGGCTCGTTAAATACCACCGATGGATTGAATGGCGTTTCAAAGTGGAGTGTTTCGAAATCATGCCGGAGAGAATAGATTCTGGCCAGTTCCTTCTGGATTGATTTGCACCTGCAAGAACCAGGGCTCTTCTGAAGGGACCCGTGACTGTGCTCAGAATGAAGCCCCCATACAAATTCAGCACCAGGATTGGGTCAACCAGGGAGTCTGCGTTCCCTCGGAAGAACCCAAAAGGTTTCGTTGCTTCCTTGAGGCGAAGAGATTGTAGCATCTGCCAATCCTGGTCTGTACGGGATGGGAGTAGTTATTTCTGCTTTCAAGATCGGTGCCAGTTCTGAAGCTCTCGGGGACCCAGTAATAAGCATGATCTCTACTACCATTTATTATACTATAAGTTTCTTGAAATGCGTCACTCATGCTCGCGAGATGTATATAGCGACGTATTTTAACGATTACCAATTTGAAGGGAGCCCCGGGAGAATTCTGCTGCAGTGGTGGATATTCAAATCAATGAAGCCAAGAACAACCTTCTTTGCCCCATTTCCTGTTGGCAAACACTCGCCGCCGAGCTTCCAGCGGGATGGACGAGGTCATAGGTCATTATATATGAAGAGGGCGTTAAAGGGAAGTGGTTCATGATCTCTTCTCACTGGGACAAAGGGAGTTTCGACTAATGGACAAACCCTGAAGAAAGGTGACTCTGTAGACTCTGTGGCCTTCTTTACATATCATGGGGATCAATCAAACAACTGTATTTATTTATTGAGCGCTTACTATGTGCAGAACACTGAACTAAGTGCTTGGGAGTGTACAATGCAACCAAATTAGCAGCTACATTCCCTGCCCATAACGAGCTTATTGTCTAGAGGGAGAGACAGGCATTAATATGAATAAATAAGTGATTTGTAATCCCACTGGATTACAAATTTACACACTTATAATTTAAAGGCATGTACATTACCACTGTGGGGTCGGGGGTGGGGTGAATGTCAGATTCCCAAAGGTCATGCATAGATGACGTAGAAGGGAGAGTGGGCTGGGAAAAAGAGGGGAAGGCTTCTTGGAGGAGTCGTGACTTTAATAATGCTTTGAAGGTGGGGAGAGTGGTGGTCTGGCGAATATTGAGGAGGAGGGAGTTCCAGGCTAGGGGGAGGAGGTGGGAAAGGGGTCAACGGCGAGATGGACAGGAAGGGGGCACAGTGAGTAAGCCACTGCTAGAGGAGCGGAGTATGCGGGCTGGGCTGTAGTAGATCGGTGAGTTGAGGTAGGATGGGATGAGCTGATTGAGTGCTTTAAAGATAACCTTCAGAAGAGTGGAGAAAAGGAAAGGAAGGTGCAAAGGAAGTTTAGGGGAACATCTCAGGAGGATATTATATTGTCGTCTCCCCAGTGCTTAGTACGGCGCTCTGTAGACATTCGTTCAATCGTATTTTTTGAGCGTTTACTATGTGCGGAGCACTGTAAGCGCTCAATAAATGCCATCGATTGATAAACCCAAGAGAGCATCCCAATAGAGGGATGACCTGAGAGAGGGGAAGCTGGAGGAGAGGAAGTGAAAGAGGAAGAGGAGGGACATTCAGAGAAGGTATAGTATTAACTAGTGTTTCCCCCAGTGTCCAGGCAGCCGGAGCTTCTGGCCTTACCACGTGGGCCTCTCTCCCTTCTGTAATGGCTGGACCACTGCATCAAGGCTTGACCAAACTGGACCTTCTGAACTCCTCCAAGGATAATAATAATGATAATAATAATTTGTTAATCACTGACTATATGTCAAGGACTGTTCTAAGCACTGGGGTAGATACAAGGTAATCGGGTTGGATACTGTCCCTGTCCCACATGGGGCTCACTGCCATCATCCACATTTTACAGATGAGGGAACTGAAGAGTGGAGTGACTTGCCCAAGTTCACACAGCAGTCAAGCGACAGAGCTGGGATTGGAAGCCAGGTCCTTCTGACTCCCAGGCCCCAGCCCTATCCACCAGGAAACACCGCTTCTCGGTTGCTTGCTCTGCCCTTTACTGCTGGCACGGGAGATGGCACAGTAACCTTAACCTGCTGTGGCCGAGAGGGATCTGTACTCCAGTCTGGACACGGAGACGTGGTAATCTCTCCCGGGGAGGGACTCATCCTTGGACCCGATTCATACAGCGGGCTGGTCTTATAGCCGGCAACGGGAAGCGGGGGAACCCAGGAGGTCTGGGCGGGAGCCAGGATATTCATCTGTCAGGAGCAGGATGCTCGCGGCTTCCAGGAGGCGGGAGCTGCTTTGGGATTCGAGGACGGTGAAGTGAAATCGGTGTGGGGGAGTGGGAGGGAAGGAAGGAGAGGGCAGATAATGGGCAGTGCTGTCTGCACAAGTCAGACACGGCCCCCAGACACTGCCCTTCCCAGCATGTTGTGCCGCTGGGACCGAAAAGGCACAAGGCCGGCTGATGCCTCAAGCGTGGCCTCGTTCCAGGCAAGAGCTGGGAACTCCTCCATCAGATGGCTAGTTGGCCGTCTCCGGTTTGGATGAGTAGAGGAAAGCAATGGAGCCAGAGAGCCCCTCAGGCCCCGGGAAGTCTTCCCTCCCTCTCACGAGGGAGCCAGTGGCAAATTCCTCTGTGGTCTTTGAGCCAGCCCCAGCTCAGACACCTGAGTAGTGTGTGCTCGGATTGCTCTCCGGACACCGCCCAGGCCGGCTGGACCCAAGAGCGAGGCTCCCGGCCAATGAACTCCACTTCGAACTGGAGCCAGGGCAGCCACTGGATAGCAACTCCTGCCTCTGGGACAACAATCTATTCCGGGGCCTTTCTTCTGAAGGAGCAGATGATTCACACCGGAGAAGTCATCAGGATGCCGGAAGAACGCTGAGGTCCTACTGACAGATAGCCCCTGAATCAATCAGTCGACGTTACTCATTGAGCGCTTACTATGTGCAGAGCACTTTTCTAAGCTCTCGGAGAGTACAATAGGACAGAATAAGCGGACACGCTGCCTGCCCTTAGCAGCTGCAGTGAGTGTGACCTTCCAGCGCACGCTCCCGAGACCGCCGCTCTTCAGCTCACGGAGAGCAGCATCTAGAAGCAGCCTGAAGACCCAGAACTCCTGGATCCTTTTTCAGGCCCATTTCTCCTGGTTCCTCAGTGTCTCCATCTGCACGGAGCCTGAAGATCAGGCTCAGAGACGCAAAAAGGCCCCATGAAGAAACTGGCCAATCCGTGAGCAGCCTGGCCTCCATTTCTTCAGGAGACAGCGCATCAAGAGATGGGCTGCTAGGTAAGTGCCTGAGGATTTATGTCTTTTATCTTTAGTCAATAAGTGGGCGTCAGCCATCCAGCAATTTGAGTGACTGACGCTGATTCCCCTCCGTGAAATGGAGAACAGGGAGGCTTGAAAATGCATTGAAGAAGCACCTGCATCATGATTTTTCCTACATGGGAAAATCCTGAAACCAAGAGCAAGGATGGCCCGATGCCTCCATTTAGAATCCTTCCTCCCAGAGTTCCTCCAAATTCTGGAGAGGCGACTGTCCCAGGGTAATCCACTATAACACCTTGTGGTTGTGCTCTCCAAGCCTGCCAAGACTGCCATCGACAGTCCCAAACAATAGCGGGGGTCCAGAGTCGGACCTGAGTCACATTAGGCTCACCCTTGTTTCTAGCATCCATAGTTCTAGAAGGATCGTTTTGGGTTTTGGATTTATTTTTTTGGTATTTTTTATGCGCTTACTATATGCCGGGAGCTGTACCAAGTGCTGGGGTAGATACAAGCTAAGTCAGGTTGGACCCAGTCGATGTCCCATGTGGGGCTCACAGTCTTAATCCCCATTTTAATTATAATAATAATGGAATTTTTTAAGCATTTACTAGCTGCCAAGCACTCTTCTAAGTGTTGGGGGAGATACAGGTTGTCCCAGGTGGGATTCACAGTCTTAATCCCCATTTTACAGATGAGGTAACTGAGGCACAGAGAAGTTAAGTGACTTTCCCAAAGTCTCACAGCTGACAAGTGGCGAAGCCAGGACCGGAACCCATGACCTCTGACTCCCAAGCCCGTGCTCTTTCCGCTAAACCACACTGTTTAGGATACACAGGCACAGAGAAATGACTTCCCCAAGGTCACTCAACAGATAAGTGGAGGAGCCATGGATTAGAACCCAGGTCCTTCTGACTCCCAAGCCCACGCTCTATCCGCTAGGCCATGCAGCTTCTCAACTAGGTCACACTGCTATCTCAGGAATCACATACAACACCTCTCTAGCTCAACAAGGTAAATCATATCATAATAATCATAATCACAAATATTCGATAATCATAGCTGTAATAAAGGTGCATCTGTCACACATTACCATATTTTATCCTCATAATAGTCCCGAGTGGAAGAAAGGCTCCGGGAAGTTGAGCAATTTTCACCAGTCATCGCAGTGAACCAAATGGACACGAGTCCACTTCTTCCCTGAGATCTGCCTGCCAGATGACGCCTAAGGGCCCTGAAGGCCACAAGTCTCTCTCAGGCCTCGGGCCCGGCAGTCAGAACAGGCCTCTCGGCTCTCCTAAGCACCAGGCTTCCCTTTCAGATAACCCCGCACGGCCCCTTCCAGGGGAAAATTGCTTTTTCGGTGGTGAGAGTAAAGCTCCTCAAACCCACTTACATCTCTAAGCCGTTTTTGCCCCCGGGATCACCCGGGCTTCTCTGCGTGATTGGAAACACGATTGCAGGAAGCGGTGGGAGGCGCTGGGAGGATTAGGGACCCGAAGAGCGGAGCTCGCTCTTAGAGAGACGGTTTGGTCGGTAGCTACCTCGCCGCCTTGCTACGTTCCCCCTGAACCAGTCCTGGAGAGGGATTGCTCTTAACGGGGGCAGGAAAACAGATAGCAAGGAAAATATTCCCAGCTGTCGGGGGGCTCCGGAGGGAATATGCTCCCTGTAGGGAAGCCTGTGGCGGGTGGACCCCTGGGTTTAAACTCGCTACCTCAGTGCTCATAGCAGTTCCATCTGAGGGCATGGATACGTTAGGGGCTTCCCACTAGGGCACTGCCCCCTCTAGATTGTAAGCTCGCTGTGGGCAGAGAATGTGTCTGTTTATTGTTCTACTGTACTCTCCCAAGTGCTTAGTACAGTGCTTTGCACACAGTAAGCGCTCAAGAAATCCCATTGAATGAATGAAAGAATGCCTTGGAAGACTGCTGGTCCCATTCCAGACCTTTGACTCTTAGTCCCCGTGAAAGGCGTGGGAGTTCTTTAGAGCTCCCTCTGGGCCGGCGGCGGAGATAGGTGGGGTCTGCTGTTGCCCTTCCCCTTCCCTCAAAAAGGAGTCTCTCGGAGTTAGCAGGGTTTACACCGCAGACCACTCAGGCTCTCTCTTTGGTGATGATAATAATAATAATTGCGGTGTTAAGTGCTTACTATGTGCCAGGCACTTCGCTAAGCACTGGGGTATTTAGTAAAAGGCAATAATAATAATGATAATGTCGGTATTTGTTAAGTGCTTACTATGTGCTGAGCACTGTTCTAAACGCTGGGGTAGATACAGGGTAATCAGGTTGTCCCTCGTGGGGCTCACGGTCTTCATCCCCATTTTACAGATGAGGTAACTGAGCCACAGAGAAGTGAAGTGACTTGCCCACAGTCACACAGCTGACAAGGGGCAGAGCTGGGATTCGAACCCATGACCTCTGACTCCCAAGCCCATGCTCTTTTCACTGAGCCACGCTATAGTGAGCAAATTGGGTTGGACACAGTCCTTGTCCCATGTGAGGCTCATGGTCTCAATCCCCATTTTACAGATGAGGCAATTGAGGCCCAGAGAAATGAAGTGACTTGCCCAAGGTCACACAGCAGACAAGTGGCAGAGCTGGGATTAGGACCCATGACCTCTGGACTCCCAGGCCCGTGCTCTATCCACTACGCCATGCTAGGCAGCATCTACTTGGTATCATGGTTTCAGCAGCGTCACTAAGTGCGTAATCAATCAATCAGTCAGTGGCATTTATCAAGTACTTACTATGTGCTCGACAGTGTACTAAGCACTGGCGTAGGGACAATCAGGTTGGACACAGTCCGTGTCCCATATGTGGCTTCCATTCTTAATCCCCGTTTTACAGATGAAGTAATCGAGGCACAGAGAAGTTAAGTAACTTGCCCAAGGTCACACAGCAGATGTATGGCGGAGCCGGGTTTAGAACCCAGGTCCTCTGACTTCCAGGACCATGCTCTTTCTCTACTAGGCCTAATTCCAGAAGACTAGTAGAAGTGATACTAGTAAATAGCAGAGAGAGAGAACTCAACGTGGGGGATTGTGCTAGTTTCATGGGAAGGAGAGAAAACTAAAGTGACATGTTCCCTGCCCACAAGTCTAATGGGGGAGACTGGCATAAAAAATATTTACATCCAAAGGCAGGGACTGTGTCTAACTCTCCTGCACTCTCCCAAGAGTGCTCTGTACAAATAGGTGCTCAAAAAAGGCTATTTATTGACTGATTGTAATTTTTATTATTATTGTACTTGTTAAACGCTTGCTATGTTGGTATTTGTTAAGTGCTTACTATGTCCCGAGCACTGTTCTAAGCGCTGGGGGAGATAGAGGGTAGTCAGGTTGTCCCACGTGAGGCTCCCAGTCTTCATCCCCATTTTACAGATGAGATAACTGAGGCACCGAGAAGTGAAGTGACTTGCCCGAAGTCACACAGCTGACAGGTGGCGGAGCCGGGATTAGAACCCATGTCCCCTGACTCCTAAGCCCGTGCTCTTTCCACTGAGCCACGCTCCTTCTCATGGGCCGCGCTGCTACTAGATGCCACACGCTGTTCTAAACTCTGGGGTAGATATAAATTAATGGTCCCTGTTCCACATGGGTCTCCCAGTCTAAGTAGGAGGGAGAAGGATTTAATCCCCATTTTACAGATGAAGTAACTGAGGCACATAGAAGTTAAGTGACTTGTCCAAGGTCACCTGGCAGGCATGTGTCAGAATCGTCTGTAAAATGGGGATTGAGACCGTGAGCCCAGTGTGGGACAGGGACAGTGTCCAACCCAATCGACTAAGTAGGAGGGAGAAAGATTTAATCCCCACTTTACAGATGAGGTAACTGAGACACAGAGAAGTTAAGTGACTTGCCCAAGGTCACACAGCGGGCACTTGTCAGAATGGGGATTAGAACCCAAGTCCTCTGAGTCCCAGACCTCTGATCTTTCCACTAGCCCATGCTGATCGACTGGGGAACAGCAGAGAGTGGTAACAAAGAGGTGGAAACACAACCCAGGATTAGCGTGCAAATCACCACCACCATCATATGTATTAAACGTCTCTTTGCATGTCACGCGGTAATACATACGGTTCACATAGAGTTAGCATTCAGAATCCCTGCCCAAGGGTAATTTAGAATTGAAGACAAATAGTCATGACTCCAATGGAAATATTAAGGATGTTCAATCATGAGAAATAACAAATATACAAATAAGTAACGCCCGTTAATTAGAGCAAGCAGAGGATTAAGTGCATTTAGTGTCTTTTAACAGCAAAAGAATGATTTAACTCAGACTTCCTGGAGGGAATCATTCTCATTCCCGTCACAGAATATGAAGGGGAGCAGAATGCAGAAGGATAGGGTAGAGGGGAATAGGTCAGTACGAAGAGGGTAATGAAATTCCTGTCAGTCCTTTCAATTTTAGAAATCAATCACTCTACCTCCAAATCTGGGGCTGTTGATCAAGGGAGATGCTAAAATCTCCTTCCCTGGAGCTTGCTGAGGTCTGAACTTGAACTAGACTCCTTTCTGTTTGTTTTAAATGGGGTATTTGTTAAGCACTTACTGTGTACTAAGCACTGGGGTAGATACAAGCTATTCGGGTCGGACATAGTCCGTGTCCCACATGGGGCTCATAGTCTTGATCGTCCTTTTACAGATGAGAAAATCGAGGGTCAGAGGAGTTAAATGACTTGCTTGAAGACACATAGCAGATGAGTGGTGGAGCTGGGATTAGAACCCAGCTCCTTTTGACTCCCAGGCCTGTGCTCTACCCACTAGGCCGCAGTACTTCTCGTTAGGCCACGCTCCTTCGGGTTCTACCGAGTCTCCTTTGGTTCTGCCTAGGAGCAGGGAAGGTGACGCGGGACACCTTGTGACTTGTGTACAGCATTCCTTGTGTTCAGTCTACTTGTACCTTTCCCGACAAGTGCTAAGAAGCAACTTAAGGTAAAGGGCCAGAGTCCTGAATCAAGAAATCATTCAATGGTATTTATTGAGCGCTCTGTGTGTGCAGAGCCCTGTACTAAGCACCTGAGTGAGTACAATATAACAGAGTTGGTAGGTTCCCTGTCCACAACCATCTTAGGGTGTGAACCTAAAGCACTTTCTTCCCTTGCTGCAGACCTTCAGACAACTGCCAGAGGCCCCCGGAGTTCGAGAGTCTGGAAACACCCGCTTCCAAGCTCTCTTGGCCATCTCAACCGCCTTCTCCTCCTCTGGCTACCTCAATTTCTCTCCCACAGTCAGTCCAAACGCTTTTTCTCCTCTTCCCCATCTTCTGCTACTTTAGGTCTGAATCAAGCCCGATCTGTACCTGTGCCAAAATCCTCTGTCACTTCCCTGGGTCACCCCAAGCCATAATGTCCCCTGGTTGTGCTGTTTTCTGATGATAATAATAGCATTTGTTAAGCGCTTACTATGTGCCAGGCACAGTACTAAGCACTGGGGTGGATACAGCGTGGCTCAGTGGAAAGAGCACGGGCTGTGGAGTCAGAGGTCATGGGTTCGAATCCCGGCTCCACCACTTGTCAGCTGTGTGACTGTGGGCAAGTCACTTAACTTCTCTGTGCCTCAGTTACCTCATCTGTAAAATGGGGATTAAGACTGTGAGCCTCACGTGGGACAACCCGATTCCCTTGTGTCTACCCCAGCGCTTAGAACAGTGCTCGGCGTATAGTAAGCGCTTAACAAATACCGACATTATTATTATTACAAGCAAATAGGCTTGGACACAGTCCCAGTCCCCCAGAGAGCTCACGTTCTTAATCCCCATTTTTACAGATGAGGTAACTGAGGCATAGAGAAGTGAAATGACTTTCCCAAGGCCACACAGCAGACAAGTGGAAGAGCCGGAATTAGAACCCAGGACCTTCTGACTCCCAGACCCGTGCTCTATCCGGGTATCCTGTGCCGCGTCGTGACTTTATGCAGAGAGAGGAGCGAAGGTAGGATCACAGAATCCTGACTTTCCCACCCCTTTCTCTCCTCCTCAGCCTGGATCCTGCCAACCGCTCACCCATCTCCTTTTGGAAATGCCTTTCTCTTCCCTTCCCCACTCGTGAAAACTAATTTACATCCAGAAGAGAGTTTCCAAAGATCCCAGCTCTGTGTTCTCACTCACCCTCTTATCATTATTCTCTCAATGCTATTTATTGAGCATCTATTCTGTGTAAATCACTGTACTAAGTGCTCAGGAAAAGCATTCAAAGTGGAACATTAGGTGCAGTCCCTAGATGCCAGGGGGATCACAATCTAATAATAATCCCAGGAGAAGAAATTGACAAGGGGCACAACAAAGAAAATGCAAGTGATTAAAAATGACCAAAGCATGTAAAACAATGAAAACAAGCAATCAGTGATGTTTATTGAGCACTTTCTTGACAATAAGAGATCTAGGGCGATTAGGGCAAATGATTGGTTTTTGGACTTCTCAACGTCCTGATAATAATAATGGAATTTAAGCGCTTACTATGTGCCAAGCACTGTTCTAAGTGCTGAGATAGATACAAGTTAATCAGGTAGGGCAGTCCAGAGTCTCATAGCCACGTGTTTCCCAACATTAGGCAGATTTGTAACAATAATAATGTTGGTATTTGTTAAGCGCTTACTATGTGCCGAGCACTGTTCTAAGCGCTGGGTTAGATACAGGGTAATCAGGTTGTCCCACGTGAGGCTCACAGTTAATTCCCATTTTACAGATGAGGGAACTGATGCACTGAGAAGTGAAGTGACTTGCCCACAGTGACGTAGCTGACAAGTGGCAGAGCCAGGATTCGAACCCATGTATGCCAGTGTAGTGGAGGTCTTGTCTTGTCTTATGCCGTCGAGTCGTTTCCGACCCATAGCGACACCAAGGCCCCATCTCTCCCAGAAAGCCCCTCTCTCCATCTGCAATCGTTCTGGTGGTGGATCCATAGATCTTTCTTAGTCAAAATCCAGAAATGGTTGACCATTTCCACCTTCTGCGCAGTAAACTCGACTCTCAACTCTCTCCCGTGCCACTGCTGCCCAGCACGGGTGAGTTTTGACTTGTATCAGATTGCCTTCCACTCGATAGCCACTGCCCAAACTAGAAATGGAACGGGTAGGCCTCCTCTTGACTCTCCCTCCTGTAGCCGCGACCGGTAGAGTACTGGAAACTCTCCAGGTGTGACCCCGAGAGGAGTGGAGGTGGCCGCATCTTTTCCAAGGGCTTGGAGATGAAGTGGAGATGGAGCGACTGAGATCGGATGCCACTGTGGTAAATTTCTCTCTGGTCTCCGTGATTGTAAAAGAGTGATGATGCTGTCAGGGCAACAGAGCAGGATGGCAACTCATCACCCACACAGACAAATCACACACGTGTACGCACCTCTCAAGTGCTTCCGGTGTCAACCCCGTCCCCCTCGACAGTTTGTCGCTAGAGTTGCTCAAGTTCAAAGTCTAAGTTTGAGAAGTAGCGTGACCTAGTGGACAGAACACAAGTCTGGGAGTCAGAATGCCCAGTGTTCCAATCCCGTCTCCGCCACTTGTCTGCTGTGTGACCTTGGGCAACTCACTTCACTTCTCTGGGTCTCCGTTACCTTATCTGTAAAATGGGGATTAGGATGAGGAGCCCCATGTCAGACGGGGCCAATTTCCAGCCTGATCATCTTGTATCCTCCCCAGAGCTTACTAGAGTGACCAGCATGTAGTAAGTGCTTAACAAATATCATAAAAAAACCAAAAGTCCAACGTCAAAGATGGCACCGCCTTTCAAACTAACACTTCTGTGGAGAGTCGGGTAAGGTTAGCTACAACAGGTTGCAACAGTGAAATCAAACTTTTCAGCATCCCCCTGGAGGAGTTACTTCTCTGTCTCCCCCTCTATTCTGTAAGCTCCTAGGAGGTGGGGAATCTGTCTACTAGCTCTTTTATAGTGTCCTCTCCCAAGTGCTTAGTACAGTGTTCTGCACGCAGTAAGTGCTCATTAAATATGATTGATTGATTGACTGTCTTGGCTCTTTTGCAGCTGGTCTTCTGTAGCCAAGCTGAATGCAACTCTGGGGTAGTGTCTGGAAATCCAGCTTCTAATTCATTTGGGGTCCAGGTCTGGTCGGTGTCTTTCCGAGCACACCAGGGATAACCCCTAAAAACCTACAGTGGAGAGGGGGTGAGTTCCCTCTCCTGGATTTCAGCTGGAAAGGAAAAAATGAGGAGTGTTCTGATCTCCCTCCCACCCTAAGCTTGACCTCTCCCAGTGCTGAGAGAAGGGATCCACTGTCTCTCCCCTCAGCCGGGTTCTGCGGTTCTGCCACGGGGTCAGGTCGGGTCAGGTTGGGTCAGCTGAGGACTGGTGCTATCGAGTGTTACCCCCTCCTGGAAACTTCACTCCATTAAGCCCCCTCCACCCCCCTGCAGCAGAACATCCTTCAAGGTCTGACAATAGGGCAGGTGGTTCCTCATCTGTAATGCAAATAAGCTGAGCAGTGAGATGGGGCCCTGCTGAGCCACTGGGTTAAGTCGTGCAAAGTGCTGAGATGTTGGTTTACTCTTTGATTGTTGCTCTTTCAAAAATAAAAAAAAATGCCTTTGGATTGTTTCCACTGCCATGGCGCTTTTTGTCCCTTTTCAGGGAAACGTTCTTTTAGTTTCCTCAGGGATCAGCAGCTTGGTCTAAAGTACAGAGCACGGGCCTGGGCAGCTGAAGAATCTGGGTTCTAATCCCGGCTCTGCTACTGGTCTGCTATGTGTGTGACCTTAGGCAAGTCGCTTAACCTCTCTGGGTCTGTTACCTCACCTGTAAAATGGAGATTAAGACTGTGAGCCCCATGTGGGACAGGGACTGTGTCCACTCTGATATTCTTGTATCTACCCCAGAACTTAGAACAGTGCCCGGCGCATAGTAAGCACTTCACAAATATCATGAAAAGTATCACAGAGAAAGTTTCCCACTCCGCCTGGGTGTTTGGCTACTAGGTCCCTGGATCTGAGGGACTCTAACTCCTCTTTTTTTCAGTCTTCAGCTCCACTTTCACTTGGTCCAGATTGAGGAAACCTGGGGGGGATCCGCCAGGGGCTGAGAGCAGGCGTGGGCCAGGGGAGAAGGCCAACGACGGGGAAAGGAAAGACACTGTCTGGGGCCCGGGGCGGAGGGTGTAGTGGGGAAGACCTCCCCCTTCCCTGTCAGCCCCCTCCTCATACTCGCTGAGGGTTTCCTAAATGAGTGAAGGCCCAGTGGTGTTGGCTGATGTTGAGAGCTCAGTGATATCCTGCTCTATGTCTGTGGATGGCCTCTGCTCTCCCTATCAGCCGTTTCACACCCTGACCCACTGAACTGAGGGGGATCGGGCGAGAGAGCATGGAATGAGGTGTCCATCCCCTTGATTGTATTTTTCGTGTTTATGTTGTCTTGTTTTTGTCCGTCTGTCTCCTCCGATTAGACCGTAAGCCCGTCATTGGGCAAGGACTGTCTCTATCTGTTGCCAAATAGTCCATTCCAAGCGCTTAGTACAGTGCTCTGCACTTAGTAAGCACTCAATAAATACTATTGAATGAATGTGGGAGGGCAAGTCATCACCACTGTTACACAAAGGGCTCCCTCTATACCTTAAGTTCATTGTGGTCAGGGAACGTGTCTGTTTATGGTTGCATTGTACTCTCCTAAGCGTTTAGTACAGTCCTCTTGCACACAGTAAGTACTCATTAAATGTGATGGGCTGACTGCTCAAATATGAGTCCTCTAGGCTCTCGGGGACACCTCTCCGCTCTTCACTTCTGGGGTCCGAGCAGTGCTCACCCAACCGGCCGGGAGGCCAGAGATGGTTCATGACGGTACAGTGGGCAAGAGATTTTCCCTCAAAGTGACTCAGCAAGGCCGTCTCGTCTTTGGTAGGGTCGTCTTCAGATTGAAGGACAGCTCTACTGGTCGTAGCACCGGGATGAAGACTAATAAAAGGCAATAAGAAGGGCAGTTATGAGCCCTACGTGAGTTAATTCGGGACAGAGAGAGAGGAGACCTACAGTGGGAAGCGATGTGGCCTAATGGAAAGAGCACGGGCCTGGAAGTCAAGGGACTTGGGTCCTTATCCCAGCTCTTCCTCTTGCCTGCTGTGTGTGATCTTGGGCAAGTCTCTTCTCTGTGCCTCAGTTTCCTCCTCTGTAAAATCAATCGATCGATTGTATTTAGTGAGCGCTTACTAAGTGCAGAGCATGGGGAGAGTAGAATACAAAAGAATTAGCAGCCACTTTCCCTACCCATAATGAGTTTACAGTCTGGTGGGGGAGACAGAACTTAATGTGAATAAATAATTTAGAATATATAATTGAAAGGTATGTCTATAAGTGCTGTGGGGTTGGGGATGGGGAGGATATCAAGTGACCAAAACTCAGAGGAACTGAGATTCATAGAGGGGGATTAAATGGGGATTAAATATCTATTCTCCTTCCTCCCTAGACTGTGAGCCTCATGTGGGACAGGGGCTGCTGTCTGATTGATTATCTTGCATTTACTCCAGCTCTTAATTAAAAGTGTTTGGATCAGAACAAGCACTTAAAAACCCACAATTATTATTATTACTGTCATTTGTGGGAAAAGAAATAAGATTCTGCACAAGCCTGCATTGCAGGATCCCTTTCTGACTAGCACTTTTCCTGTTCTTTGAATGTAGTTTTTATCTTAAAAAATTGGGTGGACAATGACCCCGAGGGCCTCATCAACAAGATGAATATGTTTTATTGTTCAGCATTTTTGTTCCAGCATTATTATAGCGATTTAGCAGGGATAGCGCTTTTTACAGCAAATGATTAACCTTTTCTCCTTTTCTACCCCACATTACAAAACTCACCCGGGCAGTGGATTTCAGTACAGCTAAAATCTTTCCATTCTTCCACTGCCTCTCTTGTCATTTATAACGAGAGCAGAGAAGTGGCCATAGTCACAGAGGAGAATGTTTACGGGATCCGGGCTGGAACCCTCAGAAGATGAAAAATGCCTTTACAAGGTCAAAACAGTGGCCTGTTGGCCCAGAATTCTATCTCCGAAAGGGGTAAGGGTCTGCTTAATGGAATATTCCGAGCTTTCATTCATAAGCTCCAACTCTTATACGTATCCCCTTTTCCTTTTGCCTCCTCCTATTTCTAAATTATTTTAGGGTCTGTCTCTCCTGCTAGATTTTAAGCTCTTTAAGGGCAGAGATCATAATAGCATTAATAATAATAATAATCACAACAACAGGAATGCTAGTGGTATTTATTAAATGCTTACTATATGCCACATATTGTTCTAAGTGTTGAGGTACATACAATATAAGTTGCACATAGACATGGAACTCAGTCTCAGGGAGAGGGGAACAGATATTTAATTCCCATTTTACAAATGAGAAACTGAAGCACAGGAAAGTTAAATGACTTCCCCAAGGTCACAGAGAAGGCAATTGAAGAAATGTGGTCCGGTGGAAAGAGCATGGGCCTGGGAGTCAGAGGACCTGGGTTCTAATCCCGGCTCCACCACGTGTCTGCTATGTGACCTTGGGCAAGTCACTTAACCTCTCTGTGTCTCAGTTACCTCATCTGTAAAATGGAGATTAAGATAGTGACTGCAATAAGAGAAGCAATGTGGCTCAGTGGAAAGAGCCCGGGCTTGGGAGTAGAAGGTCAGGGGTTCAAATCCTGGCTCTGCCACTTGTCAGCTGTGTGACTGTGGGCAAGTCACTTAACTTCTCTGGGCCTCAGTTACCTCATCTTTAAAATGGGGATTAAGACTGTGAGCCTCACGTGGGACAACCTGATGACCCTGTATCTCCCCCAGCGCTTAGAACAGTGCTCTGCACATAGTAAGAGCTTAACAAATGCTAACATTATTATTATTAATGTGCGACAGGCACTGTGTCCAAGCTGATTGCCTTGTATCTAATCCAGCACTTAATACAGTGCCTGGAACGTAGTAAGGTTTAAAAAAATACCATTAACAAAAAAAGTAACAGAGTCGGGATTAGAACCTAGGTCGTCTGACTCCCAGGCCTGGGGTCTTTCCACTAGGCCACGCTGTACTCTCCCAAGTGTCTAGTATAGTGTTCTGCACAGAGTTGGGACTCAAAACATACTATTAATTGACTGATGAATTGACTAATGTGTAGGAGCTCTGCCATTTAACACTCCTAACTAACTTTTCCCCTGTATATTCCTAACACTTCTTCTAGCAAGGATATTCATCCATGAATTTCTCCAATCCCCTCTTGGACAGATTGCTTTCTCCTGCTTGCACAACTCCCTGAAGAATGGAATTCCACCCACTTACCTCCCGTCATGTGACCACCCTTTGTCTAAGTTTCTCTTCCTGAGAAAGAGCCTGGAGATTCTCTTCTCTTGTAGGAGAGGGTATTGAGGATGTATCCAGCCGCCTTTCAATGACCCTTTTCCTCTAATTATCACCAAGGACGATGGAGACACAGCAGGCAAGTGGCAGAGGCGGGATTAGAACCCAGGTCCTCAGACACCCAGGCTCCTTCCACTCGTCCATGCTACTTCCCTGTTGTAGCCGCACCTTGGAGCTAGTGCACGATTCATCTCCTTTTTCCAGGATTACTTTTGAGTCACACCCTTGAAAGGTTTGGACACTGCATTAGGAGGAACTATTTTATTCTGGAAATCAACTTTAGCCTCCGGCTAGTTTGTTTGATGGGAGAGAAGGGAATTTTCTGAGAAACTGACCTTGCTGGGCCTCTGAAGGGATTTAATACATTCTCCAGCTGAGTTTCTGAAATCCCCCTGGTTGTTGTGCCATAAAGGGGGAGGAGAAGGGTAGAGCATCTTGCCCATTTCTTTCCAGACAAATGTAAATTTATTTATAGTAATGTCCGTCTCCCCCTCTAGATTATAAACTTGTTGAGGGCAGGGAATGTGTCTGACAACTTCATTGTATTGTATTCTCCCGAGATTCGGGACACTCACAGTGTTCTGCACATGGTAAGTGCTCACTCAATACCACTGATGATGACGATGGTAAGGAGAGAGAGGTTACTACCAGCTGCACACATTAAGCACTTAATGAATACTTAATAAATACCACTGAATGAGTGATTGATTGACCGTGCCAACCACCGTGCTTAGCATTTGTAGTTCCATCAGAGACTCTGAATTGGGGCGGAAAAGTCACCATTAGGACATGCTCTTTCTTCGAATAATTCTATGGCAGGAAAGGGGCTTTCCTAGGGCGAGGGGCTTTCACTGCTGAAATTGTAGGGGGGAGTAGACAGTGGTGTTTTGAAAGACGTTTCAGTGGAAAGGTAAGAAGGGGTGAAAGGGTAATAATAATGAAAATTACAGTACTTGATAACTGCTAATAATAATAATTGTGGTGTTTGTTAATGTTCCAAGCACTCATCTAGGCACTGAGGTAGAAACAACTCAATCAGTTGGACACAGTTCTTGTCCCACATGGGGCTCGCACTCTGAATCCCATTTTACAGATAAGGTAACTGAGGCCCAGAGAAGTGAAGTGACTTGCCCGAGGTCACCCAGCAGGCAAGTGTCAGAGCCGGGATTAGAACCCGGGTCCTTCTGATTCCCAGACCCTTGCTCTATCCACTAAGCCATGCTGCTTAAGTGACTTATGTGCTAATACAGTTTTGCTTTCAAAATGACACCCCAGAGAATCATCATTCTTGATGGCTGAAAAATGAAAGTCTCAGGTGATGGCCCTAAAGCCTAGAATCATTTAAAAAGCTGAATACAGACATTCACAGTGACCAACACACCTTTCCCATTGGACTCTTCTACATAAATGGATTAAACTAAAAAGGAAAAAGGGTAGTCAGAACTATCCCGTCGAGTGACTAGTTGTTTGGTCACTGAGCTGTGAAAGGTAGTTAGGAAATAAGAATCATGGGTGAGAAGATGGAGGATTATAATAATAATAATAATAATGATGGTGGTATTTGTTAAGCACTTACTATGTGCAGAGCACTGTTCTAAGCACTGGAATAGATACAGGGTAATCAGGTTGTCCCACATGAGGCTCGCAGTTAATCCCCATTTTACGATGAGGTAACTGAGGCACAGAGAAGTTAAGTGACTTCCCGGGATGGGAATCATGTGAGGTGGGACAGGTCTCTGGGCCCCACGTAGAAAACCCCTACTTTCATCCCCCAAGGTGGCTCTGAGAGAAATCAAAGTCTCTTGAAGAGGAATTTTGGTCCATGGATAAAAACACAATTTCATACTTTGTGTGCCTCTTCAGATGTGGGTTTCTTTGTGTCATCACAAAGAGCCGAATTGCTCTTTAGAGACAGCTGTTTTAATCTTTGCTTCTGTGCAGAGAGGAGTATGGGAGTCAGAAGGCTTCTTAAAATTTGAAAATGCCTTTACCCCCTTGCCCCAGAACAAATCACCATTGACATCACTATCATCATCAATCAGGCAGGCAATCAGTGGTATTTACTGAGCACTTACAGAATGATAATGATCCATTTGTTAAGCGCTTTCTATGCTTCAGGCTCTCTACTAAGTGCTTGAGTGGATACAAGTAAATCGAGTCGGATACAGTCCCTATCCCATATCAAACCCCATTTTACAGATGAGGTAACTGAGTCACAGAGTTACAGATGAGGTAGCTGAGTCACAGAGAAGTGAAGTGACTTGTCTAAGGTCACACAGCAGAGAAGTGGTGGAGCCAGGATCAGAACTCATGACCTTCCAACTCCCAGTCCCATGCTCTTTCCACTAGGTCATGCTGCATCATCATCATCGTCCACAACAGTGGTACTCATTTGAGACAGTGTGGTCTAATAGAAAGTACATGGGACTGGGGGTTGGAGGCCCAGATTCCAGTTCTGGCTCTGCCCCTTGCCTGCTGTGTGACTTTATCAAGTCACTAACCTTCTCTGATTTTCAGTTTCCTCACCTGCAAAAATGTGTATAAAATATCTGTTTTCTCTCCCCTCAGATTGTGAGCCCTGTGTGAGTAAGGGCCTGAGTTCGATCTGATCATCTTCAGTGCTTGGCTCATAGTGATTGCTTAACAAATACCCCAGACACTACTATTATTAATATCATTATCGATATGATCGTTTCACCTACAGGAGAAATGTAGAGAGGAACCAGGCAGATACTGACCTTTGTTGCCACACGAAGGCTTTCAATTTAGTAAACAGTGATGGTCCATGAGCCGTTCTTCGCACGCTCGCCTGGCTGGGAAACTTGGTTAACATCACCTGTTGCATCACCATCACCCCATGTTGGAAAGACAGAGTCTGGACCAAATCTGCTTCTATTTCAAACAATCAATCAATCAGCCATATTTATTTAGCACTTACTGGGTGCAGAGCACTGTACTCTGCACTTGGGAAAGTACAGTGTAACAGACTTGGTTACATCTCTGTCTATGGAGATGCCTGCCTGTCTGTACGTCTGTCTGTTCAGATGTCTGTCTACTTACAGACAAGAAGGGGAGACAGACATTAGTATGAATAAGTTACAGATATGTACATAAAGTGCCGTGGGGCTGTGGTCCGTGTGCGGATGAATAAAGGGGGCAAATCCGAACGACAGAGAAGAGAGTGGGAGAAGAGGAAATGAAGGCTTTAGTCAGGGAAGGCCTCTTGCAGAAGATGTGCCTTCAATTAAGTTTTGAAAGTGGGGAGAGTAATTGTAGAATATGAAGAGGGAGGGCGATCTAGGCCAGAGGCAGGATGTGGGTGAGGGGTTGGTGGCGGGATAGACGAGAACAAGGTACAGAGAGAAGGTTGGCACCAGAGGAGCAAAGTGTGTGAGCTGGGTTGTAGTAGGAGAACGGCTAGGTGAGGTAGTAGGAGGTTTAAAGACGATGGTAAAGAGTATCTCTTTGACGTGGAGGTGGATGGACAACCACTGGAGGTTCTTGAGGATTAGGGAAAAATGGACTGAAGAAAAATGATCCAGGCAATAGACCGAAGTATGGACTGAAGTGGGGAGAGGCAGGTGGATGGGAAATCAGCAAAGAGACTGATATAGTCAACAAGGCAGAATAGGATAACAGCTTGGATTAACGTGGTAGAAGTTTGGATGGAGAGGAAAGGGTAGATTTTAATGATGTTGTGAAGGTTGAACTGACAGGATTTAGTGATAGACTGAATATGTGGGATAAATGAAAGAGATGAGTCAAGGATAACGCCAAGGTTACCGACTTGTGAGACAGGAGGGATGGGGGTGCTGTCTCCAGTGATCGGAAAATTGGGAGGGGGACAGGGTTCAAGTGGGAAGATAAGGAGTTCTGTTTTGGACATGTTAAGTTTGAGGTGTCAGGAGAGATCCAAGTAGAGATGTCTTGAAGGCAGGAGGAAATGAGAGACTGCAAAGAGGGAGAGCCATCAGGGCTGAAGATGTAGATTTGGGAATCATCTCCCTAAAGATGGTAGTTGAAGCCATGGGAGTGAATGAGTTCTCCGAGGGAGTGAGTGTAGATGGAAAATAGAAGGGGACCCAGGAATGAACCTTGAGGGACCCCCACAGTTAAGGGGGGAGGAGGTTGAGGAAGAGCCTGCAAAAGAGACTGAAAATGAGCAGTCAGAGAGACAGGAGGAGAACCAGGAGAGGACAGCGTCAGTGAAGCTGAGGTTGGATAATGTTTCCAAGGCGGTGATTGACAGTGTCAAAAGCACCTGAGAGGTTGAGGAGGATTAGGATGGAGTGGAGACCAGTGGGTTTGGCAAGGAGGTCATTCGTGACCTTTGAGAGGGTGGTTTGTGGGGAGTGAAGGGGATAGAATCCAGATTGGAGGGTATCAAGGAGAGAATTGGAGAAAAGGAATTTGAGATAATCAGTATAGACAACTTGCTCAAGGAATTTGGAGAGGAAAAATAAGAGGGAAATGGGGCGATAACTGGAGGGAGCTGTGTGGTGGAGGGATTTTTTTTTAGGATGGGGAGACATGAGCATATTTGTTAGAAGTGGGGAAGAAGCCACTGGGAAGTGAACGGTTCAAGATGACGGTCAGAGAGGGAAGGAGGGAGGAAGCAAGTACTTTACTAAGATCTGAAGGGATGGGGTTGGATGATCAGCTACAAACTTCTCTACCCCAAACAATGCTATATTCTTGCACAGAACTATTCCTCAGAATGCTCTCTGCTTTGCTGATTGAGACGTTCAAATACGTGGACGGAGGATCCAACGTGCAGTGCTGTGGCATGAGACAGGTCCTCCAGGTGTCAGGACTACTGAGTGGCTACTCTGTCTTTTGAGGGCAAACACATTGCTGCAGCCAAAGAGGGACATGCTAGGTGAGAGGAGGCTAGAACACTGCACAATAAGCAGTATTAACCTTAATGTTCCACGCATTTCGTACAGTGCTCTGCCCACAGTAAGTGCTTAGTAAGTATGATCGATCGATGAATTCATGTACCCAGTTCTCAGCCAGTCATGTGCACGCATGTCCCCAAACCCTGGAAAGTGATGGAACCGAGGTGTAATCATCATTAGTATAATCATGATTATCGTCCATTACTCATCATCCATCATCCACTATCCATCATCATCATCATCAGGGAGTCGGTGGTAGAAACCAAGCTCAAAAGGAGCTTGAAAAGGCTCATACCTCTCAGTCACCATGACACCAAGACCAAGTAGCTTCAACTTTCAGAGGTTCTGTCATAAGCCTCTTCCTGGGTTTGAAAACCACAGCGTTCACTGAATTACAATAATAATTATTGTGATATTTCTTCAGAGCTCATTGCGTGCCAAGCACTGAGCTAAGCACTGCTACGAGGTAAGCAGATCAGACACAGTTTCTGTCTCCCAAGGGGCTCACTGTGTAAGGGGAATGCAGAATAGGTACATTTTATTGATGAGGAAAGACAGGTGTTATATTTGGGGTGGTTTTAGCCTCAAAATCTTCAGTTTTCCTTTCTTTCTCTTTGCTCTGTGGATGTGTGTGATATTATAATGTGTGACCGCCCCCCCTCGACTCCTCTGCAGAGGGTGTTTATAAATCATTAGTTCTATTAATAGCTTTTATTATTACTGTATTAATCATTACTGTAAGGGCCCTACCTCACTAATCCTCCAATCTGTTTTCTTGCCTGGAATTAACATCTGGGCTCTGATTTGACTCTAAATCTTTAAGGGCCAACCTTCTAATGACACAAATAAAAAGCTTCTAATTTCTCTCTTTCCAACTCAGAGCAGGGGGTAGGGCGGTTGTAACTTTCTCCTCAGATTAAGAAGAAACAACCTGTGGGGTCCTTTCTCTGTGTACTATGAGTGGGATGTGAAGCCAGCACGAGGGCAGGGGTTAAATGTCAGAGTAAAGAAGGATGTGTACCTGAGTAGGAAGGAATTGGGGAGAGTGAGAAAATCGGTTAACCAGCCGTTCATTCACCCGGTCAGTGAAGAGAAGCAGGGGGCTTGGAGTTTGAGGATGGAAGACAACCGTCCCGGATTTCCCTGTCACCCCTCCCCACACAGCAGAGACGGCAGGCTCAAGTTTCCGCAGGTCTTCCAGGGTTCGCTCGAGGATCACGCTGGATCCGAAAAACCAGCAATGTTGGAGGTTTGATGTTTCTGAGTTTCCTCCTGGCTTACATCCTGGGAGTTCCAGAAGGGAGAGTGACTAATCCCCGCATTTCTCCTCCCTCCTTGAACAGATAACGGAAAGTCCGACATGACCTGGGCCCAGCAGGGCTCTCTGAGCTCAAAAAAGTGACGTCTTCCTCAGATTCTGAGGCAAAAAAGCCATAGCCGTCAGTTCGCTTCCTCCTCCTTCCTTTCCCAGCCAAGCAGGGACCGGGATGGACCCCGGTCTTTGTTCCCAGGGAAAGCTTCTCCCCCAGTTGCTAAATGTGCTGCAGGCTAAGTTTAGCTGCTGCTGCTCCACCACCACCAAGAGAAGCTATAAAGACGTGGGCATGTGTCTATTTCAATACATATCAACCACACCAGGGATACTGCAGAGCTAGACTATGCCTCACACTTGGGACGATAGTTCTGTTTTCAGTAGGAGGGCTTTGGAAGGGAGGAAGACCACGGAGCGGGAGAAGTGCTGTTGGAACATGTAGTTATGATGGATGTCCCCTGAGCAGAGGAACGCAGGCACAATCAATCAATCAATCATTATTTAGTGAGTGCTTTGTGCAGAGTGCTGTACTAAGCACCCGGCAAAGTACAATACAACCAACACATTCCCTGCCCACAAGAAGTTTATGATTTAGAGGGGGAGAAAGACACTAACGTAAATAAATTACAGATAAGTACAATATGTGCTGTGGGGCTGACGGGGGTGGGGGTGAATAAAGGGAGCAAACCAGGGTGATGCCGAAAGGAGTGGGAGAAAAGGAAAGGAGGGCTCGGTGAGGGAAGGCCTCTTGGTGGAGATGCACCTTCAATAAGGCTTTGAAGGTGGGGAAGAGTAATTGTCCGTCGGATATGAAGACAGAGGCATTCCAGGCCAGAGGCGGGATGTGGGCGAGATAGACGAGAGAGAGCTACAGTGGGTAGGTTGGCATTAGTGGAGTGAAGTGTGCGGGCTAGGTTGTGCCGAATTGTACTTTCCAAGCACTTAGTACAGTGCTCTGCGCACAGTAAGTGCTCAATAAATATGATTGAATGAATGAGAAGAGCGAGGTGAAGTAGGAGGGGTAAGGTGATGGAGTGCGTTAAAGCTGCAGCTGCTGTCAATCCTGGGGCCGAGGGCCGGTTTGTGAAGACAGATCTTTGTCCTTTCAGATGCAGAGTAGAAACTCAGAAGGCAGCAGCCAGCCCACTTAGAAACCACCTCAGGTCTGTCTCAGCCAAGGAACAGAGCTGGGTCTGTATCTCCTTCAGCTGAGCTGAGCTTAGCCTTTGGCCTTCAAACCCCCAGCACAAAGGCACTCTGGGTTCCCCAGCAGCCAGCCAGGCAGAACTAATAGTAATTGGGGTATTTGTAACTATGTTCCTGAGGTAGATGCATACGATTCGATCAGACCCAATCCCACTCTCAGGTGGGGGCTCACAGTCCAAGGGAGAACAGGTATTTAATCCCCATTCTGTAGATGAGAAGAGTGAGGCCCAGAGAAGTTAAGAGACTTGCTCAAGGACAGGCAGGTGGCCAAGGCAGAAGTAGGACTCAGCTCTCCCATTTCCGGGCTCTTTCCACTAGGCCACGTTGATTCTCGGTGCTTCTCTCTGCTTCCTGAGAGAGGCAAGAAGGACACATTCGGTTTCCTCCGGTGACCCACAATTTCAGTTGCCAGCCAAGTGCGTAGTTCCCCTGGCACATCAGGAAGGGCAGGGAGGAGTTGCCAGTGGGGGTGGTTGTGATGCCACTGGGGAGACCTTCACCTCCCAGTTGAACCAGTTCTTGAGCAGTTAGCCGCTTAGATCACTGGACTGTTGCTTCCCAGACCTTGTGATTTCCCTCAGGTCTTTCCCTTAAAGGCATAAGGATGTTCAGACCATGTCAAGATCCCATCTTCATTTATTCATTCATTCAACTGGATTTAATCGAGCACTTACTGTGTGCAGAGCACCATACTAAGCTCTTGAGAGAGAATATAACAATAAACAGACACATTCCCTACCCACCATGAGCATACAGAACAGTGCTTGGCACATAGTGCTTAACAAATATCATCATTATTATTATTATTACAGTCTAGAGGCAGAGAGAGACATTAATATAAATGTTACAGATATGTACAGAAGGTCTGTGGGGCTGGGAAGGGGGATGAATAAAGGGAGCAAGTCAGGGCGACACAGAAGGGAGTGGGGAACAGGAAAGGAAAGCTTAGTCAGGGAAGGCCTCTTGGAGGAGATGTGCCTTCAATAAGGCTTTGAAGTGGGGGAATAAGGCTTTGAAGCCTAGAGGACAGGGACTATTTCCAATTTGAGTGTACTGGAGGTAAGTTCTTTGCGGGGAGGGAACCTGTCTACCAACTATCAATCAATTGTATTTATTGAGGGCTTACTGTGTGCACTTCACTGTATTAAGCATCAGGTAGACACATTCTGTTATAATCTCCCAAGCTCTTAGAACAGTTGCTCTGAACCTCGTAAGTGCTCAATAAATGCCACTGATGACGATGGACCCCAGTGCTTCATACAGCGCTTGGAACAAAGTACACGCTTAACAAATTGTCTTGGCTTATGCTGTCGAGTCGTCCCTGACCCACAGCGACACCGTGGACGCATCTCTCCCAGAACACCCCACCTTCATCTGCAATTGCTCTTGTAGTGTTTCCATAGAGTTAATATCACCATTATTATCCCTTCATCCCAGTTGATTTCCTCGGTTGAAGTTAAGAGACCGAGGGTGCAGATGAAGCAGATGTTGTGAGAGCGGCACTGTAGCCACCCAAAGGAAGGAGACTGAGAAGTTTCATCTTCAGACTCGGGCAAATGGGAGCCTGGAACGTAATCCGAGAATAATGGGAAAAGGGGGCAAAGAGCAGCCTGAAGGAGATAATATCGGGAGTGGTGGCCATTTTTCAGATCATTAGAAATGTATTTAGCAGCTCACGGCTTTTTAATCTGCCTAATTCTCTCCCTGCGGTTGCACAGCCTGAATTCCAACTGGGCCTTTAGACATTATTACCAGCTTCGGGACTTGGGAGGAGGACACTATCTCCAGGGTGGGGTTAGGTCTCCTTCAGTCACTCAGAAAGAATTAAAATAGAGGCAATTTGAGCACAAGCCCTCTAGCCCCTGTAGCATGATACTGAAATGCACCTTGGGCAGAGAAGACGGACTTGTAGTGCACTTCCTGCTTCAGTATCCCTTGACAGGGGAAAGCATGTAATTTCATTAGCCCAGGAATGCCGACTCGGGCAAATCTCAGCAAAATCTGCAAGAGTTGTGGTTCTGGAGAGGGCTAAGGAAGAGGCTCCTGGCTCTGTCCCCGGCAGCAGGAGCAAGACGGCAGATAAGCTAATATCGGCACATTAAAAAATTTGAGATAAAAGGTCAAAAGTGTAATGGAATAACATTCTAAATAAAGACTGTAGCCTCTTCAGCCGCTGGGAGCCTTCAGCAGGCAGAGCTGGGACATTCCAAGAGGTTTTGGGTTGGCACCTCAAAACGGGTCGAGGGAGATGATTTCTGAGAAGGGACTTGTTGGGGGTTTGAGTATGACAAGTGTGCCCTACCTTAGAGGAGTCACTGGAATGGTGAGACTCGAAGGAAATGGGCCGAAGTTTGTGTGAATGGACCCATGTGCCCCGCAACCCCGAGAAAGCCCCCACCATTAGCTTGGTCTGAAAACGTGCGGGGGGTGGGTCTGGAAGGAGCGGTCATCTGATCACTTTTCAGCTGGTCTACAGTCTGTCCGGGATCAATATGTGCCATATTTTCACTGTAAGCAGCCAGCCAGCCTTCCCTCCCTCTTTCTCCACTTCTGCCACCAAACCCAGGGGCTTAGAGGCGGGGACCATATTTACAAGGGCTCGGTTGGAGAGGCCAAAGAACCTGAAGCAAGAGAGAGGGAGTCAGGTGTCCCCTAATAATAATAATAATAATGGTATTTGTTAAGCACTTACTATATGCAGAGCACTGTTCTAAGCGCTGGGGTAGATACAGGGTAATCAGGTTGTCCCTCGTGATGCTCACAGTTAATCCCCATTTTACAGATGAAGTAACTGAGGCACAGAGAAGTGAAGTGACTTGCCCACAGTCACACAGCTGACAAATGGCAGAGGTGGAATTTGAACCCATGACCTCTGACTCCCAAACCCGGGCTCTTTCCACTGAGCCACGCTGCCCTACTGACCCGCTCTCGGGCCTGCGGATTTCTGCAAAGAAATTTTTTGTATGTCTTTATCGAGGCCACTATTTTACATTGCATCTGTTGCTTTCAGGAGGGGCCAGGGGTGTCTGATATTCTCACATGCCGGTAGTTCACCCAGAGTTACATTAATTCTTAGAAACTGGCAACGATGGAGGAAAGAGAGACCTGGGTTCTAATCTCCCTCTGCCACTCGCCTGCAAGAGTGATCTCGGGCAAGTCACTTAACTTCTCAGTGCCTTGGTTTCCTCCTCCGAAAAAGACCGAGAGCCTCATGAAAGACAGGAACTGCATCTGATGTGATTATAATGCATCTGCCCCAGTGGCACAAGTGAAGCAGTGTGGCTTAGTGGAAAGAGCACAGGCCTGGAAGTCAGAGGACCTGGGATCTATACCGGCTCCTCTGCTTGTCTGCTATGTGACCTTGGGTAAATCACTTAACTTCTCTGGGCCTCAGTTCCCTCATCTGCAAAATGGGGATTCAATACCTAACCTCCCTCCTAATTAGTTTGTGAACCCCACATGGGACCTGATTATCTTGTATCTACCCCAACACTTAGTACAATGCATGGACTATAGTAAGCACTTAAGAAATATCACAATATATTATTATTATTTTTATTATTATTTGCTTGGCCTGAGACTGTAAGTTCCTTAAGGTACATTTATACTACAAAAGAGGATCTCATACTCTAGCAAGGGAGACAAATGTAAAAATATTTACCATTTGAATAATCAAAATAAATTGAGCAGGCATAAATACTTGAGTGCTAAGGAGGGTGTTCAATCAGTTCATAAGTGCTAAAGTTGATTGATGTTAGCAGTTCACCTTACCCAATTCCCTGTAGCCTCACTCTTTCCGTCAGGATGAAAACCTCAGAGATGATAGGTTTCCTGAGACTCCTGGATCCTTGGACATTCAGACCACACAGAGGTTGCCTGTTGTAATGATTCTCTACCAACTCTGTTCTATTGTATTCTCCCAAGGTCTTAGTACATTAATGAGCACGCATTAAGTGCTCAATAAATACAGCTGATCGAGTGATTGATTTCTCTGCTGGTGGCTCAGGCAGTGATCACCAGCCATCAGGCCTCATCCATTGATCTACCTCTTTTTAAATCCCAGACCAGCCAATCACAACAATCTTCAAATCAGAGGCAGATTAAGCTGTGATCCCCGAGCTCTTCATGAGGAGGCTCAGCACAGAAGAGAAGGGACCTGCCAAGTTTGGGTCTCTCTCTGCTCTTTCAGGCTGCATTTCAGGTATGTTACTCTCACATTAAGGGGGAGAGAAAAGGAGTTGAGGGATGAGTACAATTTATTAACTTAATTAAAGCAGACATTATCCTGGGTGTTTTTAAAGTGCAATGGTTGAATGATGAATATTAGACTCAATTGGAGCAGCTATTTAATAAAGGAGTCTATATAATGAGACCCATGAGGAAGGCTGCCTTCTGCCAGTTTTGTGGGGTGAAATTAAGTTCTTGGGCCAAACGAAGTCTGGGGAGAAAAAACAGTTTCCTGCTTTAGACGATAAGTTTCCAGAGGCCTGGGGTCTTATTAATGGCACAGTACCTGGTACTTTTTGATATTGAAGATGGCTACTTTTTTTTAAGGGTATTTAAGTGTTTACTACGTGCCAGGCATTGTACTAAGCACTGGGATAATACAAGCTAATCAGGTTGGACATAGTCCACATGGGGGCTATAGTTTTAAACCCCATTTTAGAGATGAGAAAACTGAGGCACAGAGAAGTTGTTACGCCTCCCAGGTCACACAGCAGACAAGTTGCGGAGCTGGAATTAGAACCCAGGTCCTTCTGACTCCCAAGCCCGTACTCTTTCCAGTAGGCTGTGCTCTACCTTGCTGAGGTCCTGTGTTAGATTGGAATGTGACCATGACCCAGCTGTCCAAGAAGACTACATAACTAACAAGCGACCATCTTGGTAGAAGCCTACATTCAACCCCCTCAGGAAGGTCGATTTTGATCCTCCCCCGAGACTCCTAGAAGGAAATTTCAGAACTCTCTTGGTAATGTCGTTGGGAAGTTATTCCTTCTTACTGATCTCTTCTCCCCTGGCAATTTTAGGGACTGGAGGCATAAAGAATATGTGATCCCTGCCACTTAATACCACTGGGGTCTAATGATCTCTCAGCCTTCTCTTTGGCTTTAAACACAGTTCTGTTAGTGGAACTTCTCAAACCTTTAATCATTTTGAGAGGTTCACAATTGGCCCTGCTGTCTATAGGCCAAGGAAGTGAGTCACTGTATGGTCTGAGCAATGCCAAAGTGGATTATTCATCAGCATTTTAGAGAATCACCTGACCCCCTGTGAATTAAAAAGTGTAAGGTTCTCGACCCCAGGCTTGCTTTAATTCATTTCCAAGTTACTTGGGTTCACCCTTGTCTTATTTTCCTAACATATATATGTTGGGTCAACCAGTGGCCAGAAAGATGGACAGGTCTCTTGATCATGTATCGTATGTGGGCCATATGAGCCCAGACCAGAGAGAAGCACAGTTGTATGAACAAAGTCCTGGGATATAGTAATATGACCCAATAAGTGTGGAGCTCTGATCATCACCCTTCCCACTGGTCGTTAAAATAATAATGTTGGTATTTGTTAAGCGCTTACTATGTGCAGAGCATTGTTCTAAGTGCTGGGGGAGATACAGGGTAATCAGGTTGTCCCACATGAGGCTCACAATTAATCCCCATTTTACAGATGAGGTAACTGAGGCACAGAGAAGTTGTGACTTGCCCACAGTCACACAGCTGACAAGTAGAAGAGCCGGGAGTCGAACCCATGACCTCTGACTCTTTTCACTGAGCCATGCTGCTTCCCCAATAGAAATATTAGATAAATAATAAAAATAGAGGTGTACTGTGTCAGGGGTGGGAGAGGGACTAGAATCCTAGCTCCTTAAATGTTTTTTTTCTCAGCCTAGTGAAGGAAATTACTAATTAGAGGACTCCTGTCCCCTGGAAGGACAGTCCCAGGTTTTAGTTCTTTAGGGGGTGTGTAATGAAAATCTCATCAGGTTTAGGATGAATGATTAAGAAGCCAATTCTGTGGATAAATTCAATGCATGCTGCTGGCTATTGCCACTGATTTTATTCCTAGGTGAAAACAAATTTAAGGCTGAGTCCCAGGTCCAAGCAAGAAACGCAGAAGTCATATGGTTTCAGTAGTTGAAACAGAATCATCTGTTAATCAATCAATCGAATTAAATGAATGCTAACTGTGTGCAGAGCACTGTACGAAGCATTTGGGAGAAGAATACAATACAACAAAGTTGGGAGACATGTTCCTTGCCTACAAGGAGCTTACACACTAGAGGGTAGACTAAAAAAGCATAAAGAGAAGGATTTAGGTGAGATTGCCATTATACTTTAATCGGGCTCAGTACAAAGTAGAGTTCAGAGATTAAAACAATTCAAAACTCAACTCCTCAGATTTGATCAACTGCCTAGGTATTTCAGCCAGAGTGGCTGAGTCCAGTGCAGATATCTCTACTTTTACCCTTCCTTTCCTTCTCCTGATTCTGAGTCTTTATTCTTCCTCTACTCTCCATCTTCCTATCCCAAAACATACTTCAATAGGGCAAGCATTACCTTGGATTTAAACAGCACCTTTCTTCTAAAGAGCTTTCACGTTTATAATCTAATGTATTTCCACATTGCTAAGAGGTGATTTCCCTCATTTTACAGATGGTCCATTTTTGCAAACTGAGGCAGGAAGGACTTTGCCTCAAACCACACAGTGAACAAGATAACCAGGCCTCAACACTCTGTGCTTCAACCACTAAGCTACCTTTCTTTTGTAAAATACGTCATCATTCTTGCCATCAATCAAATCAATGGTATTTATTGAGCACTTACTGTGTGAGGAGCCCTGTACTAGGCTCTTGGAAGAGTAGACACAATCCCTACCCTCAAGGAGCTTACATTCCAGTGGAGTTTTCAATCCCAAACACTTTTTCCTCACCACGTCTTTCTTCTTCCCTTTACTTCCCCCAACTAAACCCCACCTCTCTGATTGTGGCATTCCATTACTGAGCCTTAGCCCTTAGGTATTTTATTACTATCCTCAACAATTGTGTTCATTTGTATATTTTTATTTAGATTACCATTAGCATATTCAATCACACTGTTGTATCCTTCTACTTTCCCTATTTATAAATAATTTTGGGCCTGCTCCCTATTGAATTGTGTGCTCCTTGAGGGTAAAGAATAGGTGCCTTGCTTCTGTTATCAGTACAGTGCTTCACTCTCAGGAGCTCAACAGATACCACTGGTTGATTAATCTCTTGTATCTACGTTTTTATTCCTTTCCTTTTTAATTTACAATGTGCAACTCTCTCTCTCTTCCCCAAAATATTGCAAAGTACTAAAGAGTGGGAACGATGTCTTCTTTCATTTCTACTAAACATTTTCAAATGCTCAGTATAATAAGTAGGGTATTAGTAATTACTGATGATGTTGATAATGATGAAGAAGAAGATTGACTAAGGTGTTTTCCAGGTGACAGCACTGGGCAGGAAGAGACAGTGTAGAGAAACAGGCTCTGTCCCCACTTCAACATTGACCCTAGGATCCCGCCTCTTCTCTCTGAAGAAACAAAATCTTAATTTCCCTTCCTGGCTGAGCCTCCTGTCCTGGAGCTGCCCTGAAGGGAACTGATCTCAGGAGGTCAAGTCCCTGTGCCAAGAGGAGAAAAAAGCAAATGATTTCTCCCCAGGGGGTTTCAGCGTATGCACAACCTGATCGCTCCCTCCAGATGCCTCCGGCAGCCAGGACTCTGCTTCTGCAGCCAGCCACTGCAGGCAAGGTGGAGAGTGTTTAAGGCTGTTGTCCCATTTCCTAAGCTGAAATTTTCCATCAGAGCCACACTGCCTTCCCTGAACCCCACTGAGATCCAGAGATGGGAGAAAGGGGAACAAGTTCTCCCCAGAAATGCTGCCTTTCCTTCTGTGTCTCCCCTGTTCTTCATCTTCCTTTACCCCTGAGTGATTCTCTATTGCCTCACTAGAGGAATGCAACTAGAGTTCAGGTTTCTGTAATGGGGCAGGGATGGGGTCTCCTCAGGGATGGGGGGTAAAAGGAGGAGAAAGTGGAAATAGAGAGGGAGAAGAGGACGGGGGAAAGAGGGACAGGGAAGGAGAAAGAGAAAAGGGAGTAGGGAAGCAAGGGAGAAGGAGAGAGAGATAGGGATGAGGTTTTCTACTATGGCAGTCCTCCTCCTACCTTGGGCAAACAGACAGCAGCCTCTGGGATAGGAGGGGAGGTCTCTGGACTCCTCTCCGCTTGCTCCCAGCTTCCAGACACTTACCTCCCCACCTCTTGGCATCAACCAAGAGTCTCAGCACACAGGTATCTTTGGAGCTGCTGGAAATAAACTCAGGCCCAGCTGGTGTGGGGAGGATTTTTAGGAAAGCATCAAGAGTTGGCAGGGGAGAAGTTACAGGGAGTATACAAATAGCTCCCACCCACCCACCCTGTCCGCTCCCCCTCTCCCCGCCAATCGGGAACAGGTTTTATTTTTTCCATTGAAAGGGCAGCACCCCAAAAGACAGCTGCAGGCAGTCTCTCGGGGAGTGCAGAAAGGCTGCGAAGCAGGACACCCCATGATCGGTGTGATCAATCAATCAATCAATCAGTGTTACTGATGGAAATGGAGAGCAGACTTTTAAAAAAAAATCATGAGATCAGTTTGCTGGGGTGGTGGGGCGAATCACCCGCCAGATGCTGATCCTCTAAGTGAGCAATCTCCACCCCTGCCAGGGCCTGAATTCTCCTTTTCCACCAGAGAGCTTCCCTGTATATACTCTTTGCCAACAGGACAAGGATTGTCAGGACAAAACTCCTCCATGATCCCTTGGATCCCATTGCCCTTATAATAATAATGATGATAATAATACCAATAATACAAATATTACTATTACTATAATAATAGTGATATTTAAGCACATAGTATGTATATACTAAGTACTGATAAGACATAAGATGCAAGATAGTTGGACACAGTCCCTGTCCTACCTGGGACTCACAGTCTAAATGGGAGGGAGGATGGGTAATAATAATGTTGGTATTTGTTAAGCGCTTACTATGTGCAGAGCACTGTTCTAAGCGTTGGGGTAGACACAGGGAAATCGGGTTGTCCCACGTGGGGCTCACAGTCTTCATCCCCATTTTACAGATGAGGGAACTGAGGCACAGAGATGTGAAGTGACTTGCCCACAGTCACACAGCTGACAGGTGGCAGAGCTGGGATTCAAACTCATGACCTCTGACTCCAAAGCCCGGGCTCTTTCCACTGAGCCCCGCTGCTTCTCTATTGAATCCCCATTTGACAGATTAGGAGACTGAGGCACGGAGAAGTGAAGTGACTTGCCCAAAGTCACTGAGCAGGGTAATGAGGAGTTACTTCTCCTTTCTGCTTTAATCTGTCCCTCTCGCCTTGCCTCCCAGTCTGCTTTTGACTCCCTCGGTTGTTTGCCTCTGGGGTGGGAATTCTGCCAGCGTCTGAATCGTTTTCTCGGTTGTGTCTGACAACAGAGCGCTGAGTCAGCGGCATTTCAGTCCAGTTGGTTCCTGGAGTCCCCGCAGGGTGGGGGGGAGACATTGGAAACTTGGGGAGGTAGTGGGTGGGGATGGGGGGCGATGTAAAAGCAGAAAAAACACATTATCCCATTTTCCTAGGGTGGAGTAGGTTCTAGTGAGCAGAATGTGCTCTCCCCTGCTCAATCTTCCCCAGAGAAAGTGCGGGGGAAGAGTCACTCTCACGTTCATGCCTAAAAAAGAGATAGTAACAGCTAAATAAAGGATTCTCTTGCAGCTTTAAGAGTGAGTAGGGGGGTGGGATGGGGGGCATTCTGGAGTCTTCCCTGTGCCTAACCCTCTTGATGGGAAATAGGAGTAGGGCTTGCACACACCGTGCCCTAGGAAATCAAAAATGTACCTAACAGCAGCAAGATCATCATCATGGTGAATACGAATGGCTCGTTGATGCATATTCACGTACTTTCATTCATTGTCCTTCACCAGTCTTTTCTTCATCATCGAAGGTGGTTTCTGAATGTTACTGTGTGCAGAACACTGAACTAAGCGCTTGGGGCAGTACATCAGGTGCCAAAGATACGGTCCCTCTCCTCTAGGGTCTTTAAAATCTACAATAATGATTATTATTATGGTATTTGTTAAGCACTTACTATGTGCCAGGCACTGTCCTAAGCGCTGGGGTGGATACAAGCAAATCGGGTTGAACACAGTCCTTGTCCCACATGGGGCTCACAGTCCCGATCCCCATTTTACAGATGAAATAACCGAGGCACAGAGAAGTTAAGTGACTTGCCCAAGGTCACGCAGCAGACAAGGGGCATAGTCAGAATTAGAACCCATGACCTTCTGACTCCCAGACCCATGCTCTGTCCACTTTGGCATGCTGCTTTTCGTGGAAAGGGGGCTTGCTAGGAAAGACGGGGATAGGGCTGAGGAGCTCGTCATAGGCAGGGAACGTGGCTACCAACTCTATTTCATTGTACTCTCCCAAGTGCTTAGTTTAGTGCTCTGTTCGCAGTAAACCCTCAATACATACCACTGATTGACTAATTTGCCCTTCCCACTTGCAGTTTTGATGTTTGTCTGAAAAAAGGAAAAGAAGTTTTACCTTTTGCTCTCATTTTATTCATTAGTTGCCTAAGTTTTACTGTTAGTTGCACTGGAAGTTGAAGACTAGAGATGTTTGCCTCTCTTTCCCTCCCCGGGTTTTGGTAGCTGCTTCTTCCGGGAATCCTAGTGGTATTATTAACCCTTAGGCAAGATTATACCTACGGACACCATAGGGACAAATTTACTTTCCTAATTTCACCTAATTCCACCTCCCTGGAGACCAGGAGTCGTGGCTCGCATCACTCAGTGTGGTTCATGAACTTGGCCGGGGACCAAGAGATGAGAGCTCTGAAGCCCGCAAAGAGTGAGAGTGAATGTGCTGGGAGCCCTTATCAATCAACCAGGGGTATTTATTGAGCGATTACTGTGTGTAGAGCATTGTCCTAAGCATGAAGAGAACCAGACTCCAACATCACATTACCTCGCCTTTGCTCTCTCCAGCTCCTTCTCTTCTTCCGAAGAAGAAACCTTTGGGCATTTGATATTTGCCCCACAGCACTTGCGTACGTATCTTTAAAATACTATATTAATGTCTGTCTCCCCCTCTAAACTAAGCTCGTTGTGGGCAGGGACTGTGCCTATCAACTCTTTGCATTACACTCTCCCAAATGCTCTGCGTGAAGTAAGCGCTCAATACGTTCCATAATTTTATTGATTCCAAGGAACCCATGGCCCTTCTTGGGTTGAAAAACTTCCTCTCCACGCCAAACCTTGCTCTTGGATAAGATGCCTCTCTTTATGGTCATCTCTTACGGTATTAGTAGTGTAGTAATTGTATTTATTGAGTACCCAATGGGAACAGTATATGGTACTAAATCCTTAGAGAAATTGAAAAGCATGAGACATATTCCCTGACCACAGGGAGCATAGAGTCTACCTGGTTGTGATAGTGTCTGTCCAACAGACTTTGCCCGACCTGATTAGCTTGTATCTCCCCCCTCCAGGTTCTTAGAACAGTGCACGACACATAGTAAGCACTTAAATACCACAATTATTGGTATTATTGGCCAGGGCAAGGGAGCTTTTCAGAGGTAGTTTTTCAGGAATAAAAATAGGTTTTTCTTTTGCTTCTGTCCAGGCCAACCCTAAGGCTGATCCTCAGCATTAACAAGAATTGCTCCCTGGAGGCAAGTCTTGTGGGTGTGGAGCCTCTAGATTGTAAACTCTCTGCGGGCAGGGAACGTGTCTGTCAACTCTGTTGTAGTGAACCCTCCCAAGCACTTAGTATAGTGTTCTGCACTTAGTATAGTGTTCTGCACACAGTGAGCACTCAGTAAATACCACTGATGATGATGAGAAGCAGCGTGGTGACGTGGATAGAGCACGGGCCTGGGAGTCAGAAGGCGTTGGGTTCTAATCCCAGCTCGGCCACTTGTCTGCTGTGTGACCTTGGGCAAGTCACTTCACTTCTCTGGGCCTCATCTGTAAAGAGGGGATTGAGATGGTGACACCCATGTGGGACAGGGACTCTGTCCAACTCGAATTACCCCAGTGCTTAGTACAGTGCCTGACACATAGTAAGTGCTTAACAAATGCCATCACTGTTTTTACTGTTATGACTGCACTAGCCCTGCCTCTGAGTTTGCCCCAGAAACTCTCGCTCCATCTTAATAATAATAATAATGGCATTTGTTAAGCGCTTACTATGTGCCAAGCACTGTTCTCCAACTGTATCTGGCTTTTTCACTCTGCTGGCCTTGCCCACTACCCCGGTTTCACTCCAGGGGGGCTTCAGGACTGTCTCCAGAGACCCCAGACAGGGGACAAGGACAACTAGGGCTTGCAAACACAAAGTCAGCATGTCAGTGTGCACTCCAGGATCTTCATGGGGCCAATCATGGTCCAGTCAGTCTTTCCCCACCGGACCATCCATTTTATCAAAGACTCAGCCTCCATCCTCCCTCTCCCCCTGGGAGCTGGGGGTGGGGGATGGTCAGGGGCCAGGGCCCGGCAAAAACCTTTAGATCTGTTGGAATGTGGCAGAGGGTTGGGCTTCTGGAATCCTGGGACATGGCGCAACATCGGGACTCTAGACTGTAAGCTCGTTGTGGACAATCAGTCAATCATATTTACTGATTTCTTAAAATAATGTTGGTATTTGTTAAGCGCTTACTATGTGCAGAGCACTGTTCTAAGCACTGGGGTAGATACAGGGTCATCAGGTTGTCCCACATGAGGCTCACAGTCTTAATCCCCATTTTACAAATGAAGCAACTGAGGCACAGATAAGTTAAGTGACTTACCCACAATCACACAGCGGACAAGTGACAGAGCTGGGATTCAAACCCATGACCTCTGACTCCCAAGCCTGGGCTCTTTCTACTGAACCACGCTGCTTCTCTACTATAATATTAATCATTCATTCAGCTATATTTACTTAGCACTCACTGTGTGCAGAGCACTGCATTAAGTACTTGGGAAAGTACAATACAGCAGTAAACAGCGATATTCCCTGCTTACAGTGAGCTTACAGTCTAGAGACGGGGGGGAGACCGACATCAGTACAAATAAAGAAAATGACAGATATGTACGTATGTGCTGTGGGGTTGGGAGGAGGGAAGAGCAAAGGGAGCAAGTCAGGGTGACAAAGAAGGGAGGAGGAGATGAGGAAAAGTGGGGTTTAATCTGGGAAGGCCTCTTGCATGAGATGTGCCTTCAGTAAGGCTTTGAAAGGGATACAAATAATAACGATTGGGGTATATTAAGTGCTTACTATGTGCCAGGCACTGAACTAAGCGCCGGGGTGGATCCAAGAAAATTGGATTGGACACAGTCCCTGTCCCACATTGGAGCTCACAGTCTTAATCCCCATTTTACAGATGAGGGAACTGAGGCACAGAGAAGTTAAGTAACTTGCCCAAGGTCACGCTGCAGACAGGTGGTGGAGCGGAGATTACAATTCAGGTCCTTCTGACTGCCAGGCCTGTGCTCAATCCATTAGACCACACTGCTTCTCTGTGTGCAGAGCACTGTACCAACAGCAGACTAGAGGGAACGGGTCTGCCAATTCTGTGGCGTTGTACTCTCCCAAGCGCTTAGTACAGTGCTCAACACACAGTAAATGCTCAATAAATATGACTGATGATGACTGCCCCCTTCAAGGACTGCTTATTCCCTGGTTTACTGACCTATGCCCTTAGTGATTGATTCTTGGATTTTCAGTGCTCCCATTGTCTGTGGATTGTTGTCTATGATTGATTTTTTCCTCCTTCGCCCAGATTATTAGCCCCTCTGGGAGCAGGAACCAGATGTGAATTTGTTATTTTGCCTCTATCTCAGCTATTTAGCCCAAAACCTTAACCCTTAGCACAGTCCTCAGCAAATACCGTACCTCCGGGCAGCCTGGAATGGAGGAAGAGCATAAGGCAGGCAGGACTTCCGGGCAGTGCCTGTCAGTTGGATGATTCCCGGGATTGACGAAAAGAGAGGCAGGAGGCTGTAAGCTCCGTGTGGTGGTCTTGCATGCAGCCTGTTGTCCTTGCACTGACAGAGTCACGGGGCGTATCCAGCAAGCGTTCGGCTTGCTTCCTACCTTAGTCCAGTGTCTGGCGCACAGTAAGCCCTTAACAAATACCACTCATTCGTTCGATCGTATTTATTGAGTGCTTACTGTGTGCGAAACACTGTACTAAGCTCTTGGGAGAGTACAGTATAACGAGAAACAGACATATTCCTGGCCACAAGGAGTTCACAGTCTAGCGGGGGAGACAGACATTAATAAAAATAAATAGATAAATAACAGATATATACATATGTGCTATGGGGATGGGAGGGAGGATGAAGGAGGAAGGGAGCAAGTAGGAGTGGTGCAGAGGGAGAAGGAGAAGAGGAGAGGAAGGCTTATTATTATTATTATTATTACCTGCTCTCCGAGGGGTGGTGAATCACCTTCCTGGCCTTTGGCCTATGGCCCAACGTCACCGAGGTCCTAGTACTGATCTCTTTCCAGTGCTTCTCATTACTCCTGCAAGGCGGGTAGAGACCCCAAAGCCCAAAGACATTGTTCAGTGATTTGATCAAGGGTCCACCTAGTCAGGCAATAGAATGGGGGTTGGAACCAGGCCCCTTATTGCCCCTTCTGGGTAACTCACTTACCAAGTGGCTCTTTCTCCTTAGCTCAAGAGCTCTTTTTGGTGTGGGCAATTTTTTCCAGCTGTACTTGCTTCCTAGGTCTCTGGGGATCCAGGTCAGTAAATTTAAATCTCTCCAGGATGAGAGAAGCTCTTTTTTTATGGTGTTTGTTAAGCCGTTACTATGTGGCAGGCACTGTACTAACTGCTGAGGGTAGAGACGAGCTAATCGAATCCATGCTCCATGGGGGGCTCAAAGTCTTAATCCCCATTTTACAGATGAGGTATTTGAGGCACAGAGAAGTTAATTGACCTGCTCCATCAAGTGGTGGAGCCGGTTTAGAACCCAGGTCCTCTGACTCTGAAGGCTGTGTTCTTTCCACTGCTTTCCATACCTCTTGATTTCCCAGCACTGACGGCAGCCTCCAGGACCAGAGAATTAAGCAGCTAGCTAAGGGCAAGGCAGGGACTTTCCCACAATTCAGAGGAAAAATCAATAGAAATAGGGTTTTGATGTATTTTTAACTAGGCTCGAACATGTGCTACCTTCATGTTGAGGGAATATTGCTAGAGATCTGTGGCAGCCAAACAAAGATGAAAAGGCTACTCTTGTGGGTAGGAACAGCCTCACGGTTCCTTTTATAATTAGCATAATAGTACTACCAGTAATAACATAATTGTGGCATTTGTTAAACACTTACTATGTGCCAGGCACTGTCCTAAGCGCTGAGGCGAATACAAGAAAAATAATCTCTCAAGTGGAAGTGAGCCCACCACGGGCTACCTGTAGTCCCAGGTTATAGAGGACTGGAAGACCTGCCTCCATGGACCACTGGGCTACTGGATCTGCCACTGGGCCTTCTGCAACCGAATACTGAGACGGGATGAGTGGACATCCACTGGAAGGTGAGTGATAGGAGACAAAAGTTCATGGTTCAGGAAGGATCACTCCCCTTGGAACCAAAGAGGAATTCTCCTTTTCCTCCCCCACTTCCCAGGAGACTGATCACGTGATTCCTGGGTTGAGAAGATCAGATGGCCTGAGCCAAGAGACTTATAAGCCCTCTAGATGACTGTAAGACTCTTGAGAGCAGGGATGGTGCCTACCAACTATCTTGCATTCATTCATTCAACCAATCGGGTTTATCGAGTGCTTACTCTGTGCAAAGCACCATACTCAGAGCTTGGGAGAGTACAATATAACAATAAACAGACACATTTCTTGCTCCCAACGAGCTTACAACCTCTTTCAAACACTTAGAACAGTGTTCTGCACCCGATAAGAACTCAGGAAATACTGCTGATTGATGGATTGGACTGGGTTTGAAAAAAAAATGTAGGATTTGTTAAATATCTACCACATGCCAGGCACTGTCGTATTAAGCGCTAGGGTAAATATAAGTAAATTGGGTTGGTCACAGTCCCTGTCCCAGGTGGAATTCACAATCTCAATCCCCATTTTACGGATGAGGTAACTGAGGCCCAGAGAAGCGAAATGACTTGACCGAGGTCACATGGCAGACAAATGGAAGAAGCGGAATTAGAACCCACAACCTCTGACTCCCGGGCTCGTGCTCTCTATCCACTACGGCATGCCGAAGTAGGGTTACCCTGGAATGAGGGTGAGAGGTGACCTGAGGGTTGCTTTGGGGTGACTCTTGGTCGAGGAGAGACCATCTCCCTTGAGGGGGGCTAGATTGATTGTGGTTTAAAGCTGAAACAGACCAGCTAGTTAAAAAAAAATCTGAAGGCCTACCTGAAGCAGAGCTGCAGAGGAGGCTTTGAAACTCCCTTTGATAAGAGAACAGAGCAAAAGCAAATAGACTGAAACCACAGCAGGGGAATTGAGGTCTCATACAGAAGGATATTCTGCTAGTGAGGGGAACCGAGCACTAGAGCCTTCTGGAGGAAGGCTGATACATTTCCAGAAAAAGGGATAGGTGTCTGTCAATCTGGAATGGTTTACATGAAGCTCTGCATGGAAGCAGAATGGGCTAGGTGACTCCAGAGGGATGTTCTTGCCTCAAAAGTTTACAATTCCAGGGAGATCATGGAGACGCTGCACCCTTCTGGGTCTCAGACTATCACAGTAGCATCAACAGTGTCTTAGAAGAGCGTGGATGGCTATTCTGAAGGATGTTCAACCTCCCCTGAAGACAGACAGCCCTCTGGATGTTTTTAAAGCATATGCCACGAACCTCCTGCCCTTTCTTCCTTCTCAGTCTAACTTGGCAGGGACACCATAGTGGGGAATAATAATAATGATGGTATTTGTTAAGCGCTTACTATATGCCAAGCACTGTTCTAAGCACTCGTGGAGATACAAGGTTATCAGGTTGCCCCAGATGGGGCTCACAGCCTAAATCCCCATTTTACAGATGAGGTAACTGAGGCACAGAGAGGTGAAGTGATTTGCCCCAAATCACACAACTGACAAGTGGCAGAGCCGGGATTAGAACCCATGACCTCTGACTCCCAAGCCCGGGCTCTTTCCTCTAAGCCACGCTGCTTCTCGTAGAGGGACACTGACAAAGGAGAGGAAGAGCTGGGGAAGTCTGCTGACATTTCCAGTTGGCTCTGAAGACCCTGACCTAGAGCTGCACATTCGTGGGTAGGAGGACCAGCTGATTTTCAGGAATAACTAGGATTAAAAACTTGCTTATGAAAAGTACCCTAGACTGTGAGCTCGATGTGGGCAGGGAATGTGTCTGTTTATTGTTTTACTGTACTCTCCCAAGCGCTTAGTTCAGCGTGATTAGTAGTTCATATGACTGACTGCCAAGGCACCTGGATGTATTTTTTTTTCAATTATATCTACTCACTACAAGCTACCTGTGGCCACCTCCTCTAGGAAGCAATGAGGCAATAGGGTGGAACTCCATCTTTGCCCCACACGGTCTGGGAGTGAGCTCGCCTCTCCCAAAGAGTGGGGCGTTGGGTTTGTGAGTAGGTCGATGACCCCACTGAGCTTCGGGCCTTTGGGTTGCTCAGTAGCACGAGCATCTCTTGGCTGGGAGGCTTTGCACTCCTTCACTCGCTCCATCAGCTTTTCATTTGTGGCAGACAGGCTCCAGTGGGGGCCAAGTCTTTTTTGTGCTGATTGTTCTTGCAGCCAGCACACAGCCTGCATTTAGCCGGAAACCCCAGGTGAGCTAGGGAGAGGGCTGAAGGGCACTAATTATTCATAAAAACAGGTTCAGTTTTTGAGTAGAAGATTCCCCCCTCCCCCCCGGCCACTGCTCACTCGACTAGGGACTTTTCCCCTTTGACCTGCCCTCTGCCTCCCCATCCTGCCTTTCCTCTCTCGCTAATCTCCAAGAGGGCAGAGTTTAGCGTGGTAATGCAGAAGCACCAGACACGCTGTCTCCCTAAAGACACCCTAAGGGTGCCCTCAGGGTTGAAGGGCATTTCATCAGCTCTTGCAGCAGCTCAGCATACTGGATTTTGAGTATTTGTGATGGTCCCCGTTTCCCTTTCTGAGGTAAACTGGCTGGCAAGTAAGAAATGGAGGAGGAATGTCTGAGGAGGGTCCTGAGCCTGACTAGTCTGGGAGGGTTTTTCAGGAATTTGGGGCCATAAATCCAGCTGGTCTCTCCTACAGTCTCTTTCATCCTCCAGCCCAATCACCATCCGGGATCTCCTCTCCCAGGCCGGGGAAGGAAGCTGGGATGGGGAAAGGGCCTCTAGGCTCTCCTAGAACAGAAGTGAGCGGTGTGGTCCAGTGGATAGAGCCTGTCCCGGGAGCCAGAGGACCTGAGTTCTAATTCCAGTTCTACCACTTGCTTGCTGTGTGACGTTGGACCAGTCACTTCACTGCTCTATGCCTCAGTTTCCTCAACTGCAAAATGAGAACCCAATACCCATTATCTCTCCTACTTAGACTGTGAAGCCCATGTGGGACAGGGACTGTGTCCAACCTCATTAATTTGTACCTAACCCAGCCCTTAGAACTGTGCTTGACACCTAGTAAGTACTTAACAAATACTCTTTTTTAAAAAAAATTGAGGTTTTCCCTCAAGACTTGAGTTACCACTGCCAGCATTCCAGACTTTTGGGATAGTGGTCTTCCCGTGGATTTTCCCAAGAGCCCCAACGAGCTGCATAAAATAGCTAGGCGAAGCACAACTTCATTTGCATAGTCTTTGCATAATAGACACCACAGATTATACAAGATAGTCTCAGAGGTAATTTTCAAGTTAAAATAATATTGTTGCTTCCTTTAATTTTTTAAAATATTATCTTCTCTATTCATCCCCGCATTAACCTTGACCCAGTTCCCTCTGCACCAGAAGTATGCAGCAGAGAGCGGGGAAGATACCCAAAGTATGGTTGTACTGTTTCTCCCCACAGCCATAGAGCTAAATTCCCACAGTGCCAGACCCCTCCCAGAGTTTCCAGGGCTGAAGAGTTTGGAGATAGTGGCATCCTGATTGGCATCATGGGATGCCAAGCCGGGATGGCAACAAAAACTCCTCACCTTTGACTTTTAAAGCACTAAATAACCTTGCTCCCTCCTACCTTTCCTCACTACTCTCCTACTACAACCCAGCCCACACACTTAGCTTCTCTAATGCCAACCTTCTCACTGTGCCTCGATCCTATCTATCTTGCCACCGACCCCTTACCTTCATCCTGCCTCTGGCCTGGAGCTCCCTCCCTGCTCCAATCTGATAGGCGATTGCTCTCCGCCTTTTCAAAACCTTATTGAAGGCACAACTCCTCCAAGAGGCCTTCCTTGACTAAGCCCCCCTTTCCTCTTCTCCCACTCCCTTGTGTGTCGCCGTGACTTGTTCCCTTTGTTCACACTCCCTCCCAGCCCCACAGCACTTACGTACGTGTCTGTAATTTATTTATATTTATGTTTGTGTCCCCCCCCCCCCCGACTGTAAACTCGTTGTGGGCAGGGAATTCAACTGTTTACTATTGTATTGTGCTTTCCTAGTCACTTAGTACAGTGCTCTGCAAAGAGTAAGCACTCAGTAAATACGACTGAATGAATGAATCATGAGAGAGTGGAAATAAAGGCAATTTTGAAGTATTGTTGTTACCTCCATCAACAACCGGAAAAATACGGAAGATACAGCTTGCCCACAAGTCAATGGGCAAGTGGCCATAATTCCTCTGGAGGAGTCAAATCTTGACTCAATCAGGAAAAGAAGGAAGGGAAATAGTAAAGAGGCCTGGAAATTGCCATGCTCATCTTGATTTCCTTCTATCCCACAGACATTCTGATCCTGAAATAAGTGGACTGGTTAAGGGCGACGGGGGGAAGGTAACAGAATGGTGAAGGGGGAAGCCAACAGAGGGCTGAAAAAACCAACAGGAGAAGCTGAGAGAAGCCAATGGGGAGGTGTGGAAAGGGGAAAGCTAATAGGGTGGCATGATGAGTGGGAGCTGGCAGGGCTTAAAGAAAGACCTGATGGAGAGCAGACACCTGACACAATCAAAGGCCCTCTAGGCATTATGCTTGTTCACCCGGAGTTAGGAACTTATTCTCCCCTCACCCTCTCCTTAACTCTGTTTCCTCTTCTCTTTTACTTCTCCCTTCTTTAGTATTGCCCTCTTCAACTTGTATTTCCAGCTTCTCTCCACTGTCAGCAGCCTCCCTCTTGTGCCTGCTTGAATTCCACTCCCCTCCCTCACCTCTTCGGCCTCGTCACCGTTCTCGATGACTGACCGGCACTTACGTCCATTTCCCCAGCTGCGGCAGCCAGTAGCCATCCCTCTTCAGTGGTCGCCAGTTCCTGTCACCCCCATTCACTCTTGCCTGCCCCCCATCTGACCACACAACCCCTCTGGAGCAATTTGGAGCAGCCTGGCTCACCTCTGGAGTCCCCGTGTCCTTCTTAGCCCCAAGAGCTGTATTGTTCTTATACTCCTGCTCTTCCTTGTGACCCAAGGGACTCTCAGCAGAACCAAAGCAACCCCTGCTTCATTAAAGTGTCTGAAATCTTCTCCTTTTCTCCCACCCAACCTGCTCACAAATTAAAAATGCTTTCCTAGGCCGGTAGGGGAGATCCTGGGCCAGCTGTGCCCTCTTTGTTCCTCGCTTTGGGTATCACCATTTGCTTTAAATTGATGAAGCGCAACACGAGCAGGGAGAGAGGAGTTTCGCTCCATGCCTCGTGAAACCCGATCACCAGTTTGGTGATTTTTTTCAGTTTACATCTTCACCTGTTAAATTAAAATCCATTAACCTCTCTGGGTTTCACCGCAAACCCGGACTCCTTTTCCAGAGAGAAAAGAGGAAGATGTCACCCGAGAATCTGAAGAAGCCTATGGTCTTTCCTGCCATCAAAAGAAGATTTGAGTTCAGGGAGTTTCCCTCATCTGGAGTCACAGGAATCCATTCCATTTCAGGCTTATAGAACACTCTCAGAACGGAGATTTCTTGTTCTCTCATGTTTTCTTAATGGAATGGGTTGTGTGCTTGTGAGGAGGCTGTCAAAATTACAAGCTGATAGACTGCTGTTCTGAATCTCATGATCCTTTCACTCATCACAGAAATTCGTAGTCCTGGTTTGGTCTCTTGAGGTGGAGATATGAATCGAAATGCCTTCATCTCAAGGACAGGTGGTCTGATGATTCACCCAATCTAAATCGTGAGCCCAGGAGTGGCTCAGATCACAACTCCATGTCATCAGACTGGTGAGAAGATCCAGGCAGCCACCTCGTTTGACATTACTACTAATAGTAGTGGTAATTATTAAACTTTTAAGAAAAAAGTGCTTACGACGTGCCAGTAACTGTATTAAATGCTGGAGTAAATGCAAGATGGGTTGGATGCAGTCCTGTCTCACATAAGGCTCACAGTCTTAATCCCCATTTTACAGATGAGGCAACTGAGGCATAGAGAAGTGAAGCGATTTGACTAAGGTCACACAACAGAGGAGTGGTAGAGTCAGGATTAGGGCCCAGGTCCTTCTGACTCCCAGGTCCATGCTCTTTCCACTAGGCCATCCTGCCAAGCACTGTACTAGATGCTGAGGAGGATATCAAATAATCAGATTAGATACAGTCCCTGTTCCTCATAAGGCTTACAGCCTAAGGGAATAGGAGAACGAGTATTGGATTTCTATTTTACAGATGAGGAAATTGAGTCACAGAGAAGGCACACAGCAGGCAAGCGGTGGATTTAAGATTAGAACCCAGGTCCTCTGACTCCCAGGCCTGTGTTCTTTCCACTAGGCCACGCTGCCTCTTAGCGAGGCACACGTCTGGGATGGCGTATATTTCAGAACCGCTCCTCTCTCTCGTGGCTTCATGGGTTGCTCTGTTGTGCTTTGTCGTACCATAGCCCCGACAGAGACTGCAGGTAGCGTGGCTTATGACGACTTCCCCCCTCTAGACTGTAAGCTCATTGTGGGCAGGGAACGTCACTGTTTACTGTTGCATTGTACTTTCCCAAGCGCTTAGTACAGTGCTCTGCACACAGTAAGCACTCAATAAATACGACTGAATGAATGGATGTGTCTATTGCAGTATACTCTCTCAAGCGCTTAGTACAGTGTTTGGCACACAGTGAGTGCTCAATAAATATGATCGAGTGAAAGAATTCTAAGCTCCCAGTGATCCCGTCTTCTAATCCTTCTGTACGACGACGTGCATCGCGCACACTATAGCTGGTCTCTAACTATTTCTGATTGATGATGATGATGGTATTTGTTAAGCGCTTACTATATGCCAAGCACCGTTCTAAGGGCTGGGGGGATACAAGGTGATCAGGTGGTCCCAGTGGGGCTCACAGGATCTGGGAGAGGCACAGAGAAGTGAAGTGACTTGCCCAACATCACACAGCTGACAAGTGGTGGAGTCGGGATTAGAACCCATGACCTCTGACTCTCAAGCCCAGGCTCTTTCCACTCACTCACGCTGCTTCTCGGGCTCCGCTGCTGTATCACTTCCCAGCAAGCTTGAGTTAGGATATTTTGCTCTACTATCTACCCAGTCCCGAGACCCTTTTCAGATTGGGTCTTAGGGGGACGTGGTGAAGTCAGCCTAATCTGCCTCAGCAGTTCAGAGAGCCGCATTTTGAGTCTCCCTGTGGCAGCCCCAGAAAAAGGAGGCAAAATTGCCGGGCCGCCTGCATTTCTCCAGCAACGGCTTCCCCAGCTTGGATGGGAGACCCCCATCCCAAGGGGTTCGATCAGGGGGAGGATTGTGCCCCGGTTCTTTGCCCGCTGAAGATGGCAACTTTCAGGCACCGATGCCACGGACGCTGGAGCTCTTCCTGAAATAGACCCAAGGAGCGAGGCTCTTTTTTATCTCTATCGCTAGCTGGGACTTGTGCTTCTGGGATGATGAATCAGCTGAGCAACAGGAAAATGTCAGGAACAATTAGACGGCACCGGTGGTATTAACTGTATCGGAGACAATACATCTTTTTTAATGAAGCTCCACCAGAAAGTGCTGACGGAAAATGTATCTCTCCTCCAATTTACCGGGGTGCGCATTTTTCATTCGGTGAAATTAGGCATGACTCTCGCGTTCCCTTCCTTCTCTGCAGCTCTCTCTTGGTCTACATGGCTAAGAGCAGGTGGTGTGCGTTTTAATAGGCCACCGGGAGACGGCATCCAGCCCCTGTGGGTGGAACCAGTGATATGTATAATAGGTCACTGTCATCTTGGCTCCTCATCACCTTGATCGTAGATCCTTGGGCTCCAGGTACCCTACAGTTCACCGATCACCCCAATGGCCAAGTCCAGGCGAAGCAACCCGGGTGAAGATGATGAAGGCCGTGAGGAAATGGTGCCCCAGCCTCTATTCCCACCCGTCCCCAGAGAAGGAGGGTCCACGTCTCCCTTGGTTACTACCGGTTGATAGGCTGGTTGATTACCTTTCCTAACCTCCTTCAATCCTAGACCCGAACCAGGTAAGAGTGAAACCTTAGCTCTCTGAAGGGAACCTGTAAGGCTTATACTTTTGGCTAAAGAAGCAACATGGCTCGGGGAAAGAGCACGGGCCTGGGAGAGGACCTGGGTTCTAAACCCAGCTTTGCCACTTGCCTTGCCGTGCGGGCAAGACACGTAACTTCTCTGTGCCTTGGTTTCCTCACCTGTAAAATGGAGATTCAATACCTGTTCTCCCTCCCAATTAGACTAGGGTACAGAGACCGTGACCAACCTGATGTTCTTTTATCTACCCCGGTCCTTGGTATATTGTAAGTACTTAACAAATATCCAAAAAAGAAGATTTCAGGTCAGCTGAAGACTTGGTATTGTGATACTCCCCACAGTGCCTATGTAAATAGCCTTGGTCTGTATTATTTCCTTTACCTGTACTTTATTTTAATGTCTGTTTCCTCTTGAAGATTTTAAACTCTTTGTGGGCAGGGATCACATCTTCCAACTCTGTTGTATTATATGTTCCCAAGTGCTTTATGCAGTTATCTCCCCATAGTAAGCGCTCAATAGATACTGCTGATTGATCATGTGCTACATATAGACAGTCATAGGAGACTCAACCTGACAACATTATTTACGACTGTTCTAGTGACCTTGGGTTTGGCTTGGAGCATGTGGGGCACACACTAAAAACAACAACCCAATGTTTGGATTATTTTCAATCGCCCAGGGAATTGGACGAGAGAAAAATATCTGGCTCCTGAGTCTCCCTTAAATGAACAGAGAAATGCACCAGCCCTTCTCATCATTCACTAGATTACCTACCCTCCCCTTGGTATTCTTTTCCAAAATGCCATACATAATCAGATAAGAGCAATATTAAAACATTTTTAAAGGTTTGGATAAATCAAATCCAAGCTGACTTTTTCCAGTGCTAATTCTTTCCTTCAGAATAATGTATGGCCTAGTGGAAAGAGCACAGGACTTTGAGTAAAGAGAATTGGGTTCTAATTCTAGTATTGACACTTGCCTGTTTGTGACCTTGGTCAAGTCACTTAACTTTTCTGCCCCTCAATATCCTCCCCCATAAAACGGAATCAAATACTTGTTCTCTCTCCCCCTTAGGCTGTGAGGCCCACGTGGGACGGGGACTCTGATCTGATCTAATTAACCTGTGCTTGGCCTAGAGAGAAACAACATGGCGGAGTGAAAGGAGCACGGGCCCGGGAGTCAGAAGGTCATGGGTTCTAATTCCGGCTCCACCATTAGTCTGCTGTGTGACTCTGGGCAAGTCACTCCACTTCTCTGGGCCTCAGTTACCTCATCTGTAAAATGGGGATTGAGACTGTGAGCCCCACCTGGGACAGGGACTGTGTCCAACCCTATTTGCTTGTGTCCACCCTGTACTCAGTACAGTGTCTGGCACATAGTAAGCACTTAACATATACCATAACTATTGTTATTGTTAGTATTAATACTAATAGCAACATTTATTAAGACCTTTTTATGAGCAGAGCATTGGGGAGATACAAGAAAATTTAGATACATGGAAAGCTGGTGTGTTATCCCCATTTTTCAGTTGAGGAAACTGAGGCCCAGAGAGGTTGAGATTAACTCAGGGGCACACAGCAGGGCAATGGCAGAGCTAGTATTAGAATCCAAGTCACCTGCCTCAGAGGACTTTGCTCTTTCCACTAGACCCCAATCTCCCTCTATTTAGTTACCTATTTGTAGGCCCATCATGTAGATTGGGAAAGAAAACATGGTCCAACCCACTCTCTTTTAAGATGAGATTCACATTTGCATTCATTGCTGAGATGTGTGGGTTATTTATTTCCAGTTGCTGCTATTTAGAAATAAGCCCACTGCATGCTTAAATAACCACGCATACAAAATATGTGCCTTGTAAGCCTGTATATGAAAGCGGAGCGGTCCCAGTGCCCTAAATTTTGAACAACCTTTTGGGATATTTAGGAGGTATATTTAAACTTACAAATGCCAACCAAACTTCTTCAGAACTAATATTTATTATGATAGTTTGTCCCGAGTTTTGTTATGTCCCTTCTCTTCCTAGTCCAGGCCCATTGGAAGGAGCGTGGAGAAGATCGTTTCAGAAGACGATAGTTTTATCATTCCTATTGCAAGGCTCGTTGGACACGTCGGGGCTTTTTTTATGTTTGTGTTTGTTTTTAACTAGCGACAGAGTGAAAGATGAAGCGCCAGCCGACTCTCCCCTTTCATCTGACGGGAGGAAGATTTTAATCTGGGTTGCAGCCTACCGAGTTCTTTTCCTTGTCAAATGAGATTTGATTTTGAGATGAGAAGGAATGGAAGTTACCGTGATCCAAACATCTGGGGCCCTTGCAGTTCTCCAGCGCACATTGTCCCACAGAACGCAGTTAAGGGCAGCAGACCTCTTCCTCTATCTCTCCCTCCAGGGATGGTCTTAGTTCTAGGGCCGGTCACTTGGGTTCTTTGTCAGTCAGGGGTGAGAATATTTGCCATTTTCTCCTCTTCCTCTCACCGTGCCCAAAAGCTGTATGCAGGGAGTCAGAGAACCTGGGTACCAATCCCGGCTCCACCACTTGTCTGCTGTGTGACCTGGGGCAGGTTTTTTAAAAAAATATCTGTTAAGTGCTTACTCTGTGCCAGGCACTGTACTAAGCACTGGGGTAGATACAAGGTTGTCAGGTTAGACACAGTCCCTGTCCTGCGTGGGGCTCACAGTCTTAATCCCCATGCATGGGGCTCACAGTCTGAATCCCCATATTTACAGATGAGGTAAACTGAGGCACAGAGAAGTGAAGTGACTTCCCCAAGCTCACAAAGCAGAGGAATGGCAGAGTTGGGATTAGAGCGCAGGTCCTTCTGACTCCCAGACCTGGGCTCTGTCCTCTTATCTTCTCTGTGCTTCAGTCCCCTCACCAGCAAAATGGGGATTCAATACATACGCCCTCCTACTTAAACTGCAAGCCCTATGTGGAACCTAAGCAGCAAGGTGTAGTGGCCTGGGAGTCAGGAGGTCATGGGTTCTAATCCCATCTCTGCCACTTGTCTGCTCTGTGACCTTGGGCAAATCACTTCACTTCTCTGTGCCTCAGTCACCTCATCTGTAAAACGGGGATTGAGACCGTGAGCCCCGTGTGGGACAGGGACTGTGTCTAACCCGATTTGCTTGTATCCTCCCCAGGGCTTAGTACAGTGCCTGGCACATAGTAAATGCTTATTTTTTTTTGTATCTACCCCACTGTACAGTGGGGTACAGTGCTGATACATACTAAGCGCTTAAAAAATACCACAAGTATTTCAGGGGGTTTCCTCTTCTTCCTCTAGTCTCGAGCCACCTCCTATAAAACATGGGCGTCTCCACTAATTCTTAGTTTTGTGACCTCAGGAAGTTCTAGAGTTATACTTTAATTTGGGAGCCAAGCTGGGCTGCTGGCAAAGGGGGGGAAATCTGGAAATTTGGGTTCGAGTTCAAGCAAAGCACCACTGGAATCCGGACAATTGGCTTAACGCTCCAGCACTAAAAGTTTTCCAGAGTTCCCTAGCATCTAAAAGCTCCTTGCGGGCAGAGAACGTGTCTACCAACTCAGTTTTATTGTATTCTCCCAAGTGCTTAGTACAGCGTGGCTCAGTGGAATCAGAGAATCAGAGGTCATGGGTTCAAATCCCAGCCCAGCCGCTTGTCAGCTGGGTGACTTTGGGCAGGTCACTTAACTTCTCTGCGCCTCAGTTCCTGCCTCTGTAAAATGGGGATTAAGACTGTGAGCCCCATGTGGGACAAGCTGATCACCTCGTATCCTCTCCAGCGCTTAGAACAGTGCTCTGCACACTGCAAGCGCTCAATAAATACTGTTGATCGATTAATCCTAGGTCGCAGATTGTGATGAAACTATGCTTGCAGATTGCTAGAAGTTTCTAAACAAAAGTATCAGATAAATGAAAGGGATCATTAATCGGTTGGGAACAATCCTGTTATCGGCTTTTTGAAGAGGGATGTCTTCATTTTCCACGCTCCTGTCGTAGGGCACGTTGGCAGGCAGCGAAAGCAGATAACTTGTGGGCTTCCCAATTTCCTTACGGAAAACTCGTTCGTATCCAGGCCATCTGCATCTTTTCCGTCAGGATCCTCTGCAGCCGCTCCCGCCGTCTCCACCCACCATTCCCCTCGTCCCAGAGTGACCCAGGGGTTACTTAGTGAGAAGTGATCTGTTGCCAAATTGTCCCTTCCAAGCGCTTCGTACAGTGCTCTGCACATAGTAAGCGCTCAATAAATACTATCGAATGAAGTGACCTGCTCTCTGGAAAGCCGCACTCCCGTGGGAAAACCAAGCCAGAGCACCTTCTCTCCCTTTTCCTTCCTGCCAGCGACTGTTTGACTGTTTCAGAGGTTTTCCGGCTCCAACTGCAGCAGGTTAGGGGGGAAAGAAAAATCATTTAAGAAGGCATGGAAACTTTTTAAGAGAAGAAACTGGTTTCCCTCTTCAGAGTAGTCAACCCTGAATAATGCATTAGGCCCCCTGGGCTTCATTGAATCTGGAGCTCATTTCTCAGATCCCTGCTAGGCCCCTTAGGGCACTGGACACTCTCAGAGCTCCAGGGGAAGGGCTGGAGCAGCTCCACTGACTCCTGATTCTCTGAAGCAGTGTGGCTCAGTGGAAAGAGCACGGGCTTGGGAGCCAGAAGCCATGGATTCGAATCCCTGCTCCGCCACTTGTCAGCTGTGTGACTGTGGACAAGTCACTTCTCTGTGCCTCAGTTACCTCATCTGTAAAATGGGGATTAACTGTGAGCCTCACGTGGGACAACCTGATTTCCCTGTATCCACCCCAGCGCTTAGAACAGTGCTCTGCACGTAGTAAGCGCTCACTAAATACCAACATTATTATTTATTCCCAAGGGGCACCCGAGCGGCTGAGCCGGTTGTGCTGAGCAGGAACGGGGTGGCCTTACTGGGCACGGAGAAATGCGAGAGTTTGCTGAGGGAAACGTTAAATTCGAACTAAGAGGGAGGGAACGCCCAAGCGTGCTTTCTGAAGCCTGACGGAGAAACCATCGTCTCTGCCACTGGCCGGCCGGGTGACCTTGGCCGAGTCATCTGGCTTCTCTGGGCCTTAGTTTTCTCATCTGCAAAATGGTGATTAAGTATTCATTCATTCATTGATTCAATAGTATCTACTGAGCGCTTACTGTGTGCAGAGCACTGTACTAAGCGCTTGGAATATACAAGTCGGTAACAGATAGAGAGTATCTGTTCCCCCTTCCTCTTAGGCTGTGAGCTTGGGTCTGAGTGACCCACTGCTCAGCATATAAGGAGGATTTCACAAATACCAGTTTCAGGAATAATATACTCAAGACTCACCTCCATCTGCCATTATTCAGTAAATGCTATGATTATTACTATTATTACTGTGAATGCTTTTGGTATTACTACTAGAGAAGCAGCATGGCCTAGTAGCAAGAATATGGGCTTGGGAGTCAGGTGACGCGGGTTCTAATTCCGGCTCCGCCGCTTGTCTACTGTGTGACCTTGGGCAAGTCACTTAACTTCTCTGTGCCTCGGTTACCTCATCTGTAAAATGGGGAATAAGACGGTGAGACTCATATGGGACAGGGACCGTGTCCAACCTGATTACCTTGTATGTACTCCAATGCTTAGAACAGTGCTTGGCACATAGTAAGTGCTTAATGAATACGGTAATTATTATTACTGCTGCTGCTGCTGCTAGAAAGTGGGTTAAAGAAACGTGGACCCTGTCTTTGGCCCGTTTCCTCTCTGCCACCATTGGAAGCAGCATGGCTCAGAGGAAAAAGCATGGGCTTGGGAGTCAGAGGTCATGGGTTCGAATCCCTGCTCTGCCACTTGTCAGCTGTGTGACTGTGGGCAAGTCACTTCACTTCTCTGTGCCTCAGTTACCTATCTGTAAAACGGGGATTAAGACTGTGAGCCTCATGTGGGACAATCTGATTACCCTGCATTTACCCCAGTGCTTAGAATAGTGCTCTGCACATACCAACATTATTATGAGAAGCAGAGTGGCTCAGTGGGCTTGGGAGTCAGAGATCATGGGTTCGAATCCCAGCTCTGACACTTGTCAGCTAGGTGACTGTGGGCAAGTCACTTCACTTCTCTGTGCCTCAGTGACCTCATCTGTAAAATGGGGAGTAAGACTGTGAGCCTCACGAGGGACAACCTGATTACCCTGTATCTACCGCAGCGCTTAGAATAGTGCTCTGCACATAGTGCTTAACAAATACCAACATTTTTTTAAAATTTATTTTTATGTATGTATCTGTAATTTATTTTAATGCCCCCTCCCTTTTAGACTGTATACCCTTTGTAGGCAGGGAATGTTTCTACCAACTCTGTTGCAGTGTATTCTCCCAAGCATTTACTGTGTACAAAACACTGTACTAAGCGTTTGGGAGAGTACAGTATAACAATAAAACAGACACATTCCCTGCCCACAAGAAACAGTGGGCAGATGTCATCTTCTCCATTTTAGCTCGCTGGGAGTTTGGGGCTGTTTGGAGCAAGGCAGTCCTGCCCGGCGCAATGAGGAGCCCAAGGATTCTGCCTTCCCTGAGGTGATGTGCAGAGCTGGGTTTTTTTCCGTTCTTGTTAGTGTGGCTGTTGAATTGGTGTCTTTCTGAATTTACCATCATTCTTGCCCCAGAAATATGTTCTCCTTCCCCACCTGGATTTTGAGCCCCCTTGATGAGGTATCGTGTCAGTTCATTGTTATATTGTACAGTCTCAAGCGTTCAGTACAGTGTTTTGCACACAGTAAGCGCTCGATAAATCTGCCTGAATGAATGAATCCTTGTACCTCCCTCCTTCACTTTGTCTGTTAAAAGGGATTATGATGAAGCCTTCAACCTTTCAAGAACCTCAACCCTGAAGCTTCAGGATTTGACTAAAGGAGTTGACTAAAGTGTAGTGTCCTGGGCAGGCACTTTCCTGCCGGACAAGCTCCTTCTTGGGCACGGTGTCCAACAAGTGAGTAGGTGGGCAATAAATCAATTATACTTATTTTTTAAGGGTATTTGTTAAGCGCTTACATTGTGCACTAAATGCTGTGTATTCATTCATTCAATAGTATTTATTGAGCGCTTACTATGTGCAGAGCACTGTACTAAGCGCTTGGAATGAACAAGTCGGCAACAGATAGAGACGGTCCCTGCCGTCTGACGGGCTTACAATCTAATCGGGGGAGACGGACAGACGAGAACAGTGGCAATAAATAGAGTCGAGGGGAAGAACATCTCGTAAAAGCAATGGCGACTAAATAGAATCGAGGCGATGTACATTTCATTAACAAAATAAATAGGGTAATGAAAATATATACAGTTGAGCAGACGAGTACGGTGCTGATGGGAAGGGAGAGGGGGAGGAGCGGAGGGAGATGGGGGAAAAAGAGGGTTAAGCTGCGGAGAGGTGAAGGGGAGGTGGTAGAGGGAGTAGAGGGAGAAGAGGAGCTCAGTCTGGGAAGGCCTCTTGGAGGAGGCGAGTTTTAAGTAGGGTTTTGAAGAGGGGAAGAGAATCAGTTTGGCGGAGGTGAGGAGGGAGGGCGTTCCGGGACCGCGGGAGGTCGTGGCCCGGGGGTCGACGGCGGGATGGGCGAGACCGAGGGATGGTGAGGAGGTGGGCGGCAGAGGAGCGGAGCGTGCGGGGTGGGCGGTAGAAAGAGAGCTTGTGTAGATACAAGCTAATCAGGTTGGACACCGATTAATCCCCATTTTATAGATGAGGTAACTGAGGTGCACAGAAGTTAAGTGACTAGCTCTGGATCACAAAACAGACAAGCGGTGGAGCTGGAATTGGAAATCAGGTCTGTCATTCAATCGTATTTATTGAGCGCTTACTATGTGCAAAGCACTAAATGCTTGGGAGAGTACAATATCACAACAGACACATTCCTGCCCACAGCGCGCTCTGACTCCCAGGCCCATGCTCTATCCACTAGTCCCTGCTGCTTCTCACTGAGCGCTACTTCTAATTCCTACTTACGAGCATTCGTACTGTGTGCAGAACACTGTACTAAGAGCTTGGGAGAGTTCAATATAACATTCCCCGCCCACAGAGGGCTTATATCCTTGAGGGAAAGGTTTGTTATGTATAGAACCTACTGATGACTGGCCAAACTGACCACAGTGGAGGATCAATACTGTTCCAGTTCACCGGGACCCAGGAGGCAGTTGTTTCCGTAGCTGCTCTGGTCTCTGCCACCCATTTGCACACTAATTTTCAGCATTTCTTCCGGGCCTGTCCACCTTGCAGACTGACCTTCAATCTGAAACCTTCACTCTTGATGACAGAACCCAAGGGGAAGACCTGGGTCTAGAACCCAGGTCTCCTAATTGCCAACACAGTGCTCTTTCCACCAGAACAACGGCGAGGCGAAGTGCTGCCGGTGCTAAACAATGTCATTAACTAATGTGTATAATCTTAAACTGATGCCACCAGCCCCATTGAGAGTGCTTGGCTCATAGTAAGCGCTTATCAAATACCATAATAATAATTATTATTAACACATACCATAAATAAAAAGGACAGACAGATGGAAGGATCTGCTCCAGGGCTGGACTGGCATCGAAACGTTGGCTCTGAGGTTTTTAGGTCTCCCCAGCGTAAAGACTTGGGATTCGGAGGGTTGTCTGAGGTGCTGAAAGCTGTCCATGTTCAGTGACTCTTTTCTTTCTTTTTTTTAAAAAATGGTATTTGTTTAGCACTTACTATGTGTCCAGTACTTGCTCTAAGTGCTGGGGGAGAAACAAGTTATTTGGGTTGGATACAGTCCCTGTCCCACATGGGGCTCACAGGCTAAGGAGGAGGGAGAACAGGTATCGAATCCTCATTTTGCAGTTGAGAAACTGAAGCACAGAGAAGTTAAGCGACTTGCCCAAGGTTATCCAGCAGGCGAGTGCTGGATTAGAACCTAGGCCTTCTGGCTCCCAAGCGCATGCTTTATCCACTAGGCCTTTCTGCTTTTCTGCTTCTCTGTGTGGTCTGTTCCCACAGCTGCTTCCCGGCTTTGAACAGCCCCACCGTTGCCGATTGCTCCAGCCCTATCTCCTCCCACCTGGCTGCCCAACAGGTCCTTCCCCCGGACAGCGGCCCACTATTCATTCATTCATTCAATAGTATTTATTGAGCGCTTACTATGTGCAGAGCACTGTACTAAGCGCTTGGAATGAACAAGTCGGCAACAGATAGAGACGGTCCCTGCCGTCTGACGGGCTTACGGTCTAGTCGGGGGAGACGGACAGACGAGAACAGTGGCAATAAATAGAGTCGAGGGGAAGAACATCTCGTAAAAGCAATGGCGACTAAATAGAATCGAGGCGATGTACATTTCATTAACAAAATAAATAGGGTAATGAAAATATATACAGTCGAGCGGACGACTATGGTGCCGAGGGGATGGGAAGGGAGAGGGGGAGGAGCGGAGGGAAATGGGGGGAAAAGAGGGTTAAGCTGCGGAGAGGTGAAGGGGGTGGTGGTAGAGGGAGTAGAGGGAGAAGAGGAGCTCAGTCTGGGAAGGCCTCTTGGAGGAGGTGAGTTTTAAGTAGGGTTTTCCCCAGTGTGCAGTCTGACCCTGATCCACGCAGGCATCTAGACAGCCACCCAAGAGACCCCAAACAACTATCACCAAGTCGGCGAGTATTGACGCCTTGGATTTAAAGTCCGGATCCACACAGGCACACTGCCTGGATGACTCAGACCTGAAGCCTACCAGTCGGCTTTAAAGCAGTCAATCACCTTGCCCCTTTCTACCTCGCCTCGCTACTCTCCTACTATAATCCAGCCCGCACACTTCGCTTCTCTAATGCCAACCTACTCACTGTGCCTCAATCTCGTCTATCTCGTCTCCTACCTCTCGCCCACATCCTGCCTCTGTCCTCGGACGCCGTCGCTCTTCCTATCTGACAGAGGATCGCTCTCCCCTCCTTCAAAGCCTTATTGAAAGTACATATCTCCCAAGAGGCCTTCCGTGACTAGATCCTCATTTCCTCTTCTCCCAATCCCTTCCGTTGCCCTTGAGCTTGAGTTTGCACCCTTTATCACCTCTCCCTCAGCCCCACAGCACTAAGGTACAGAGTCATCGTTTATTTATTTACAATAATGTCTGTCTTCTCCTCTAGAATGTAAGCTCACTGCGGGCAGGAAATGGGCCTACCAACTCTCTTATATCATACTCTCCCAAACACTCAGCCCAGTATTCTGAAAACAATAAATGCTCAATAAATACCACTGAATGAAAGTTTCACTTTGACCTCCATTCCTTGGTTATTTCAAGCCAAACGGTCCCTTCCCTTGAAAATTCAGGCAGCGGAAGTCCGAGTCCACTTTTGGAACCTGAATTATTGGGCTAATGTGCTAGTGCTGAGGCGGCCACAACTCGCCTCTCCTTTGAATTTTGATGGGGAGATGGAGTTCTCAGAAGGTGGGTTTTTTGAGCTAAAAGTTGCTTGATTCCAATGCTCTCAGCATCCCCTCCCTGCACCAGGAAATTACTCCCGCCCTGGAAGCCTCTGGAAACCAGGAGAGAGGGAAGCCTGGGCCTGGATGATTCTGTTAGTTACTGTCCCCAAGGAAGTCTACGGCAGGGTCTGTGCCGGGCCCCCTCCTCCCTCCAGAGAAGAGCCAGGAGATGTCACTTTAGCTCCCGGAGTGGCTAACTGTGGTTGGGATCAGCTACCACTTTATCCTGCAGACTTGAATGACAGATAAAGCCGTGATAAATTAATCAATTAGCTATAGCTCACTTAACTTTTGGGAGCTTTTAGGGTAAATGCCAATTAAATCCAGCAAGGATCTTGGGAAAGGTAAGGCCCCTCCTCTGGGCAGAATTCCCTTCCTCTGGGGAGTCTAATTGGGCTTTTAGTGCCTAGGTAATTGATAGGTAATGGCTTGATGAGGTGTGGGGATCTGCTGGGCCCAGCAGGCCTGCAGACTTCAGTGAGATCGGCAGGAGGAATCCCACAATGCCTGGCTCCGATAACTCTCCATTGAATGCTTAATTAAGACATCAGAGGTAAAGAACAGTGGGTGGAATGTGTTGGGCTGAGAGCCTTCTGGTGTTTCGTCATGTGAGGATGAATCCCTCCCAGCTGTCCCCGGCTTCTGCGACTCACTTCTTCCCAGTACCAGATTTCCCTCTTGGCCTCCATCGCCCGCCACTGTTCCTGAGATGTCACGATGTTCTTCCTCCCTCCCTCTCCCCCTTCGCCGTCAGTTCCCTCCGTGCTGGGCACGGAGGCGGCCGGGACTCGACTCTATTGTCACTTGTTTGATTTCTCCAGGGCGGTTTGTGTATTAAACATCCGCCAGGGAGAGAGGAGGGGGTGTAGGCCGCAAAATGACTGTGGGGAGGGACCAGGGTGAGGATACCACGCTCTTTGTCTAACTCCTCTCTCCCTAGAAGTGTTTAATGAGTCAGGTACCCTTTTTGTGTGTATGTGTACGTTTGTGGTATTATCTGTTAAGCTCTCACTACGTGCCAGGCACTGTGCTAAAAGCTGGGATAAATACGAGCTAGTCACATTTGACAGAGTTCATGTCCCACATGGGGTTCGCCGTATTAATTCCAATTTTTCATATGAGACCAATGAGGCCCAGAGAAGTGAAGTGACTTTCCCAAGGTCACACGGCAGCCAAGTGGCAGAACTGGGATGAGAACCCAGGGTCTTCTGACTCCCTTGCCCGTGCTCTATCCACTAGGCATCACTGCTTCTTGCTCAAGTGTTGGATTGACAGATGCTGACTCTCCTTATCCTTTGCACGACTGGCTTCCACCCTTCTAACCTGCCAATGAAGCAATAACGCTTAATGGAAAGAGCTCGGGGCCTGAGAGTCAGAAAGCCCTGGGTTCTCATCCCAGCTCTGCCACTCGCCTGCTGTGTGACCTTGGGCAAGTCACCTCACTTCTCTGTGCATCCTTAAAGATGGTTTCAATAATCATGAGAATGAGCGGATTCCTAAAACATCTTTCACTAAAGGAACGTTAATGAAATGTACCTCCTAGCTATTCTCTCTCGAATCCTCACAGCAGGGAAGAAGGAAAGTGTTATCATGATGGTACGAGACCACACGGATAGTTGAAGCTGGGACTAGGACTCAGGTCTCCTGACATCGCCCCCACCCCTTCCCCCCACCCCATTCCGACTTTCCTCTAAGTTCTACAGCCTCCTTTTGGCTTTGAACTGCTAAGAACTTGATTGAGATATTTGGAACTCATTTCGTTCGGTGCCTGGGGCTTAACTGAATGAGGGTACACCCTCAGCTCTAGAGAGAAGACATGGCTTTCTCCAGAGCTACTTTTAGGCAAAGTAGTATATATTTAGAGGCAGAGAGCTGAATTGGATGCTCTCCTGATGTCCCTTACAGCCCTCTGATACTATGACTACACACACCTCCTCTTCCATCACCCCTCCTCACTGCAGCCTGCTGGGCCTCTCCAGATCTGCCTGGCTTCGCTGATTTCCCCTCCCAGATTCCACCGAAGCTGCCACATAGTCATCCCGGCCCCCCTGTGAGAGCCCCCAAACAAGGAACCGTCTCCCCAACCAAGTTCCTCTACAGGTACTCCACGGGGACCCGATCCCTTCTCAGATCTAGGGAACTTCCAGGCGCTGGCCACCTTTGTAGCATCCCCCTCCCCGAAGAGCTCTGGCAGCAAACTTGGGTGCCAAATGGGAGCTCACTAGGCAGGAAGCAATATTTTTTTTATGGCATTTAAGTGCTTACTATGTGCCAGGCACTGTACTAAATGCTGGAGTAAATACAAGCTAATCAGGTTGGACACAGTCCATGTGCCACGTGGGGCTCATAGTCTTAATCTCCATTTTACAGCCGAGGGAACGGAGGCCTAGAGATGTTAAGTGACTTGTTCAAGGTCACAGAGCAGACAAGTGGCAGAGCTAGGATTAGAACTCCCGTCCTTTTAGTCTGAGCATTTCTCCTGGGTTACGGCCCCCGGCCCCCTCTCAGGCAGCTCTACACATTGCTCATGCGGGAAGACCTAGGGGCACCATGGAGCAATGAATCCCTTCTCCATGGTCCCGTCTAAACTTGGGCTGGGCCTCTCTCCTTTCCCATTCAGAGAGGAGGAATGGGCTCCTTATCCCTATGCAGGGGAGAGCCATGGGATGTGGAATGTTGGGAAAAGGGAGAGTCATAGATGTTGCATGCATGGACGTGGAAGGGACCTGAGAAGCAGTTTGGCCAAGTGAGTAGGGCACAGGTTTGAAGTCAAAAGGTTCTAGGTTCTAATTTAGGTTCTGAAGGGCAAGTCACTTCAATTCTCTGGGCCTTTGTTCCCTCACCTGTAAAATGAGGATAAAGACTGTGAGCCCTAAGCGGGACAGGGACTGTGTCCAACTCAGTTTTCTTGTATCTACCCCAGCACTAAGAAAAATGCCTGGCACACATGGTCAGTGCTTAACACATGCCATTATTAGTATTATTATCATCCAAGGGAATTCTATCTGAGGGAAGGCTTCCTGCGGGAGGAGGGATTTGCAGTTCAAATCAGTGAGTAGCACCTTTGCCCATTTCTGAAACTCTACGCCTCCTGCACTACGGTGGCAGAATCATGGGGTGGTGGGGGGGGGGGGCGTTGGAGGGTAGCCATGGCTGTGACAAGGTGGTGGAGGGGGCTTTCTTCAAAGACAGTACTCCCCTCCCCTATCCCTTGGGCCTCTCCTCACAACCAGCCTAGAGTGGGGGTCCGGTGCCTAATGAACGTCCAGCAGAGAAGTAAAGAAGCCTCCTCTTTTCTTCTGCGTGGTCCCTTCCCATCCCCCGAGCCCAACCTGCAAAGGAGCTTCTCCACTCAGAGAGCCCCCAGGGCCTGCCAGAATGTCAAGCAGAAGCTGTGGGTGAATGTTCATCATTTCCTCCTCCTCCTTTTTCTCTCTCCCGTCCTCCATTTCCACGGCTCTTCGAAGACGAAGGCTTTGAACTGTCTGGAGGCTGAGGAAGCTATACATAGCTGAGACATGTAAAATTTATAAAGCTTAGGCCTGACAGGACTGGGATCCGCTGAAGGAGGCTGGCGTACTGGGCCCCCTGGGAGTTGTCCTTTGAGGTCCGGGAATTGTTCCAGGCAAGGCCCTATGGGAACTAGAAACCCGGGCTGGGGGCCTGGTCCTCTCACCTGCATTTCTCTCCCCTCAATATGCAGCACCCCCTCTTTCCCCCACCATCTTCTGCCCCATTCCAGCACCATGACTGGGGCCCAGCTGGATCCAGGGATAGAAGTCCCATCTTTGGATCAACTCCTTGATTCATGTAGCTGGAGAAAGGAGCAGTGGTTTGAAGGAATGTGGGTAAAGGGATGAAAGAGGGAGCTCCCCATTCCTTTCCCCCATCTCCCCAACCCTCTTACCCTTCTAGGTACCTCCTCTCATGTTTTTTAGGGTTTAGTAATGCTTTATGCTCCTATTTAAATATTTTGACTAAAACATTCTATTTGCTCATCTTAAGAATGAATCCCCTTTCAGGAGTGGAGAAGGAACAACTCAGAGCCCCTCAACCAAAGAGTCTCATTTGTGCCCCCGACATCTCTTTGAGGGAGTGTGGGGGACAAGAGTTTTCCTCCTTTTTTTTTTATGCAAGCATGGAAATGGAGGCACAGAGAGGAGAAGTCACTTCCCCAGGATGCAAAAGTCAAAAAAGTTGAACAAGAATGCAAATCTCTTGGCCGATTCCCAGTCCCGTAGCCAAACCACAGCTCCCTCTGATCTAAAGGGCTTGATTCAAGAAGCTTGGGTCCTCTGGGGTTTTTTCAAACTGAAGCCAGGACCTCTGAATGGGGAAAGTGAAAGTCTTCTACGAAAGATCCCAATTGGGCTTGCCAGCCTGGTGCTGCACTGCAGTGAGGATTAAATATCAGAAGAAAGAGAGAGGATAATCCTAAATGACATGACTGTGATATAACCCGTTTAAACTCAGCCACATGACAACAAGCGAGCACATCACTTCACCCTTCTCCCCCAATTACGCAGCCCTGCATTGCTCACTCTGGACTCAACTCAAGGAAGTTCCCAGTTTTCTTTTGGTTCTTTTATCTGGTATTTTTTAAGTGCTTACTATGTCCCAGACGTTGTACTAAGCACTGGGATATGTATAAGCTAATCAGGTTGGTCTGTGTCTCACCTGGGGCTCACATTCTCAATTCCCATTTTCCAGATGAGGTAACTGAGGCCCAGAGAAGTGAAGTGACTTCCCCAAAGTCACCCAGCAGACAAGGGGTGGAGTCTAGATTAGAACCCAAGTCCTTCTGACTCCCAGGCCTGGCCTCTATCCCCTAGGCCATGCTGCTTTTTCTGCCCACCACAGCAGCCCCCTTTCCCATTGGTGGATTTAGAAAACCATCTCTGCAGCTGAACAGTGGAAGCTGCCTGAGTGACACCTGTGGATGGGAAACAGCTTTCCTCTCCCCAAACCTTGTTAGTACCAGGTTGCAAGTCTAGGTTTTGTCTGGTCTTGCCTTGGAAAGGGGTGCTTGGAATGGACAGCGGCTACCATCCCACTGGTCAGGTTTTGGGGAGAGTGGCTGCCCAAGAGGTATAAAATTGACCTCCAGGGAGTTGGCAATAGCAATCCCATACATCAGTGGCTTAAAAGAAAGCAGGCAGAGGCTAATGGAAATCAGGTTGTGGACAAATAAAAGTTTTAATAAAACATGACACTCAATGTTAGTAACACGCTTCTTCAGGCTACTAATGCACCTGATGCTGGTTTATTTGAGAAAGATGGGAAGCACATTGTGATTGGAGGAGAACTTTTCCTGGCTACAATTTTTCAAAGTCACTCTGAGACTGGTACATCGTATTTTTCACAGGTAAAATACCAGTAGATTGTGTTTATTTCACCCAAAATCAACACAGTAAACAAATTTGGATCAGTGGTAAGCTATTTATTCTCTCTTGCCAATGTTCCCAAGTAGTTTGAGTTTAGAATGGTGTTTTTTTCCTGTTAGATGTGGGAAAGGATTACTGAGGGTCTCTGGTTTACCTGTCTGCTACTCATTTACAGCATTCAATTTTAAATGTCACCCAGTTTCAAAACATCAAATTATATAATTTTTCTAAATATTGGCTCCCCTTCAGTTATTTCTCTTTTTTTGGTCACATTCTAATTCTTCCCCTTGGGGTTCCAGAAAACCTTCCTGACAGTAAAGCACATACTCTAATAATAAATATTCCAGCTTATGTTTTAGGCCTGCAACATATTCACTGATTCACTGCCAGACTATGAATGCTCAGTTCAAGGTCTCCAAAGGAATTTAATTCTATGGCTTCTGTGCTTAGAGATTACCAGCTTGTAGAAGATTTGTACTCTTGAAAAATGTCTAATCAGAGTCCTTACAGATCTGACAGGGTAGGGCTGATAACATTCTGAGAGTTGGTTGGTTCCCAGGTTGTCATGCCAACGACGACCAGAAACTTTTTAATCAGATCGAGACAGCCAGAAATAAAATCAGTTTGCCTGATGGATCCGTGAATGTTGCAGAGCATTTGCCTCTTTTTGACTTTAATATTATTTTGATCCATTGATGGGGCAGGAGTTATTGATCCTTCCCTTCTCACCTGGGCCTTGCCTAGATCTGCTTGAGGGTGCCACTGACACCTTGGATGCCCTGGAAATGTTGGATTCGACCCAACCAGCACCCTGGCCCCGCAACCTCCCAGAAAGGGTCTGGATGAGAAGGTCCAAGGATTGGTTCCCCATCTGGCCTATGCCTGGAGGTGGCAGCCATTTTGCACACTGGGAATCCACTCTGAGGCCTGGATTTCTGTGTCATATGGCAAGAGAGGACACCGTAACTGCTAAGACTGGCCCCGTTAAAATGACTTCTGCAGAGGGACTCTCATGTCACCTCACATTTCATATACATCGATCAAGATGGCCAGAGTCCAAGTGATTTGTCCCAGGGAGTCCCAGCTCAGGCCCTGAGAAGACCCTCAAGGCCAGGCAGGAAAGATCTATCAGCAATGAAGGGTTAGTTCTCTTGGAAGAAGCTGAACACTTGTAAGAAAAGTTTCAAATGGAGTTTATTCTCTTTCCAGATCCCAGACCCACCCAGGCACATAGATGCCTATTTTTCATTGTGAGCTGGGGGAGAAACATTGGCTAATCTGTAAAATAGAGATTAAGACTATGAGCCCCATGTGGGACAGTGTCTATCCCAGTGCTTAGTACAGTGACTGGTTCATAGTAAGCACTTGATAAATACCAAAGAAAAGAAGTAGGCAGGGAGTTTAGTGGAGATGTAAGCTGCTTGTGGGCAAGGAACATATCTACCAACATTCTGTTTTATTATTGTTTTCTCCCAAATTCTTAGTGCAGAGCTCTGCACATAGTAAATGCTCAATAAATACCATGGATGGTGATAATAATGATGATGGTGGTGATGTTGAGGTTGAGTTTGGCAGGTTTCATAGAGCCTGCAGGCCAGAAAGCCACTTTTTAGCCCCTCTTCAGCCCTGAGTGGAAACTCTCAAGCCTAGTCAGAAATTTGATGTGAACAGCCAGTCTGGGCATCCAATTCAGCCAACCGTGGGGACGATTGTCCCCTTCGCCCCATGTGGAATGGACATCTGTGCCCAGGGACATCTCAAGATGAAAGGGAATCCTGTATCACATAGAGGAATGGCCAGGAGCCTTACAATCACCATTGGTAGCTTGGGGCTCCCTTCCCCAAGCTCAGCCTCAAAACGGTGAGCCAACCTGCACAGCAGAGTAGCAGGCAAGACTTAATGGAGCGAAAACACAATTTAACAAAGACAGGGCTTTTGGCCACAAGCTTTCAAGGAGCAGTTGGTAAAATTATACTGAGTGGAAGAAAGTAGAAAAGGTCTTTTTTGAACTCTGTAACAAGAAAATGGCAGGGAGAAAGTACTACACCTCTTACCATCCTGAACCTTTGGGGTTGGGAATCTCCACCTAAAAGACCTGACCGTTTTTTCTTCCCATCACCGCATTTCACCATATTTCAACTTCGGCTTTTTACCTCTCTGTGAAGCTTCCTACAGAGAAGTGATTCTCAGCTTCCCGCTAGGCACATTTGAGACTCAGAGGGGATTCTGAGAGCCCTGGAGATTGACAGGTGATGAGTCCCTCTTTTCTGAACCAGCCAATCTCTCCTTCCAGAGGGGTGAGGTATCAGTGAAAACTTTAGAGATTGAAAGTGACATCCTTTAAGCGGCAGCCAGTCCTGTTTCCCCCGACCCCTGACCTGAGCCAATCTCAGCGTCTCTTAATATTCCAACTGCTCTGAGTCACTCAGACAAATGAACTACTAACCCCCCAGGGTGCTTTCCTTTTTCCATTTTTCCTTTGATTCTTATTGCATTGTTGAAGTCAAGTGAGTTTTCAGCTCTAAGGAGGTGAAGTGAAAGTGATGGGCTTGTTTAAAGACACTCTGATTCCCCATTGCCCATGTTATTAAGAAGTGTCCTCTCTACTCTTTGAGGTGTCAGGCTCCTATTTAAGCCAAAGGGCTATAACCTAGAAGTCAGTGTGGCCTGGTACTTTCACCGAGGGAAGGCAAGAGTGGAGGCTCAAGGCTACACGATTCAGAGATGAGGATGGTGCTGGGGGAATAAATCCACCCGTCAGTCATTAAGTGGTATTTATTGAGCACTTACTATATGCAGAGCACTCTTCTAAAGGCTTGGCTTTCCCCCTCTAGACTCTAGCTCATCGTGGGCAGGGACTGTATCCATTATATCGTTACATTGGACTCTCCCAAGCACTTAGTACAGTGCTCTGCACACAGTAAGTGCTCAGTAAGTACAATAGATTGAATGATTGACTGACTTGGGAAAGTACAATAGAGCTGGTGGACCCCATTCCTGTGCACAAGGGGTTTAGAGTTTATAGGGGGAGATAGACATTCAAATAAATTATGAATAGGAGAAACAGTAGAGTATGACGATATCAAACAGTCAGTGGCATTTATTGCTCTCTTATCGTGTGAAGAGCAAAGTACTTGGGAAAGTGCAATACAACAAAGTTGGTAGACATGATCCCTGCCCACAAAGAGTTTACAGTCTACAGAGATATTTATATAAGTGCTGTGGCACTGGGGTGAGCATTCAAAGTACTTAAGGGCTACACAGCCAAGTGCATAGGTGATGCAGAGGGAAGGGTGAGGAGGGGAAATTAAAGTATAGTGAAGAAAGAGAAGGGTTCTTGCCCTCAGGGATTTTATAATCTTATAGAGGAGACTGACAGACCTGAGCTATTCACAGATGGTTGATAGAAGAGAAAGAGACAACATTTTAGCTTTTTATTCTCTAAACTTCCTCCCGCCACCCCTGAGGGTACCCTAGGTGGTCCTTTCAGGCTCTCAACCTACCACCCTCCAAGAACATCAACCATTGGATATCAGTCACCTGGGTCCAACCTCTGCCGCCGAACGGAGTGACCTTAGATAAGTCATTTCCCCTTCCAGGCCTCAATTTCCCCATCTCCACCCTAGATAAGGATCCCTAATCTTTTTTATGGTATTTGTTAAGCCCTTATTATGTATCAAGCACTGTTCTAAGCCTTGGGGTAGATGCAAATTTACCAGATTGGACACAGTCCCTGTCCCACATGGGGTTCACAGTCTGAATTGGCAGGAGGAGGATTTAATCCTCATTTTACAGATGAGGTAACCGAGAGACAGAGATTTGCCCAAGGTCACACAGCAAGAAATTGGTGAGCTAAGATTAGAACCCAGGTCCTCTGACTCCCAGGCCCATGTTCTTTTCACTAGGCCAGATTGCTTCTCTTCCCTCCCTCCTTTCTTCCTTGGAGGGCTGTGAGATTGAAGCAGAGCGGGCCTGGGAGCTTCTAGCAATAGCACAGACTCTAAAGACAAAGGTCCTCAACCGATAGAGCTACAGAGGAGATGGGATAATAATAATAGTAATAATTATGATATTTATTAAGTGCTATGGGCCACTCACTGTACTAAGCGCAGGTGTGGTAACAAGCAAATATGTGGGGCTCACAGTCTCATCCTCATTTTACAGATGAGGTAAATGAGGCCCAGAGAAATGAAGTGACTTGCCCAAGGTCACACAGCAGACAAGTGGTGAGGCTGCGGAATCGAGTGGTCCCTGCAGAAGGCGTCAGCAGGCCGTGGTCGGGGGAGCGGGGAGGTGGTGATGAGGGAACAAATGGAAGTTGTCACATAAGAAGTTCCAGAGCAGCCAAAGCCAAGGCTGAGAAGAGGAGCTTCGGGCAGATAGTCCCAAGGGACCCCAGGCTGATTCAAACAGAGCTGGCCTTTACCCAAAGGGATGAGGAGACTCTGCATGCGGTCCAGAGAAGAACAACGGAAATGGCTGAGGGGCTGGAAGGTTCGGGGAATGAGATCTTCCTGCTTTGAGGAAAGCTAAATGACACTGGCTTGATTTCACCTGGAGGAGAGAAGCCAAGTGGGGAGGAGTAGTGAATACCAGACCAGCATGAAGGAGTGTCATAAGGGAAAATGTGAGCAATGCGCCAGCATCCCTACTGAGGACAAAACAAGAGAAAAAGGGACTGTTACGGCAACCCAGTAAGGGGCATAGAGGTTGGCTATAAGGAAGCATCGGCCGGCATTTTAAATATTAACCCTGTTATGTTGTGGAATCTCTTTCCTTGGAAACCCTTAGGAGAAAGAGGTAGTGAGGCTTAAGAGAAGGAGACTGAGACAAGGAGTCAAAGAATCAATTTCAATCCTTGTTCTAATGATGGGTCAGTCAGTCGGTCAATTGTATTTATTGAGTGTTTACTGTGTGCAGAGCACTGTACTAAGTGCTTGGGAGAGTACTAAATGTAACAATATAACAGGGACACTCCCTGCCCACAACGAGCTTACAATCTAGGGTGTCTAGGGGACACAGCCTACTCTTTTAACCTCTGTGCCTCATTTCCTCATCTGGAAAGAGTTTGTTCTCCTTACTTCCGATTTGGGAGCGCTGTGTGGGACAGGGTCCGTGACTCACTGAATGATCTCGTATTTACCCAGGGTTTAGCACGGTGATGGGCTCAGACTAATAATTAGTTTCAGCATTAAAGAGACACACATGTCTCTCTAGGATGGGCAAAGTTGGTATTCCTCAAAGTGGGGTTCAGGGGAGTTCTGAGCCAGTGGCAGAACCAGGAACCACATATTCTGGGACACTGTGGAGGTGGGATTGGTGAATCACAGGATTCATTCATTCAGTAGTATTTATTGACCACTTACTATGTGCAGAGCACTGTACTAAGAGCTTGGAATGTACAGTTTGATTATCAAGTGATCAAAGGGTACAGATCCAAGTGGGTAAGTGACATACGTGGAGAGGAAGTAGGGGAACAGAGGGTTGATCAAGGAAGGCCTCTTGGAGGAGAAATGACTTTAATAAGGCTTTGCTCTGTGAGTAGGGTGAGCTTTTCTCCACCCTTTCATCTGAGCCCTGCTCCTCTGCCATTGAATCTTCTCCCCCGACCCACTGAGAGGGGGACCGGAGCCGTCCATTTTAAAAACGGCTAAACTCCCACTAGCCAGATACTTCAAGACTTCATCATCACCAAAGGGCAGGATTCATCCATCTCCCCCAAGATCATCATTTCTGAACATTCTCCTCCCTCTTCCTCTCCCCAACGATCCAAAGACTTAGCAGTGTCTTCAAAATGACTTCTTCCAGTTGGATCTTATTGAGGAGATTGCAGCATCCAGGAAATAGGTTGGAGAAGGCTTTTCTGGACCATCACGAACAACAGTTTGGATAACTAACCAGATAATTAGTTACTATGGTGATGCAACATAGATGATGTTAAGGGAGGGGAAATAGGTAATTTCTGTTTGTTTCAGTTCTTGTTCCTATAGTAACAGGTGTAGTTGCCATTGACTGCCAGTTGGTTTCCATGGGGTGATCTGTGGGTTCCAGGTTATTAATGCCTCAAAATCTAAAACAATGTAAATCTCTGGCAAGACTCTCCATGGGTGAAGTCTCTTAGAGTCAGGGGGAAAGTCAGTCAGTCAATAAATAGTATTTCCTGAGCGGTTATTGTTCATTCATTCATTCACTCAATCATATTTATTGAGTGCTTGCTTACTGTGTACAGAGCACTGTACTAAGTGCTTGGAAAGTACAGATCGGCAACAGAGCGACAATCCCTACCCAACAACGGGCTCACAGTCTAGAAAGGGGAGACAGACAACAAAACCAAACAAGTAGACTGGCATCACTGCCTTCCAAATAGATTAATAGAACCGTAGATGAATGCACATCATTAATAAAATCAATAGACCAATAAATATTTACAAATATATACAAGTGCTGTGGGGGGGGAAGGGGTAAAGCAGAGGGAGAGAGGAAGGGCGATGAGGAGAGGGAGAGGAGCGGAGGGGAAGGGAGGACTCAGTCTGGGAAGGCCTCCTGGAAGAGGTGAGCTCTCAGTAGGGGTTTGAAGATGAGAAGAGAGTTAGTTTGGTGGATGTAAGGAGGGAGGGCATGCCAAGACAGCGGTAGGACATAGGCCAGGGGTTGACGTCAGAACAGGTGGGAACGAGGCACAGTGAGGAGGTTAGTGGCAGAGGAGAGGAGTGTAAGGGGTGGGCTGTAGAAGGAGAGAAGGGAGGTGAGGTAGGAGGGGGCAAGGGGATGGGGAGCTTTGAAGCCAAGAGTGAGGAGTTTCTGCTTCTTGCAGTGGTTGACAGGCGATCACTGGAGGTTTTTGAGGAGGGGAGTGACATGCCCAGACCATTTCTGCAGAAAGATAATCTGGGCAGTGGAGTGAAGTACAGACTGATATTATGACAGATTGTATAGCAAGGTAACAGTTTGGGTGGAGAGGAAAGGGTGGGTCTTGGCAATGTTGTGAAGGTGAGACCGGCAGGTTTTGGTGACGGATTGGATGTGTGGGGTGAATGAGAGAGCGGAGTCAAGGATGACACCGAGGTTGCGGGCCTGTGAGATGGGAAGGATGTTAGTGTCATCCACAGTGACAGGAAAGTCAGAGAGAGGACAGGGTTTGGGAGGGAAGATAAGGAGCTCAGTCTTGGACATGTTGAGTTTTAGGTGGCGGGCAGACATCCAGGTGGAGACGTCCTGAAGGCAGGAGGAGATATGAGCTTGGAAGGAGGGAGAGAGAACAGGGGAGGAGATGTAGATTAGAGTGTCATCTGTGTAGAGATGATAGTTGAAGCGGGGAGTGAATGAGTTCACCAAGGGAGTGAGTAGAGTTGGAGAACAGAAGGTGACCAAGAACTGACCCTTGAGTAACCCCTCCAGTTAGGGGATGGGAGGGAGAGGAGGAGCCCGTGAAGGAGACTGAGAATGACGGGCCAGAGAGATGAGAGGAGAACCAGGAGAGGACGGAGTCCGTGAAGCCAAGGTGAGATAAGGTGTGGAGGAGGAGGGGATGGTCGACAGTGTCAAAGGCAGCTAAGAGGTCAAGGAGGATTAAGATAGAGTAGGTGCCGTTGAATTTGGTAAGAAGGTCATTGGTGACCTTTGAGAGGGCACCTTCGGTGGAGGGTGGGGACAGAAGTCAGATTGGAGGGGATCCAAGAGGGAGTTGGAATTGAGGAATTCAAGGCAGCGAGTGTAGATGACTTGCTCTAGGAGTTTGGAAAGGAAGGGTAGGAGGGAGATAGGGCAATAACTGAAAGGGGTAGTGGGGTCAAAAGAGGGTTTTTTTAAGATGTAACACACCATTCTAAATGTTTGGGAGAGTATAATATAATTAAAAACAATATTATTAATTCCAGGAGCTTACAGTTTACTGGGGGAAGCAGACTTTAAAATAAATTAGAGATAGTTGGATAAAGCAAAAGGAGATAGAGTTAGAGCTTAGATACCAGGTTACTTAAAATAGGGACTGAAGTGCTCTGGAAGGGTATGAATATTTAAGTGGCCCCAAATTGTTGAAGTAGCAGTTGGAGGAATATAAGAAGGAGAAAGAAATTAATTGGAGAAGATGAGGTCGGCAATGGGAGAGATGAGAACCAGGCACCGTGAGTAAGTTAGCTTGAGAGGAACGACGTAAGCTCGTTGTGGGCACGGAATATATCTGTTTATTGTTGTATTGTACTCTCCCAAGTGCTTAGTACAGTGCTGTGCACACAGTAAGCGCTCAATAAATATGACAGTGACTGAATGTACTGGGGTGCAGTGGGAGAAGAGGGAAGATAAGTAGGAGGGCGAGAGCTGAATGAGAGGCTTAAAACCAAAGGTCAGGAGTTTCTGCATGATGCGGAGAGAAATAGGCCACATGGAAGGTTTCTGAAGACTGGGGGACGTGTGGATTTCATTTTAGAAAAACCATCCAGGAAGCAGAGCGAAGTGAGGACTGAAGAGGGGAGAGACTGAAGCCGGGCGTGAAGTGGTCTTCAGAAGGAGAGAAAGGAATGGAGACTGGATATGGAAGAAGAACGGACAAGATTTAGTGAAAGACTGAACACGGGGTTTGAATGAGTGGGAGGAGTCAAGGATAATGCCAAGGCTGTGGGCTGTAGAGACAGAAAGTGCATGGTGTTGCTGACTGGGATGGGACAGCTAGGGGGAGGTTAGGGTTTTTGAGGGAAGATGAGTTCCATTTTGGACCTGTTGAGATTAGGCAGTGGAGGGACATCCATGTCGAGACGTCCTGGAGGCAAGAAGAAAAGTACGATTGCAGAGGGGGTCGGAACATGGCAGGTTGATCTGGGAGCCATTAGAATGAAGGTGGTAGTTGAAGATGTGAAAGTGGATGAGCATCTCAGAGAGGGAGAGCATAAAGGAGAAAGAGAAGGAGACACTGAACAGAGCCTGGGGTGGCATTAGAGGGAGTGGAGCAGATGGAAAATTGGCAAAAGAGATTGAGAAAGGACTTGGCCAGAGAAACAGGAGCAGAAGCAGGAGAGAACTGTGTCAGTAAAGCCAAGGTTAGACAAAATTTCTAGGTCCACAGTTTCAAAGGCAATCAGGAGGTCTAGTAGTATTAGGATAGAGTAGAATCTGTTAGATATGCCTAAAAGGGAGGGCACTGATGACCTTGGGGAAGGCAGTCTTGTGGAATGAACAGGACAGAACACGGATTGTAGAAGGTCAAGAAGGAAGTTGGAGGAAAGGAAGTGGAGGCAGCAGGTCTAAACAACCTATTTGAAGAATTTGAAAAGGAATGGGAAGAAGTTGGGGGGCGACAGGTGGATTCTAAAAGTAGGTGGGTGATCTCCTTTTGAGAGTGACTGAGAAGGATGAGACACAGTGGCATGGGCATGGGAGTAAATTGGGGAGGTGAAGGGAATAATCTGGGAAAGCTTGACCTGATTTTGCCTGCAAAGTAGTTGACATGGTCTCATGTGAGAGAGCGAAAGGAGGCGACTTGGCAGGTTCAGGAGGGAATTAAAGGGCTGAAATAATTGGTGGGTACTGTGGGTGAAGGAGCTGGTGAGGGAGGAGCGATAATCCCGCCCAGCCGAAGAGAGGGTAGAGGTATAACAGGGAAGAATAAACTTGAAGTGGCCAAAGTCACCCTGATGTATAGATTTCCACCAACATCATTCCAGCACAAGGGAAGAAGTGGAAAAAGCGTGTTTTGGGGATGATCCAGGTTTGGAGGTTGGTGGTATTAAGATTAATGGAGGGGGCGGCGAGGGAATCGAGTTTTGGGGAGAGAGTGATGAGGGCGCATTGATTGGTGCACTGAGATAAGAGAGTTGGGCAGGGAGTCCAAGTGGGGCATGATGGTTTGGGATAAGTGGAGGTGGGTTAGAGATTGGGGGATTTTGTAGGACGAGAGTGGGAAGAAAAGGCAGGTTAGGTGTCTACCCAGGGGGTTGACAATTCAGGTATTCTCCTTCTTCCCGATCTTTGAGAGGGTTCTTTGGTGCTTGGATAAAGCACAAAGCAATAACAGACCCATTCCACTTTCCAGATTCTGGATAAAATAAAAATGAACAATTATGACATTTGTTATCTGTTATTTGTTAAGCGCTTACTGTGTGCCAGGCGTTATACTAAGCCCTGGGGTAGATACAAGCTAAAAGCGTTGCACAAAGTCCCTGTCCCATGTGGGGCTCCCAGTCTCGATCCCCATTTTCCAGATGAGGTAAGTGAGGCTCAGAGAAGTGAAGTGACTTGCCCAAGGTCACAGAGCAGACAAGTGGCAGAGCCGGGATAAGAACCCATGACCTTCAGACTCCCAGGCCAGTGCTCTATCCACTACGCCGTGATGCTTCTCATTGGATCCTTACAATTATTGCGGGATGGGGAGAAAGACCTGTGGGGTCCCATTGCCCAGGGTCAAACGGAGTACATTCCAATATGGTCAGCTAGGCCAATCCTGCAAGAAGATTCAGCGTGGCTGAAATTGGCCCAGAAGACGAGTTGACTTCAGTGACTTAACTCACCCCGCTAGCATTGCCATTCCGCTCCCTCTCCCTCTCTCTACCCCTCTTCTGATGTCACCAGAAATACTCATTTAGGACTAAGAGGCATGCAATTCCTTTCCCTTGACTCGTAAGGAGATCACAGCATTCGGGACAGAGGAGGGGAGTGAATATATGTGGCGGGTGGGAGCAATCATAAACTGACTTGGCCCTTTTCTAAATAGGAAAGGAATAATCCAGCCGCTCTATCTGTCTTGCTGGACTCCTGCAGCCACCAGTTCTACCCGATGCCTCTGTTCTGTGCAAAGCGCATCTGCCTTTTATTGGTTCTATATTTATTACCCTTTAATTCTGCCAAGTGTCCCATAGTGCTTGTACTCAGATGAGAGCGAGGCCTGGAGAAAGGATTGCTGGCTAATGAAATTGAGTCGCAGAAGGCAGTTCACCAGGGGCTGATGCTGCTACTGTTTCGACTCTTCTATATGTTTTCCTTCCCCAGCCGTTACCGTCGGCGAAAAATCTTCCACTGGAGGCCTGGCTTACTGCTCCCCTAGCCTCTGCTTCTTTGCTCCCTCAGTCTCTGGGCACAGGCCCACCTCTTAATTAATAATGGTATCTGTTAAGCGTTTACTATGTGTGAGGTACTGTTCTAAGCACTGGGGTAGATACAAGCTAATGAGGTTGGTCACAGTCCCTGTCCCACATGGGGCTCAGATCGTTTAAGCTGATTCAATCCGTCGGGTTTATTGAACACTTACTCTCTTCAGAGAACTGTGCTGAGCATTTGGGAGGGTACAGTAGGGTAAGATGCAATCCCTGCCCTTGAGGAGCTTACAATCTAATGGGAGAGACAGACATTAAAATACATTTCAGCTGGAGAAAGAACAGAGTTTAAAGGTATGTTCATAAGTGCTTCCTGGGGGAGGGTGGGGAAGGGTACCCAAGTGACTAGGTGAGGCAGAAGTCCTGGAATGGAAATATGGTGTGGGGAGGTGAGAGACTAATCAAGGAAGACGTCCTGGAGGAGATGTGATTTCAGAAGCGCTTTGAAGATGGGGAGAGTGGTGACTTGCTAGATCCAAAGGGGGAGGCAGGAGGGAGGGCGAGAGAAAGAGAGCAGCAGGACAAGACTCTGTGAAGATATTAGCTTGAGAGGTCGATGGCGATATCTGGTCTCGAGGGGAGCCTCAGATAAGCTGCTTTTCTACCGGGATGCAAGAGCTTCTCACTCCTTCAGTTATCTTTCAGTGGACCAGCTTTTCCCAGGAATGAGTGGCTACTTTGTAACCATGGGAACAGGGATTTCGGGGGTGACTCGTTTCAGGCACTGCTTCTTGAGTGAAAGGATTCTAGAATGTAAGCTTCAAGCAGTCAGGAAAGGTTTTCTGAGAAGCAAAGTACCCAGTACATTTATGCTCTCAAATTCCGACATTTAAATGTTGGATTCTGTTGCCTTTCCGAGGAACTTTGACTCTCTTTAATAGTGAAATGTCTGTTCCTGAGACTTGGTTTGTAGCTGATCAAACTGCACAGGTAGCACGATCAGCGGTTAAGGACCCAGAACTTGGAGCCAAGAAACCTGGCTTTGACTGTAAGTTTCTTGTGGAAAATGCAACTCTGTTGAATTGTACTTTCCCAGTAGCTTAGTAGAGCACTCTGTACCCAGTAAGCACTCGATAAAAGCCACTGATCTATTTTATTTTCAGGTCTATGTCTGACTTATTGAAGGATTCTGGCCTTAATTGCTCCTACTGTAAAATGGGAGTGATAGAGCAATAGCTGTTACAATCCTCCCAGGAATGTTGAGAGATAATGGAAGTCATGTCTCTACGGGATGTTGGAGCTCTTTAGAGGTGCGTTTAAGGAAACGGGTTGGAAGATAAGTTAAATTCAGGGTTGGGGGAAGGGAGAAAGAAGCAGCTTCCTATGAAAACCCCAAGTGGACTTTTCAAAAGGAGTCCTTTGTGTATTTTTTTTAATGGCATTTGTTAAGCACTTACTATGTGCCAGGCAATGTACAGAGGGTTGAAGTAGATACAAGTCCCTGTCCCATACAGGACTCAGAGTCTTATTCCCCATTTTACAGATGAGGTAACTAGGCACAGAGAAGTGAAGTGACTTGGCCAAGGTCACAGAGCAGACAAGTGGTGGAATCAGAATCAGAACCCAGGTCCTTCTGACTACCAGGCCCGTGCTCTATCCACTAGGCCACGCTGCTTCTCTAGGCCACATTGCTTCTTTGCCACACTTCTAACCCTGCTCAAAGAAAGTCTTGGCCTGGAACACCACAGGCAAGGAAGCTTGGGTGAGCGTATGTGCTCTGGAACCTGGTGGCACAGTGTCCAGAAAAAATAGTCTTGTTTCAGAGGCTCCTGAAAAATCCATCTAAACTTTCATTTTCTGCCTTCCTGACCACCAAAAGATGTCAGAAACAGTGGGCGGAAAGGGATTGCTAGAGGTCATGTAGTCCATCCCCCTGTTACCAGGCACACCTGCACCTCACCCATTCAAGACATATTGAAAACCATTCCACACCCTTTCTTAGTGACCCAATTGAGACCCTAATAATCATTCCAGATAGAAAGTTCTTCTCTAAATCTAAGCACTTTCTGCTGAAGTTTGCCTGTTTCTTCTTGCTCTGTCCCCAGAGGTGATGGAGAAAAGCTGATTATTAATATTATTATTATTCTTGTTGTTGAACACTTACTATGGGCCAAGCACTGATCTTGGTGCTGAGATAGTAACGAGTCAATAAAGTAGGACAGAGTCCCTGTCCCACATGAGACTCACAGTCTAAGGAGGAGGGAGTAGGATTGAATCCCCATTTTAGAGATGAGGTAACTGAGGCACAGAGAAGTTAAGTGACTTGCCCAAGGTCACACAGCAGACACGAGGCAGAGCCGGGATTAGAACCCAGATCCTCTGTCTCCCAGGCCTGTGCTCTTTCCACTAGGCCACACTCCCTCTCAACAAGCTGAAAATAATAATTGAATCACCATTCCTGTTCCTGTTGGTGGAGAGGGCAGTCTGGGCCCTGTTCAGAGTTAAAGAAAGAGGGAACTCACGGGTTTGAGGTGAAGGATTTGTGGGTTTACTTTGGGAAGCAGGTGGTCATGGGAGTTGTGGCTTATTTTAGTTCTGTGCGAGCCCATGGAAATCTGAGCTAAGCCTGGGGCTATTTTTTTCTCCCTCTGCCAGTACTTGGGCAGAGTCAGAATGAGAGGTCTCTTGCTCCCAGCCAGCAGAAGGGGCCATCTGAACTGGCTCCATGCCCCAGCCTGGAAAACGTCACGTTGGCGTCTGGGGATTCGTTTGGGCTCCTGAGAGAGCGGAGCTATGGGAATGAGAGCTGACCCAAGGGCGACAGAGCCTGAGCCAGCTCTCCCCTTGTGGTCTGGGAAGGCCCTTAGAGCCCTCCTCTCTGCTGGTTTGAGACTGGCATTCAGCTCTGCCCATCGCACCCCAGCCTGTCTTGGAGCATCAATTCTGCTACAGCTCAGGAAGGGAGGAGAGAATAGAGGGGTTTTGAGGAACCAGTTGCCCCATTTAAAGGGTCCCCCGTTAAGACCACCTCAGGGAATGTGGGATCTGCTTCAAATGTAGCAATTGCTGTGACCTAGGCCAGGAACACAGGCCTGGGTTCTAACCCCAGCTCTTTCACTTGGCTGCTGTGTGACTTGTAAAATGGAGAAGAAATACCTGTTCTCCCTTCTAACTAGATTTTGAGCCCCATGAGGGACAGGAACTCTGTCTGACCTGATTATCTTGTATGTTCTCTTGCCCTTAGCTCAATGCTTGGCACAAAGAAAGGGCTTAACGATTACCATGATGATGATGATGACGACGATTAGGAAATTTCAGTTTCCATGGGTAGCAGAATATCTGCCAGCAGCATTCATTCATTCAGTCATTTATTGAGCACTTACTATGTGCAGAGCACTGCACTGAACACTTGGGAGACTACTATACAACAGTAAACAGTGATATTCCCGACTTACAACGAGCTCACGGTGTTGAGGTGGGGAGACAGACATTGATAGAGATAAATAAAATTACAGGTTTGTACATAAGTATTTGGTTCTGGAAGGAGAGAAAAGCAAAGGGGTAAATAAAATGAGAGATACATACATAAGTGCTTTGGGGCTAGGAGTGGGGAAGCGTAAAGCGAGCAAGTCAGGGCGACACAGAAAGGAGTGGGAGATGAGGAAAAATGGAGTTTTTTTGGAGGAGTGTGCCTTCAATAAGGCTTTGATTTAGGAGAGAGTGGTTGTCAGATTGGAGGAAGGAGGGGGTTTCAGGCCAGAGGCAGGTTATGAGCTAGGAATCAGGGGCAAGTCAGGCGACATCAAGGCACAGTGAGAAGGTTAGCACTAGAGGAGCGAAGTGTGCAGGTTGGATTGTGGAAGGAGAGAAGCGAGGTAAGGTAGGAGGGGGAAAGGTGATGGACTGATTCAATGCCCCACCCGATTTATCCAGGCCCCGGTATTTTGTACTCCTTATGAGAAACAGAGAATGGATCCACTGCCTCCCTGGAGCTGGGGGTGGGGACTGGGAGAGAGATGTGAATGTGTATGTGCAACAGGGAGTTAGGAGGAATCAATCAATCCATCAGTCGTATTTGTCGAGTGCGTACTAATTAATGTTGGTAGTTAAGTTGTTAAGTGCTTACTACGTGCAGAGCGCTGTTCTAAGCACTGGGGTAGTTGCAGGTTAATCAGGTCGTCCCACGAGAGGCTCACCGTCTCCATCCCCATTTTACAGATGAGGTAACTGAGGGACAGAGAAGTTAAGTGACTTGCCCACAGTCACACAGCTGACAAGTGGCAGAGCTGGGATTCAAACCCATGACTCCCAAGCCCGGGCTCTTTCCACTGAGCCACGCTGCTTCCCATCTGCTTACTATGTGCAGAGCACTGTACTAAGAACTTGGGAGAGTACAGTCAAGAGGAGAAAGGCCTGCAAGTAGTAGATGAAGTAGATTAGGCCCAGCCCAGGCCCAAGAGAGTCCGGGAGCTGGTTGGATCACTGGACCCGCTCTAGTGGAAAGAGCGCGGGCCTGGGGTTCAGAGGATGTGGGTTCCAATACCAGCTCTGCCACGAGTCTGCTGTGTGAACTTGGGCAAGTCACTTAACTTCTCTGTGCCTCAGTTACCTCATCTGTAAAATGAGGATTAAGACTGTGAGCCCTTTGTGGACAGGGACTGTGTCCATCCTGATTACCTTGTATCTATTGCAGTGCTTAGAACAGTGCTTGGTACATAGTAAGCACTTAAGAAATACCATCATCATCATCATCATCATCATCATTATTATTATCAAAAAATGGATCAGACCAGTGGTCTTTCCAAAGTGTAATTGCCATCCACAGTGGCAACAGTATGCTGGGAAGAGAATGATAGTGGCTGCCTTCCCTTAAATTCATTTTTCTAATTTTAGTAACTTTTTCTTTTACCTCCCCAACTCTCCCTCTAGTTAAGGAAACTCTCATCCATGAATTTATTAAAATCCCTCTTGACCCAGCTGATTTTTTCGGCCTGCATAAATTCTTATGGCACTCGATCCCCTATGCTTACCACCTGCAGTGCGTAAGTGGTGTCCTTAGATTTGTTTTGAATCTATCATCCTGGAGCCATGGAATTCAGTAAACAACAATTCTGTGTCCTCCTCATCCACATTCGCCACCCGGTTTTGCACACTTCAAAACTTCTCAGATGAGGTGGGCTGCAAGGACCCGGTCCCCTCTCCAGGGAGGAATCGGATGGCAGGGCTGGGATCTGAATCCCTCAAGAGGCATTGAATGCTCAGTCCCAGGAACTGCTAATGCGGATGGTGGACTCACAAAGGCTCTTCCACTGTCTCTCCTCCTCCTTCAAGAACCCTCAGTCTCCCTTTGGCCAATTCATAGCCCGATGAAGGTTTCATCGCTCAGATGCTGAAATGAAACTCCTGTCTGATTCTTAAGCTCAGCTAAATCCCCTGGCAGAGCCCAGAGCAGATAGAATATATGTGGTGTGGATGTTCCCTTGGAGATGGTGACCAGTTTGTGGTCAGCGGAGGGTCCTGGGGGAGGAGTCCTGGGCAGGGCAGGATGGAGGTAGCGGCAGGGAAGTATCAGTCAGTCAATGGTATTTATTAAGTGCTTACTGCATGCAGAGCTTGGCATGCTGATAATGTTGCCAGTTGTGGGAAGCTCTCGTTTTGGGGTGTCCAACAGACACCACAGCTCCCCCCCCGCCCATTCTCTGGCCTCAGCAGGCTGCTCCTTCCTGGGGCACTAATGCAGCAGGGCCCCACATCCTCACTCTCCCCACCCTAGCCTTCCTAATCCATAAGGCTACTTGGAGGAATGAAAAATAATTTTCAGGCTCATGAACTCATCCAGCTTTGGGAGGATTGAGTGGGAAAGGGCCACCCCTGGTGGGAATCCATTTTCCTCTGCCCCTGCTGTCACCGATAGAAAAACAGCTCAAAGCCCAGGTTCGCGATGAGCTTTGCTTGGGGTTGCTCCTCAGAGGCTGGGGTGGCTCAAGCCCTTGATCCCTCAGCCTGGTTTTGCTCTGCTCCTTCCACCTGCTCTCCATAAAGAGGGGCTGCCCCCTGCCCCTCATCCCCAACTCCCAGCAACTGGTCCTGGGCAGCACCAAAGCATTTGGAATCTCCATGTGAGTATAGTTTAGGGAGAGTGGGTCCAGGCAGTGCCAGCTAAATACAGACTGGGGAGGCTGCTTTCACATGGCCCTCCTGAAAACTGTATTTACCACTCTTTCTTTATTTCTTCTTAGCCTGCTGCTGGGATAGAAACAACTCTGACAGTTTTGAGAAGGGGATTAAAATTTCAGAGGCAGGAACCACACTGGAAGGGGGTAGACTTTAGTGACAGGTGACCCTATGTTTCCTCTCTCCTGGGCCTACTAAAGCCTTAACTTGGCCAGCCATTAATAGTTCTTTCAGATCTTTTGGGGGGAGGTATTTGGTAAGAATAGAATATTAGCTATCGCTAGTCATTATTCCATCAGCCTGTAGATTAAGTCCCAGAAGTCATGGTTTCTCTTTCTGGATTTCAATTTCCCCATCTAAATCACCAGCTTTCCCCCTCGCCTCTACCTCAATAATGTGCCACTTAATATTAATAACTGTGGTATTTGTTAAGCGCTTACTACGTGCCAGGCACTGCACTGAGCACTGGGGTGGATGCAAGCAAATCGGATTGCATACAGTCCCCGTCCCACGTGGGATTCACAGTCTCAATCTCTATTTTACAGAGGAGGGAACCGCGGCACCGAGAAGTGAAATGACTTGCCCAAGGTCACACAGCAGACCAGTGGCAGTTCCTCCTCCCTCGCGGGTAATAGCTGAAAGAGGGTCCGGGGCATTTGGCCTGGAGAAGGAGCAAGGTCGTCCCCCTGGGATAGAAGGCCCAAGGCATGTTTCCATCTCATGAGAAACACCATATCGACTTATATGTGGGATTTAGATGAAGGAATGGATGGGCAATTTAAGATCTTTCCCTAGCTCGGATAGTTATGGCTATAGAGCTGGAGCAAATAGTCTGGAGGACTAGAGTCACAATCCTCTATTCAATAACCCCAGCTGGTTCGCTGAGCTTGATTAAAGCAATTTTGGTTGCTCAAAAATCATTAGGCTAGACTCACACTCTTTTGGCCACTGAACTGTGGGTGTAACCCTACGTCTGTAATTGTAGATCCAGTTCCCTCTACCGAGTTTAAGGAGACGACATCAAGAAATAAGTGTTCAAATTGCCTTCAAGGGCAGGAATGGCATGCATGCTCTATGATACAGCGGCTAGTGGGATCCACAAATAATGATAACAAGGATAATGATAATAATAATAATAATAACTGAGGTATGTTAAGTGCTTACTATGTGACAAGCACTATCCTAAGTGCTGGGGTAGATTCCAGATACTCAGGTAGGACACAATCCCTATCCCACGTGGGGCTCACCGTCCAAATAGGAGGGAGAACAGGTATTGAATCCCCATTTTACAGATGAGGGAACTGAGATGCAGAGAGGTTAAGTGGCTGCTTATGGTGGTGATGGGAATACACAGAACCAGACAACTCCACTCCAGGCTCCACAATCAATCGATGTTATTTATTGAGCGCTTACTAGGGGCAGAACACTGTACTAAGCACTTGGGAGAGTACAGTACGACAGAGTTAGAAGACCTGTTCCTTGCTCACAGAGGGCTTACGGTCTAGAGGGACGAACTTACAGTTCACGGCACTTACCCATCCTACCCAGCTCAGCCCCAAGAACCACAGAGAATCACTTGGTGGATTCCAGCTGTGTGACTGTGGGCAAGTCACTTAACATCCCTGTGCCTCAGTTACCTCATCTGTAAAATGGGGATTAACTGTGAGCCTCACGTGGGACAACCTGATTACCCTGTATCTACCCCAGCGCTTAGAACAGTGCTCTGCATATAGTAAGCGCTTAACAAATGCCAGCATTATTATTCCCCAGCGATGGTCACCAAGGAAATCCTGTAGCTGCACCTGTGTCTCCGACAATTACTTTCCCCACCTTCAAAGCCTGATTGAGGACACATCTCCTCCAAGAGGCCTTCCCTGACTAAGCTCTCATTTTCTCTTATTGATAATAACCATAATAATATGTGTTAAGCGCTTACTATATATCAAGTACTGTTCTAAACACTGGGTAGATACAAGTTAGTTAGATCGGACACAGTCCCTGTGCCACATGGAGCTCATTCTCATTTCATAGATGAGGGAACTGAGGAACAGAGAGGTTAAGTTGCCTGACTTTGGGATTGCCCAAAGTTACAGAGCAAAGTGGCAGAGTTGGGATTAGAACCCAAGTCCTTCTGACTCCCAGGACCATGCTCTAGCCACTAGACCATGTTACTTCCCCTACTCTCCTCCCACTCTCTTCTACATCGCCCTGACTTGCTCCCTTTAGTCACCATCCCCTGACCGGCCCCACAGCACTCGCATACCTATCCGTGGTTTCTTTATTTATATTAATCTCCATCTCTGCCCGTAGACTATAAGATCAATGCGGGCAGAGAATGTGTCTGTTATATTGTACCGTTGTACTCTTCCAAGCGCTTAGTACAGAGCACTTCACATGGTAAGTGCTCATTTGATTGATTCATTGACTCATTTAATTGATTCACATCTGGGGCAAACTGATGCCCTCAGAGAAGCAACTATGCTTAGGAGAAGCAACGTGGCTCAGTGGAAAGAGCCTGGGCTTCGGAGTCAGAGGTCATGAGTTGGACTCCCGGCTCTGCCACTTGTCAGCTGTGGGACTGTGGGCAAGTCACTTAACTTCTCTGTGCCTCAGTTCCCTTATCTGTAAAATGGGGATTAAAAGTGTGTGAGCCTCACGTGGGACAACCTGATTCCCCTGTATCTACCCCAGCGCTTAGAACAGTGCTCGGCAACTAGTAAGCGCTTAACAAATACCAACATTATTATTCTCGCATTAGTGAGCCATGGGGAAGGGCTGGAAGTCGAGGTCAGCTGGCCGGAGCCTCTGGGAGGAGGATCTACTAAAGCCCATTTCCCTTCCCTGAGATCCATTTAGAAAAGTGCCAGCAGCCTCCTGGGCATTTTTGCCATCACTCACCTAACTCGTGGTTTGAGTTCATGACGTACACAGAGGGCCACGCTCCGTTCTCGAGTCTCAGAGCACTCACAGTTGACGTGCCACAAGAGCGCTGAGTGGCCGGGGCTATATTTGGAAACAGATGCGGTAATTCCTGGAAGTTGAACGGGCCATTTAGAGTTGCGAGGAGGAGCAGTTTGGAGATGGAAAATCTCCTGTGTTCTGAATTGAAGAGTCTTGAATGGTGAAGGCATCCCTCACTTCTGGGACTCAATCTACATGGTGATGGAATAACGATTAGTAATAGCTAATTTTCTATTCTTACCTAATGCCTCCCACCAAAAGATCCCTTCTCAGTCTTTGTACCACCCCCTTTTGGTAAATATCTGGGGCTGACTTTGTGTTTGTGGTGATTTGGAGATCAGGGAGGCCCTGAAATTGGTCCAGATGATCAATCTCCCTCTTACACTGTGAGTCCCATCTGGGACAGGAATTGTGCAGCGTGGCTCAGAGAAGCAGTGTGGCTCAGTGGAAAGAGCACGGGCTGGGGAGTCAGAGATCAGCTGACTGGTATGCCCTCCCTCCTCACCTCCGCCAAACTAATTCTCTTCCCCTCTTCAAAACCCTACTTAGAGCTCACCTCCGCCAAGAGGCCTTCCCAGACTGAGCTTCCCCTTTTCCCTCTGCTCCCTCTCTGCTCCCCCTTCACCTCCCCTCAGCTAAGCCCTCTTTTCCCCCCTTTCCCTCTGCTCCTCCCCCTCTCCCTTCCCCTCCCCTCAGCACTGTGCTCGACCACTCAATTGTATATATTTTTATTACCCTGTTTATTTTGTTAATGAGATGTACATCACCTTGATTCTATTTATTGCTATTGTTTTTGTCTGTCCGTCTCCCCCGATTAGACTGTGAGCCCTTCAATGGGCAGGGACTGTCTCTATCTGTTGCCGATTTGTACAATCCAAGCGCTTAGTACAGGGCTCTGCACATAGTAAGCGCTCAATAAATACTATTGAATGAATGAATGAAATGCTGACCTCCCAGCCTCCTGCCTTTCTCCACTCCAGTCCATACTTCACTCTGTTACCCAGATTATTCTTCTACAAAAACTTGCAGGACATGTCACCCCTCCTCTTATTACTAAACTTCTCACTCCGCCTCCATCTCTCCCATCTTGCCACCGATCCCTCTCCCATTTCCTGCATCTGGCCTGGAATGACTTCCCCCTCAAGTCCGACAGACAATTACTCTCCCCCACTACAAAGCCTTATTGAAGGCACATCTCCAAGAAGCCTTCTCTGACCTAAAACCATCCCTCTCCTCTTCTACCTCTCCCTTCTGGTTACCCTGACTTGCTCCCTTTGTTCTTCCCCCATCCCAGCCCCACAATATTTATGTACATATCTGTAATTTATTTATATTAACGTCTGTCTCCCCCGACTCTAGACTGTAAGCTCATTGTTTTCAGGGAAGGTGTCTGTTTATTGTTGTATTGTATTCTCCTAAGCTCTTAGTATAGTGCTCTGCACACAGTAAGCACTCGATAAATACATTTGAATGCATACATGAATGAATGAAAGGCAGCAAAATATCCAAGCATCTACTTTTTGCTCATTTGGAGCTATTTAAGTAGGGAGGGAAAAATAAATTCAGTACCAGTATCAAAAGCATTTACTGAGTGACTACTCTGTGCAGATCACTACACTAGGAGCTTGGGGAAAATACAGCAACATCTATGGGAATATCAGGGGCCCCAGTGGTCTAAGAAAAACCATCAATATGGCCGAGGAGCTCTGGCTATTCATTAAGAGTTTACCGTCTGCCAGAACACTGTGCTAAGAACCAAGGTAGATTGAAGATAGCCAGTTCGGTCAGAGTCTCTCTACCACATGGGACTCACAATCTAAGGGTAAACTTGTATCTACCTTAGGGTTTAGAACAATGTTTGACACATAGTAAGCTTTTAACAAATTCCATAAAAAAAAGGGGGGAGAGCGTGTCTTCCATTTTACAGATGAAACACCTGAGACTCTAGAGAGGTTGAGGGTCTTGCCCAAGGTCACACGGCAGACCAATGGCAGAGCTGGGAACAGAACTTGAGTCTCCTGAACTTCCCGTCCCTTGTTTTTTCCTCTCAACCACATACACCTCAAGGGGTCCGGGATTCCAGGGCTTTGGATGGGCTGAAATCCAGCACAGGAAAGCAGGAGCAGGGAGGACCATTTCTCAATGGAGCCACACCTAGGCATGCCAGCCTTCAAAGCCATTAAGGGCATTAATTATTCACAGGGCACTATCCTGCTCTTTAGGGGACAGGGATTTCAGTGTGAGGAGCTTTATTTATTCAACAGCGGAATGAATCTGGTCCTCCAAAGTTTACATCCCTTCCCCATGGTCCTAGCCAGACAGGGAGGATGTTAGATGCTCTACTCGATGAGAAGCAGCCGATTCAGACAGGTCAGCTAGCATCCCTTCCCCAAATGCTCTTGGGCAGAGAGAGAACTGAGATGCTTCAGGGCCTTTTGGGTGACTATAGATCTGCTTCTTTCAGAATCAGCAAGAAAATATGTGAAAACCACTGGTCTGTCCTTGGGTCTCAAGGAGGGCAGCAAGGAAGAGTCAAGGCTGTTACAGGAGAAATGGGGGTCTCCACTTTCCCCAACCTGCTCTAAGTCTCCACAGCTTGGCCATTTCCCAAAGCCTGTGGCTCAGTTTCCTTCCTTCCTGCTGTCCCTCATGAAGATAGGGGGTGTGCTTGCCTGAAGAACTTTATTGCCTCTGACTTAGTCTCTCTCTTTGTGGTACCATGACAACTCCCCCAAGAAATTCAGCTCCCTCTTTCCATCACAAGCATTTTGCTTTCACTGTTGCCAAGAGCTCTGCCTTTGTCGGCCCTCTCCTCTCCCCCGTCCCCCCGGTTTGAGTCAACCAATTTGGGCTACTGACCTGGAAGAAGCAAGGCCACCAAGCACTGTTAATGGTCACCTGGGAGTGGCCTCCTCAGCAAACGCCAGACATAGATGATGACAAGCTTCCACATCTGGGACATGGTCACCAAGCAGAGTTGCGCACGTCGGCTAATAAAGTCAAGAATTTATGAGTTATCCCTGGGTTGGCTAAAAATGGAGAACTTCACCCTAATTCCTGACATTTGCCAGCAAGTTACACAAGTGGTCAGTCAGTCAATTGTATTTATTGACTACCTAGTGTGTGCAGAGTACTATACTAAGCTCTTGGGAGAGATCAACATAGCAATATAACAGTCACATTCCCCGTCCACGATGAGTTTACAGTCTAGAAGGGGAGACAGATATTAATGAGGCATTAAGTGGAGCAGGTTGTGTCCAGCAGCTAGTGTTCACCAGTTATTTCTTTCAATTTTGGGGACGTCCTCTCTCTTCCCACTCACCCAGATTCCACCTTTCCATAATTCAAACAGCCCTGAAATCCCATCTCCTATGAGATGCTTTCTCCAACTATCTTAAAATAAGAGCCTATGTTCCCCCAATTCACTCTCAGTTTCCTTTTGCAGGCATAACCCAGATTACAGTCACCCCAAGAAACATACAAGCCAGAGATAAAGTAATTATGGCTTGATAGCCCGAGTTACAGCCATCCCATGATACATACAATGCGGAGTTACCACTGTTTGGGTTTGCAACCTCACCCTCACCCATGGTACATAGTACTCAGGGATATAGCCTGGCTGCATCTCGCATCACTGCAAATCACCCAAACAGTTGAAGAAGTTAGCAACTCTCCATCTCCAGGTAAAATATAATAATTATATATGTATAATTCGTTAACTGTTTACTATGGGCCAGGCACTGGGCAAAGCACTGGGGTAGATACACACTAATAATAATAATGGTATTTTTTAAGTGCTTACTATGTGCCAAGCACTGTTCTAAGTGCTGAGCACTGATTGGACACGGTCCATGTCCCCATGGGGCTCACAGGCTTAATCCCCATTTTAAGGATGTGGTAACTTCGTCACAGAGAAGTTAAGGGACTTCCCTAAGGTGTCGCCGCAGACAAGTGGTGGTGCCAGGATTAAAACCTAATCCTAATGTGGTTGGGGGCCAGTAATAATAATGATGACGACGATAACAATGACACTAATAATAATGATATCGTTTGAGTGATTACCATGTACCAAGCACTATACTGAGCACTGGAGTAGATACAACATAATTAGGTTGGACATGTTTGGCCTCACATTCTAAGGTGAAGGGAAACAAGTATTTAATTCCCATTTTACAGATGAGGAAACCAAGGCCCAGAGAAATTAATTGACTTTCCCCAAATCAAACAACAGGCAAGTGGCATAGTTGAGATTAGCATCCAGGTCCTCTGACTTCCAGTCCCATGTTCTTTCCACTAGACCACACTGCATTTGCTCCGCATATATTGTATCTACCCCAGCGTTCAGTAAGTGTTTGGCACGTAGCAAGCCCTTAACAAGTACCATCATTATTAATATTAGGTTAGGCCCCGTTCGCCTGTTTCTCAGACTGCAAAACTAGCTCTGGCAGATTTGGGAGAACAGTGGCAAAAGGATCTGTGAGAAGTATTACCCTTTTTCCACTAGGAACCAGGCGGTGAGCTCTGTCAAAGGCCATCAAAAGAGACTTTAAGAAAGGGATGCTTTGTTAAAAGTCCCCAGGACCAAAGCCCTTTCATACGCACAGTTAGAAAGGAGAAATCCAGGCCTCCCTGGTTAGATAAAACCTGAGGCAAGATTGGAATAACAGGAAGCCTCAGGCTTACAAAGAAGAGGAACGGTGACATCCCCGTCTCCCAGTTGGCTTCTTCAGCTTATCTTGGGCCTCCATCCCTTATCCAGAAAGGGTCTCAGAGAAAGGGTCCTGTGGGCCCCACTGTCAGGACTCCCAGATGATTGAAAGTCTTGGCCACACTCATCCCTCTTAAGCCTAGCCCCACCACAGTTAAAGCAGCGTGGCTTAGTGGGTAGAGCATGGGCCTAATAGAAGGATCTGGGTTCTAATCCCAGCTCCATCACTTGGGTGAGTCACTTCACTTCTCTGTGCCTCAGTTACCTCATCTGGAAAATGGAGATTAAGATTGTGAGCTCCATGTGAGTCAGGGATTGTTGTCCAACATGAATAACTTTCAATGTTGGTATTTGTTTAGCGCTTACTACGTACCAAGCACTGTTCTAAGCGCTGGGGTAGATACAGGGTAATCAGGTTGTCCCACGTGAGGCTCACAGTTCATCCCCATTTTACAGATGAGGTAACTGAGGCACAGAGAAGTGAAGTGACTTGCCCACAATCACACAGCTGACGAGTGGCAGAGCCGGGAGTCGAACTCATGACCTCTGACTCCGAAGCCCAGGCTCTTTTCCACTGAGCCATGCTGCTTCCCCAGCTTTTATCTACCCCGGCACTTGGAATAGTGACCGGCACCTAGTAAGCGCTTAACACATACCATAAAAAAAAAATGAAGCAGTGGGGAAAAGATTTTCTTGTCCATGGGGCCAGGCGGCCCCAATACAGAGGAAAAAAAAATGAAAATGAGTTTGCATTTGTTGGTCTTATTCTAGTGTGGTCTTTCTGGAGACCCAAGAAAGAATTTTCAGTCCAACTCTCCAAGACTCTAGCAATCCAGAGCCAAAAATAATAATAATGTTGGTATTTGTTAAGTGCTTACTATGTGCAGAGCACTGTTCTAAGCACTGGGGTAGATACAGGGTAATCAGGTTGTCCCACGTGAGGCTCACAGTCAATCCCCATTTTACAGATGAGGTCACTGAGGCACAGAGAAGTGAAGTGACTTGCCCACAGTCACACAGCTGACAAGTGGCAGAGCCAAGCACAGGGCCATCTGAGTGAATGAAGTGAGGGCGTCCCCAAAGCTTCAGGTGAGGGGGGGAGTGGCCCCCAGCTCCCAGCTCCGACACTTATTGCATCCCCTTGGTGGTCAAGCCCCGGTGATCTCACTTCCTTACGACCCTCAAGCGGCCACTGGGTTCCGCTGAGCCGAGAACGCTGTGACCAGGCCGGAGGCCGGAGGAGTCTGTCCTGTCAGCAGAGGATGGGCCGACGAGCCGAGACCAGATCTCTCTCTCCTCCCTGAAGAGTTGGAGAAGAGTGTAATAAATGAGCACTGTCCCCTTCCCAAATAATTAAGCCGAAGCAGAGATTTCTCAAACTTTGGGTCTGGCCGAGGGATGTTTTATTCATGCGCCAGGCTGGGAAAAGGCTCCGCGGCGGTTATCAATTACGGGAGCGGCCCCTGCTGCCTCGCCTGCCTCCTGAGAGCCAGCGATGGCTTCATCATCCTGACATCTCGGTTTATTTTGAGCTCTCCGGGCAGTGAGGCCTTCCTCGAGGGAGTGGTGGGACATGGGCCCCCTCCAGGACACTTGGGCACAGCCTCTCCTCCCCTTGCCCAAATTTGCTGACTTCCCGTGTTGGAGTCGATCAGAGGCTGAGAGCATCTCCTCTCAGCCCTCGTTTCGGCCCATCCAGGAGCAGAGCGCCTAAGCTAGTTTAGAGTAGGGGGTGGACACGAAGAGCAGGTGCAAGACGTTCAGTTCAGACACAGTCCCTGTTCCAAAAGGGGTTCACAGTCTAAGTAGGAGAGAACAGGTGTTTCATCCTCATTTTATAGCCCAGGAAACTGAGGCACAGCAAAGGTGGGCGGCTTGCCCAAGTTCAACCATGCGGCCACGTCATCGCGAATCCCGATATAGTCAGGAGTCGTGGATGAGTCGAGGAAAGCGCAGAAACGGATGAACTTCATTCTGTGGCGTGGAGATGACATGTCATCCTTTGTTTCTCCCAAGTGAGGTCTGAAAAAAGGAAATGAAATGAATGAAGGCATGAGAATTGCAATAATGATCTGGGTTGGGTTTACCGAAGCCAAGAAGATGCTCAGGATGCAGATTCTTTCTTGAATTCAGCCAGCCCCTGACACACAGGTTTATTTCACTGGGCTGTTCCGCTCTTACTCCGTTGTTTTTAGTGCAGGGATCGAGTTTACTGACTCTAATGGACTTTCTGAGGCAAGAAGTACAGTACTCTGCATGGAGTAAATAGGATCGATCGATTGATTCAGTGCCAGGATAAAGGGGAGGACTGACTGTCCCAGAATCGGCACTGCCTGAATGGCTGAATCTCCAAAATTGTCCCCGCTGCTCTGCCCTTCTGCCCCTCTACCCAGCGACCTGGTTTGATCCAGTTCTTGGGTGGGGAACCTTATTTTTCTCCTTATTATTATTATCCTTCTGCTGGGATCACCACAAAGAGGGACCTAGCAGTGAGGAGCCCCAGGAGGTAGTCTGAGCCCGCTGCCTCACTTCATGGAGGGTTCGGCCAGAGGTAGCCAGACAGAGGCTTTTGTTTACGTTAGACTGGGGCGGAATTCAGACCAGCAACCCGGAGGTAGGTACAGAGCAGCCTTCCACTGCCTCTCAACTCTAGACTGACAACCGGGTTAATTTGGGCCATTCACCCACCTTCTCGCTGCCTCAGTTTCCTGGGCTGTAAAACGGGGATTCAACACCCCATTCTCTTTCCTCTTAGACCGTGAGCCCCATTTGGTACCGGGACTGTGTCTGAACTGAATATCTTGCCCCAACTCCAGTGCTTAGTAGAGTTCTTAGGATAGAGCAAGTGCGTAATGAACCCCATGATTATTTTTACTATACTCACTGCAGGCTTTGTGTGTCATTTCTCCACTTACCCAGCACAAGTATCTCTAGATGTCTGGGTGAGGCTGAGCTGATTGCACTTATTTTATTGACTAGGAACCTCTTTGGGGAACCTGGCCTAATAAAAATGTCTGCAGGCTAGTAAAGCTTTGAATTTACTTGCAAGGTTGTTTCAGTGGAGATGGGAGAGAAGAGGTGGAAGCTCAGAGTGCTGGTTGCCCCTGGGACTCACTCCTTTCAAGTAGGTTATGCGGTATATGAATTAAGAAGCATGGGCCTGGGACTCAGAGGACCTGGGTTCTAATTCAGGCTCTGCCAATTGCTTGCTGTGCGACCCTGGTCAATCACTTAACTTCTCTATGTCTCCGTTCCCCCGCTTAGACCTTATTAACTTGCATCTGCCCCGGCGCCTAGTACGGTGCTTGGCATGTAGTAAGCACTTAACATATACTGCAACATTATTATTATTATTGTTCATGAATTTTGTCAAAATGACAAACCCAAGGAATTAGGTGCAGATGGAGGTCAAAGGGTGCCGCTAGGCCATTGCAACAGAGACTGCTAACACGGGATCATCTAAAATTTGATTTTCCCTTGCTCTTTCTCTTCGTCCATCCTTCTCTTTACCGCTGTTCGTTTTAGTGCTCATCATCAACTCTGCCAGTGGAAAGATGTGAGAGGGAGTTCAGGGATAGTGTCCGATTGAGGACTGCATCAGAAGGGTTGAGGAAGAGATAGCTAAGCTGGGATTATCTGCAGGTTTTCTCTATCTCTTTCCTTCCTAACCCTATGAGCGAGGCTAAATTCAGAGTTGGACTGAGCCAATAAAGAAGTCGCCCCTCTTTCTAGGCTGAACTGACTTGATAAGGAACTGAATTTACCAGCTCCCACCCGATTATCTTGTATCTACCTCAGCATTTAGAACAGTGCCTGGCACATAGTAAGCACTTAACAAATACCACAATTATTATTATTGCTTTTATTATCTTCCCCTCCCCACCTACCCCAAATAGCTGGAGGCCAGACCCTGCCCGGTTCTTTGTCCACTAGCCAGGACTGTCTCTGCCAGTCACTGAGATCAGATTTCCTCACCCACGACTGACTGCCTCCGGATGTCTGTAAAGGTCCTTTCCGGTTGGTCCATCCATCCCTTCTCTTTTAATCCTCATCTCCTCCACTTCCTTGCATCCTCCTCTCTCGTTACTCTCCACTTGTTATTAATAGATGGTCCTAGCCTCGGACCTGGGATTCTTCAAGTTTGCAAGATTGGCAATCCAGCCTGACCTGTCTTCTTCCCCATCCTCGCACCTTATGATTCCCCCGTTGCCTTAAAACTCTCTGGGCATCAGACACTGGAGATCCACCAGGACTGCTACGTCACTGTCATGTCAATACAGATTGCCATCAAATCATTCGGCCCTTTGGAGGACCCAGTGAGACAGAATAGATCCCTTATTGCAGTCCTACCACGTAATTCCTCTTTCACACATCTGGGGCACACAGCTTCTGCAAATAAATCCATAAATACTGCAGACCCATAACCCCTCTGCTAAAACACAGTGCTAACTGCAGGTCATTCTTGGTGGAAATTTTGGGACCAAGAGGCTTTGAGCCTAGAAGTGGACCTCACAGACATATGGCATAATAATAATGTTGGTATTTGTTAAGCGCTTACTGTGTGCGGAGCACTGTTCTAAGTGCTGGGGTAGATACAGGGTAATCAGGTTGTCCTACGTGAGGCTCACAGTCTTCATCCCCATTTTACAGATGAGGTAACTGAGGCACAGAGAAGTGAAGTGACTTGCCCACAGTCACACAACTGACAAGTGGCAGAACCGGGATTCAAACCCATGACCTCTGACTCCCAAGCCCAGGCTCTTTCCACTGAGCCACGCTGCTTTCTCCTACACTTATTTCTTTACATACATTAAGCATTTTATTTCACCTCATCCTTTTTGACTGTTTTTGCCTGCAAGATTATTCAGTTTTTTTCACCGGTTGCCCCAGCAATGTTTTAAGCTAAATCGGGATGACTCTTCCCTTTCCCTGGGTGAGAAACACCAAAACCCAGAGAGGTTAAGTGTCCCGCCGCAAATCACACAGCCAATTAGGGCAGATTAGGACTCACGGCCCCTGAGTTTTTAACCAGCTCCTTGCTTAGCCACAGAACCCCAGAGATTCCCAAATTCAAGCTGTGAGATGGCCGGTGGAGACTTTTAAGGAAATAACTGCATGAGGCTTCCACTACCTCTCTGTGTTTTTCTCAGGAAAGAGTTAAGTGGATTGCCTTTACTTTTTCTCCATAGAAGCCCGGAGGAGGTCATGTTTTATACATGCGTATGCATCCTGGGTAGAATTTTCATTTCAATTGTTTTTTCAGAGGGAAAACTCGAGTTTCCCGTGGTGGGTCTGGAAATATAGCTATCTGTCACTTCAATAATAATAATGTTGGTATTTGTTAAGTGCTTACTATGTGCAGAGCACTGTTCTAAGCACTGGGGGAGATACAGGGTAATCAGGTTGTCCCACGTGAGGCTCACAGTCTTGATCCCCATTTTCCAGATGAGGTAACTGAGGCCCAGAGAAGTGAAGTGACTTGCCCACAGTCACACGGCTCTCAAGTGGCAGAGCAGGGATTCGAACCCATGACCTCGGACTCCCAAGCCCAGGCTTTTTCCACTGAGCCACGCTGCTTCCCTTTCAGCCGGGGCTGCCAGCGGAAACCTGCCATTGCTATCCTCCCCTTCCCCTCCCCAAATTCAATCATTCATTCAATAGTATTTATTGAGCGCTTACTATGTGCAGAGCACTGTACTAAGCGCTTGCAATGTACAATTCGGCAACAGATAGAGACAATCCCTGCCCCTTGATGGGCTCACAGTCTAATCGGGGGAGAAAGACGGACAAAAACAAGACAACATAATCACGATAAACAGAATCAAGGGGATGTACACCTCATTAACAAAATAAATAGGGTAATAAAAATATAGACAAATGACCACAGTGCTGAGGGGAGGGGAAGGGAGAGGGGGAGGAGCGGAGGGAAAGGGGGGATAGGAGACTTAGCTGAGGGGAGGTGAAGGGGGAGAAGAGAGGGAGCAGAGGGAAAAGGGGAAACTCAGTGTGGGAAGGCCTCTTGGAGGAGGTGAGCTCTCAGTAGGGCTTTGAAGAGGGGAAGAGAGATGGCACACGGGTTTAAGGCTCCGATGGGGTCTGGATGTTGTTTCCTTTTTTTGAACTGTGCTCCTGGAGGGAGGGAACACTGGCTAACAAGCAAGCCCTCCCACACCCCCCCACACGGGGCCCGGCTGGAGAAGCCTTGCAATCCGCCCAGCCGGCTCTGTTGCCGGCCCCTGCTTAGTTCAGATGGATCTACAGGCCTTGTCCCCTTGGTGAACCTCAGGTTGCAGGGACACGGTTGGAAGTATCAGACGCGATCTTCTTTCCTCATCTTGCCGCTCCTCTACAAAGGCAACTAGGGGCCCGGGGCCCAGGATCTCCATGTCGGATGTTCGTTTGGCGCACGGTCAGCGAAGCCCCACCCTGGTGTTGAGAGGTGTTCAGGTGGAAAAAGAGGTGGTCCTTGTCCTTGGAGATCTAAGTCTAGGTGAAAGAAACCAAAGGAGGAAAGTCTAAGTCCGGCTCTGTTGCTTGCTTGCTGTGTGACCTTGGGCAAGGCGGTTAGCTTCTCTGTGCCTCAGTTTCCTCATCTGTAAAATGGGGGTTAAACTACCTTAGGAAATGTGTCCCACTTGATTTAACTGGTATCTACCCCAGCGATTAGTCCAGCGCTTGGCCCAGAGTAAGCACTAAAATTGCCACTGTTATTGTTATGATTGTTATAAAGTCATTTCAAATGTCAGAAGCTTAAACTCCCGGGCACTAGAACAAATCTGACTGATGGCGTCACAGAGAGAAGAGAGTGAATGTGAGCTATGTGGCTAGGATGGCTGTCTGGGGTAGAAATAATTTTCTCTCTTCAGCCTGGATCCCGGGATTTTTCTGCGGGGAGATCCAGGGGGCTCTTATAACAGGAACCGGGGAGAGAAATTGTAAGATTTCTACCAGAGACTTTCCCTCACCCTCCGCCTTCCTTGAAAACTGGGGAGAGAAGAAGTAGGATTAGGGGGTTAGGTCGGGGGTTGGTCGAGGTGGTTGGGGTGACTGGAGGGGAAGAGGAAAGAGTGAGCGGGTCCAAAGGGATGGGACTGATGTGGAGTTTCCATCTTCTTGAAAAATTCACCTACCAGCATTGATTTTTTTTTAAAGGGTATTTAAGTACTTACTATGTGCCAGGCACTGAACTAAGTGCTGGGGTAGATACAAGATAATCACGTTCCACATGAGCCTCACAGACTAAGCAGGAGGGGGAACAAGTATTGAATCCCCATTTTGCAGATGAGGGAACTAAGGCACAGAGAAGTTAAGTGACTTGCCAGGGTCACGCAGCAGGCACGTAGCAGAGTCGGGATTAAAACTCAGGTCCTCTGGCTCCAAGGCCTGTTCTCTTTTCGCTAAGCCTCCCTGCTTCTAATTAGAAGCAGCCTCCTGCATAGAATTAGAATGCCAAGGTGCCTTCTAGTTTAATGTTTGAGTATCTGTTTCTGTCTTGAATTCTCCTGAAAAAATTGATATTTATTGAGGGTCCACTAAGTGCAGTGAACTATACTAAGCACCTGTCAGATTCTTGATGGTAGCGAAAGCGTCTTCTTCTTTCCTCGTAACTCTCTCCAGCAGCCATCTTCATCGTCGTCTTCATCAGTGGTATTTATTGAGTGATTACTATGTTCAGAGTACTGTACTAAGCACTTGGGAGAGTATGATACAGCATGTTCCCTGCCCATAAAAAGCTTACAGTCTAAAGGGGGAGACAGACATTAATATAAATATAAACAGTTTCTAATATATAGTTTAAAGATATGTACCTAAGTGCTGAGGGATAGCAGTATCAAATGCCCCAAGGTCACAGATCCAAGTGCACAGATGTTGTAGACGGAAGAGCGAGCCAGGGAAAAGAGGGCTTGATCATCTAGTACAGAGCCCTGCCCGAAGTGAGTGAAGCTCATTGCCATCTTGGTCCATTCCGTGATGCATTCGTGGTCTAAGCCGGAAGACCGGGCTAGTTCCTTGGCTGGGACTGTCGCCACACTCATCCCCAAATGACAAATCTGCTCAACCAACCGTGGCTCATCTAAGGTCATCTAAAATCTCAGCGGCCCGGGAAACGAGAATCACGGTGGGGACACCGTCTTCCCTGGAGAGCTGCACTTTGCTCCCTCCCTGGGCGGGATGTAGTCCGTCTAAGAGGCAGTGTAAAGTGCAGGAAGTTTGATGGCGATTCCTGGCATACGAAGGAAGACTGCTATTAAGTAAACCAGTAACCTGGGTCGATCTGATCTCATCGATCTCTTGTCACTGAGGCTGAAAGGAAGCAGACAATTTCACCAGGTCTTTTTTGCTTTTGGAAAACTAATCACCTTCTAGTAAGACAGAGGCAGAGATAGAGACAGGAAAGAACAGGAAGAGGAGAGGCAGGAGCAGAGGCCAGGGGAACCAGGCATCCCAAGCATCCAGCAAAGGCTCGGAACCTTTTGTGAGATAATCCGAGGGTCAGTAGGACGGAGACCTGCTACTTCTAGGAAATGGGCCTGACGCACTAGAGAAATAGACACTTGATCTGGCTCTCTTGGGTTCCTCTCACTGGATGGAAAGCCATCGTTGGATGGAGAAGAAGCGTGACCTAGTGGAAAATATACGATCCTAGGATTCGGAATACCTGAGTTCTAATCCCAGGTCTGCCGACTGTCTGCTACGTGACCTTGGGCAGGTCGCTGAACTTCTCAGTGCCTCAGCTGCTTCATCTGTAAACTAGAAATTGAATACCCGTTCTCTCTCCCACTTGGACTGTGAGCCCCACGTAGAACAGAGACTGTGTCCCCCCTGATTGACTTGTACCTACCTCCGAGTTTAGAACAGAGCTTGACACATAGTAAATGCTTAACATTGCCTCATCTCCACCTGGGGAGCATTCGATCTGGGGGGTTTCCTTTTCACTGAGACTGAAGGAAAACCCAGATTCATGTGAAGGTTGAATTGTTGTCAACTTTTCATTTGGCGTATGGGCTGAAAACTGGCAGGGACTTTTGGAGGGGGTGGGGCTTGTGAGGGGAAGGTTTTCCAAGAGTCCTAAACTGAGAAGCAACGTGGCTCAGTGGAAAGAGCACGGGCTTTGGAGTCAGGGCTCATGAGTTCGAATCCCAGCTCTGCCACTTGTCGGCTGTGTGACTGTGGGCAAGTCACTTAACTTCTCTGTGCCTCAGTTCCCTCATCTGTAAAATGGGGATTAAGACTGTGAGCCCCACGTGGGACAACCTGATTCCCCTATGTCTACCCCAGCGCTTAGAACAGTGCTCGGCACATAGTAAGCGCTTAACAAATACCAACATTATTATTATTATTAGAAAACCACCATTTGGGGGCTTTTCCACTCTCACTGGACACTAATGATAATAATAATACTTGCAGTATTTGATAGGCACTTTCTATGTGCCAGGTACCGTATAAGCACTGGGTAGATACACGGTGATCAAGTCAGACACAGTCTCTGTCCCACATGAGGCTCACAGTTTAAGGGGGAGGGAGAACACGCATTTAATACCCATTTTTCAAATGAGAAAACTGAAGCTCAGAGAAGTTAAATGATTGGCCCAAGGCCATAAAGTAGGCTAGTGGTAGAGCAGGAATTAGAACCCAGACCCTCTGCCTCCCAGGTCTGCGCTCTTTCCTCTAGGCCACCTTTTCGGAGCTTATTAGAGCTTGAGAGAGTCCAGTTCAGTCAGCTGGATGGGTCATCACCACCCCCATCTCTTCCATGGAGTTGGCACCTATGGGCCAGTCCTGTGATTTATATCTCTGCCCCTTCACCAGATCATGTTCATCTGAGGATCCTGTAGTTTGGGATTCTCTCCTATGCCAAAGGATACCTTGGAAAGCCACTCCTCAGTCTCCCATTCCTTTATTCTCCCTTCCAACCTTTATAATCAATTCCTGGTTATGTCCCTCCTCCCTCTTCTTTCAAAGTCTGCTTGCTTCCTCCTTAATGTTGGTTCAGACTCATCCCACCTGATCCCAATTATCCCAGGAAGCCCCGCCTCACCCCCACCCATTTTATTCCCAACCCCTCCCTAGTGCCACTCTTTGCTTTCATGCTTCTGTCATGGCTGTTCACAGTATTTATGGGAGGGAGCATGGCTAGACTCTTCTATTTCCTTCCTAAGACTCTCTGAAAATCGCCTGGCTCGCTCAATCAAGATGGGATCACCAGAGAACCCACCTGGTAGGTTTTTAACCTTGTAGTGCTAGAAAACAAATTCATTTTGGTGGGGGGGGGGGCATTTAGTGTGGAAGAGAGAGAGCACTGGTAATATCTAAGCCTTTTCAGTCAAACCACAGGTATGAATAGGATCAAGCCATTAGTAGTATCGTCTTCTAATTCCAAAGAGACCTTCCTCGCTCTATCCCCGTCTGCCTCTTTCTCTCTCTAGATGTATAAATATCCCCATAATATGTAAATAAAATACACGCACACACACACACATATATATGTATACAAAATGTTTTTTGTTAAGTGCTTAGTGTCATATAGTGTTTTAAGCCCTGGGACAGATCCAAGTGAATTAGGGTGGGCACAGTTCCTGTCCCATATGGGGCTCACCATCTAAGCAGGAGAGAGAACAGGAGAACTGAGGCATGGAGAGGTTAAGTGACTTGCCCAAGGTTACCCTGCAAGCATTTGGCATAGCAGGGCTTAGAACCCAGGTCGTCTGACTTCCAGACCCACTAGTCCTTGCTGCTGCTTCTAAATATTTGTGTATTTGTATGTACAGTATGTATGTATTTATGAATTAGTATATTATAATAATGTTGGTATTTGTTAAGCGCTATGTGCAAAGCACTGTTCTAAGTGCTGGGGAGATACAAGACGATCAGGTTGTCCCTCATGGAGCTCACAGTCTTCATCCCCATTTTACAGGTAACTGAGGCCCAGAGAAGTTAAGTGACTTGACCAAAGTCACACAGCTGACACGTGGCGGAGCCAGGATTAGAACCCATGTCTTCTGACTCTCATGCCCGGGCTCTTTCCACTGAGCTACGCTGCTTCTCTAATGTGTGTGTGTGTGTGTGTGTGTATGTATGTATGTATAGTTGTCCCTGGGGGAGGATGAAATAGGGCAATTTCCTCTTCCCTTCCATCTTGAACACCAGAACAAGGAGCATAGCATATTAGAGCACAGGCCTGGGAGTCAGAAGATCATGAGTCCTAATCATGGCTCTGCCACTTATCTTCTGTGTGACCTTGGGCAGGTCAGTTAACTTCTCTGTGCATCAGTTACCTCATCTGTAAAATGGGGAGCAAGACTGTGAGCCCCATGTGGGACAGGGACTGTATCCAACCCTTTTCGCTTGTATCCACCCCAGCGCTTAGTAGTATCTGGCACACATAGTAAGTACTTAAATACCGTTATTATTATTATTATGGGTCCAAGAATCCTTCCCAGACTGAACTTTCCCTTTTCCCTCTGCTCCCTCTGCTGCCTCTCTACCCCCCCGCCCCACCTCCCCTCAGCTAAGCCCCCTTTCCCCCCCTTTCCCTCTGCTCCTCCCCCTCTCCCTTCCCCTGCCCTCAGCACTGTGCTCATCTGCTCATTTGTATATATTTTTTATTACCCTATTTATTTTGTTAATGAGATGTTCCTCACCTTGATTCTATTTATTGCTACTGTTTTAATGAGATGTACATCCCCTTGGTTCTATTTATTGCTATTGTTTTTGTCTGTCCGTCTCCCCCGATTAGACTGTGAGCCCGTCAAAGGGCAGGGACTGTCTCCAGCTGTTGCCGATTTGTACAGTCCAAGCGCTTAGTACAGTGCTCTGCACAGAGTCAGTGCTCAATAAATACTATTGAATGAATGAATTGAATGAATGGGACCATGTCTCATACCTATTTAGAGGACTGTGTTCCCTGAACACTAGGTTTGATCCAACATTAATCCCTCATGCCGCGGCTCAGTTCTATCACTTCAGGAATAAATTGTCAGCCGGTCATTCCACACCCCAGTCGCATGACCCTCTCCGGCTTAAAATGCTTCCAGCCCCAGGCAGAGCAGCTTGGGACAAAGCAGACTGTCCCAGTAGGGGCCTTGAGAGTCTTGGGGGAAACAGTGTTAGCAGGATAGTTTTGTCACCCTTCCATGGCTGGGGGAAAGGACGGCAGGGTGGGCACGTGCTTTGGCTGCAGATGGCATCGTAGGGTTCGGGCCGAGGAGTAGGCCCGCACAGCCACTCGCGCCCTCACCGTCTCGTCTGTTGGGGCTGCTGCTGCTCCTGGAAAATGTCTCTCTGACAAACCTGTCACCCCAGGAAGGTCCCAGTGCACAGAAGCCAGAAACAGGGCTCAGCTTGGGAAGGATGTGGGAAACAATGCCAACTAGAAAAGTGGAGGCAGAGGGCGGAGGAGAGACAAGACCAGGAGAGTTTCGCTCTCCATGATGCCTGAGCGGGTGGGGGCACACTGGAGGGTCTGGTCTGCTGGGGCACGGGATTTGCCGGAAGAGTCGATGCCTCATCCAAGGTGTGCTTTGTTCAACCCCTTTTGCTACTATATCCACTCCCCTTTCTCCTCGGCCTCCTCCTCTTTCTCCTCCCCTTCCTTCCTTCTCCCTCCTCCTTTTGCTCCCTTCTATCCCAGCTCCTTGGCCATTTCATTGCTCACTCTACTAGAAGGTGGCAAAGGGAAATGAAACCTTAAACTGTCTATTTTCCAACACCATCAGGTGTGGTCATAGGAGTTTGGGGACGTTGTTACAAGGGGCCAGAAGAAAAGGAAGGTGAGCAGAGGTCCCCTCCTGGCCAAGAAGGCTGTGGGAGCCTTCAATCCCACAGCAGTGAAGCTCCCTGTTCTGGGCAGCAGGCTGCCTCCAACTCTGGCAGAGGACCTCAGTGGAAAGAGGAAATTATAAATGGGGTATCTGTTCAGCGCTTACTATGTGCCAAGCACTCTTCGAACCACTGGGATAGATACAATCCAGTCAGGATGGGCACAGTCCCCGAGCTATTCTGGGCTGTAGGAAGTGGGATGCCTTGACAGAAACTCTAGCTGGGGGTGGCATTGAGGTGGGGCCTCTGATAGCCTCCGACCCCAGGGCCCGCTGTAAGATGAGAGACCTATATGACAGGCTTCTTGTGGGTGGAGAACGTGTCTACCAATGCTGCTCTCTTGTACTCTACCAAGTGAGTGGCAGCGTGGCCTAGTGGATAGATCACGGGCCTGAGAGTCAGAAGAACAGGGTTCTAATCCCGGTTCTGCCCCTTGTCAGCTATGTGACCTTGGGTGAGTCACTTGACTTCTCTGGGGCTCAGTTACCTTATTTGGAAAATGGGGACTGATTGTGAGCTCCATGTGGGACAGGGACTATGTCCAACCTGATTATCTTGTATCTACCCCGGTGATTAGAATGGTGCCTGGCACATGGTAAGCGCTTAACAGATACCAGAAAAAGGGCTCAGTACAGGGGTCGCCACACGGTAAGTGTTCAACAGATATGATTGACTGAGGACTGTCCTGGGACTGAGGGGTTGTGAGGGGCGGGGGGAATCCCACACCATCTGCATCTCTGCAGACCCCTTTGCTCCTCGTGGAGTTTCTGCCTGTGTTAGCCATTTTCTCTGCCGTGCTTTCCGATGGGAACACCAGACATCCAGAGAGGACGGGAGCAGTGCTCTCCCAAGGACCAGACTGGCTTAGCTCTGGAGCACACGTATGACATGACATGATATGTCATTGCCTCATCACTGTCAATCCCCGCACTCCTCTCTAACCAGCTCTTTTAAAATCATTGACTAAATTGAGTCTGTGGATACTGATCTATGTCCCTTATGACTGAGGATGCATTATGTGACCAGATTCCTCTTATTTTTCTCCTTCAAACCTGAACTGCGTGGGTGCACAAGGTTGCCTGCAGGAGTATTGTTAAAGACAAATAAACAATAAGTAAATCTTCTTCTCCCAGAGGCTTTCTTTGTGTACTTTCTCGCTCTCTTTTTCTCCTCTTAGAATCACATACCTCCCTACTCCTACACAGTGTTAGCCCAATAAATGAAAGAAAGAGGAAAAGGGCAAAGGGGATTCTGGTCAGTGGAGACCTGCAGAAATCCTGGCTCAGCCTCTCTATGTATAAGAAAAGTATCTTGCTTAGCTGGGAATTTTGTCCTGTGGAAGGTGATGTAATCTCAAAACCTGAGTTGTTCCTGTGGGCCTGGGAAGCCCTGAATCACCCATCAGATGCCTTCCCCACAACTCTGCTCCTCAACTCCTCTTACCCCACCTGGGAAACTTCCCAGGTCAGAAAACCCACTATAAGGGTTTGTGACCTCTTCACCGGTTTCTCATTTAGCAACTCCTTGGGCCCAGGTGAACCAAATGAAGAAACAATAAAAGCCAAAAATCCAAAGGCAATACCAGGAGACTCAAGTTGAGCCCAGGAGAGAGTATGAGACAACTGATGGCCTGCTTGTGTTGACAATCAAGCAACTGTATTTATTGAGTACTTCCTGAGGGCAGATCACTGTACTAAGTGCTTTGTAGATGACAACGGTATAACAGACTTGTTCTCTGCCCTTAAAGAGCTTATAGAGGGGAAAACAAATATTAATATAAGTAAGCTATGGATAGGTATGTAAAATCTGAGGGGCTAGGAGGGGTGGATGAATAAAGGGAACAGGTCAGAGCAACATAGAAGGGAATGGAAGAAAAGGAAAAGAGTGCTAAGTCAGGGAAGGCTTCTTGGAGTTGTCTTCAATAAGGCTTTAAAGTGGGAGAGAGTAATTGTTGGATAGGAAGAGAGAGGTCTTCCAGGCCAGAGGCAGGATGGGGGTGAGAGGTTGGTGGTGAGAGATACACGAGACTGAGGTAGAGTGATTGGCATTAGAGAAGCAAAGTGTCCAGGTTGGGTTTTAGTGAGAGAACATTGAGGTGAGGAAGGAGGGAGCAAGGTGATTGAGTCAGCATTGATTGGGTGTTCACTGTGGCAGGGCAGAAAACTAGGCTTGGGGATTCGGAGAGTGAGGACAAGCCCTGGATTTTGGCCTCAGAATTTAATGGGAGGGATGCAATAGGGAAGACAAAAGAACTCACACCTAAACATAGGTTATATCATTTATCACTTGCGCTTAGAGGTTTCTGAAGTTGAGTGGTGGGGCTAATTTTGGAAGGCATCTACCAATGGTACCGAGTGCTTACTGTGTGCAGAGCACTGTACTTAGTGTCTGTGGAAAGCACAATGCGATCGTCGGTTAATGGTATTTACTGAGTGCTTTCTGTGCAGGACACTGCACTAAGTGCTTGGGAGAGTATAAGACTTTACAAGAGTGCTAAACTGTGAGCTTGTTGTGGGCAGGGAATGTGTTTAGCAACTCTGTTATATTGTACTCTCCCAAGTGCTTAGTACAGCGCTCTGCCCATGATAAGTGCTCAGTAAATTGGATTAATACAATCCAACAGAGTTGGCAGATGTAATCCCTGCCCACAATGGGTTTTCAGTCAGTCTAGAGGGAGAGACAGAGATTAAAATAGATCGGGGATAGGGAAATTCATAGAGTATTAAATAGTAACTCCATGGAAGCAGCGTGGCTCAGTGGAAAAGAGCCTGGTCTTGGGAATCAGAGGTCATGAGTTCGAATGCCAGCTCTGCCACTTGTCAGCTGTGTGACTGTGGGCAAGTCACTTCACTTCTCTGTGCCTCAGTTCCCTCATCCGTAAAATGGGGATGAAGATTGTGAGCCTCACGTGGGACAACCTGATTCCCCTGTATCTACCCCAGCGCTTAGACAGTGGTCTGCACATAGTAAGCGCTTAACAAATACCAACATTATTATTATTATGTACCCCCTTAAAAAGTCGACTTGTATCGGACAGGTCCCTTGTTCTGTAAAACGCCTATTTCACAGGGGGATTTCAGCTGATAGTGAAGCCTGGGTTACTTCACCTATTTAAGCACTATGGCCTCTATCTGTACAATGGGTTCTGGGCATGGCTTCCTTGGGGGAGGGAAACGATTCAGACAGATGGGAGAGAGGGAGGTGATGGAGTGAGAAAAGGCAAACCCTCCTGTGTGGGTGCTGAGGGTGGGTCTGAAGCTATCTTCAGTTTAGAGAGATTTTTGTATCTCACTTTTAGCGACTCCAAATCTTGAGGCTCAGGGAAGAAATTCTCAACTCGAAATAGACAAGGTCAATGCTTTTCAATCCATACTAATTTCTCAAGGCCCTCCCTGGAAGTTTATCTTGGGAATTGACCACCTGGTTCCAGATTAATGCTGGCTGATTGAGAGGGATTCCAGGGAAAGAAGCCATAATGAGGAACACGGTGGGAAAGGCCACCGGGATTGATTAAGGAGAGAGAGACGCAAGACATGACCGGGGCTTTTCCTGGCTCTGTTCTGAATATCATAAATATAAAGGAGGGAGAAGGGGGTGCTGGTGGAGGTTTGGAGAGGTAGGAAATGTTCAAAAGGGGGAAACACTCCTATTATTATAGTGGAAAGAGCCTGGGCTTCGGAGTCAGAGGTCATGGGTTCGACTCCCGGCTCTGCCACTTGTCAGCTGTGTGACCATGGGCAAGCCACTTGACTTCTCTGTGCCTCAGTTACCTCACCCGTAAAATTGGGATTAACTGTGAGCCTCACGTGGGACAACCTGATTACCCTGTATCTACCCCAGTGCTTAGAAATGTGCTCTGCACATAGTAAGCGCTTAACAAATACCAAAAAATACCAACATGATTGTTGTTGTTGTTGTTGTTAAGTGTTATCTATTTTAGAGGCTGGGTGATGGACTTGATAACCTCTTATGGTCCTTCTCCCCCAGCTATGATTTTTCAGCCTGGTGGCCACTGAAAGCCTTATGAACATTAGAAATCCCCTCTTGAACCTGAGACTGAATTCTGGGGCTCCCTTTCTTCTAGTCCTCTGACTCCTACCTGCTCCTGTGTTACCCTGGGTCATAATTTCTTATAATGATAATAGTAATGAAGGTGTCTGTTAAGCACTTACTATGTGCCAAGCACTGTACTGAGCACTGGGAGAGAGATAAGATAATCAGATAACAATTGGGGCTCACAGTCTAAGTAGAAGGGAGAACAGATGTTGAGTATTTTGCAGATGAGGGAACTGCAGCAAGAGAAGTTAAGTGACTTGCCCAGGTTGTCCCAACGTACAAGTAGTAGAGGTGGGATTAGAACCCAGGTCCTCTGACTCCCAGGCCCGAGCTCTTTCCACTAGGTCACACTGCTTTCCGTGGGCTAGTTCCCATGGGAAGTTTGGCCTTCTCATATCTAGTTCTAGGTAACTTCCCTGGGGGACAGGGACCGTGTCCAATTCCCACTGTGTAATTTTTTTCCCAGCCTTTAGTACAGTGCTCTGCACACAATAAGCACTTAATAAATACTCTAACTACTACTGCCTAAACCTGAACTGGACAGAGACGAGGAGGGAATGACTCATGGAAAGCTGAGGCCTCTCTGTGGATGTAGGGACTGAGCTTAGGGGAACGGGGAAACTCTCCCTGGTTCTCAGCTCAAAATTCCCTTTTAGGTGTCCGTCAGGGAGCCCAGGAGTCTGGAACTCAGCCAGCTTAGCATCTTTCTGCTCCAAGAAGGAACGGAGGGATAAAGACGCTCCACAAAGAGAGAGGTTTCAAAGGGCAAGAGCAGACTTTGGCAAACTTAGCGAATAGGCTTAGAAAACTCCACCGGGAGACGCACTGCCTCTGAAAATAGATTGGGATTGTTTTAAAGCCCACTTGGAAAAAAAAAAAGAATTTGGTTTGCATTAAATAATGTAAGAAGCTCTGTTCCTTTCTAGGATCTATTTGCATATCCAGCTGCCTTGGCAGACCTGTATGCTTTATTACTTAATTTCCTCCTTTCTCCCTTCTCCCACATCCCTCTTAATGAGAGGTTCTTGGCACTGCAAGTCCCCAACTTTTAATGAGACAAGCTGTTTCTCAAACCTTGTGACCCTGTGTACCCCCATAAGGGAGCAAAATTCTCAGGAGAGAACAGACCTATAACAGGGCTGCCAGGGGACCTAGATCACGGGCTATAGCAGGGACTGCCTGTATCATCTGACTGCCAGGGAACCTGGATTTTACCCCTTATATCACAGCCCCCATGAGAAAGTCTAATGAGAGGACTCCCTCGAGGGACGACCAAAGACTGATTAGCCTGAACTCCTTCAGGGCGGCTGACTTTTTCCCCTCTCTCAGTTCCGAAGAGAAACTCTGGATCTTTCCTCCTTCCTCTCTCTCTTCCTTCTTCTGGCTCTTCCTTCCTCTCTCTCCTCCCTTCTCACCCTCCTCTCTCCCATCCCTCATCCCTTTCCTCCCTTGTCCCTCCCCTCCCTCTCCCTCCTGTCCCTCTTCTCTCTCCTCCCTCCAGCAAGACCTGCTAAACTCTCCTCACTCACCCCACCAGATTGCACTTCTCTCTTTCACCGTCTTCCTCTGCTACATCTTTGAGCCCCTTGGATCTCAGGGTTTTTATTTCTTAACACTATAAGTTTGGATCCAAGGTCTCTGCTGACTTTCTAAATAGATCAATTAACCTGAGGCCATGGAGTGGAGTCCCACAATGTGGGAGCAGAGGTTTGATGCATGAAGTGAGGTTGTAATCGGTCATTCAGTTGTATGTATTGAGCGCTTACGGTGTGCAGAGCACTGTACTAAGCACTTGGGAGAGTACAATACAACAGAATTAGTAGAAACGTTCCCTGTCCGTGTTGAGTTTACAGTCTAGAGTCGAGCTTACAGTCTAAAGATGTAAGCTTTAGGTGCAAGAAGAAGATAGGCAACAGAACTCCTAACCTGAGACCTAGCTCGTGCTTGTAAACAGCCTGTTAGGGGACACTGGGGCTTCTCACCTTAGCGGAGCTGGGAAAGCAGCCGGCTCAGGACCAGTCTCCTCAACACACACCAGGAAATTCCCAGGATTTGGGGCTACTGAATGGGGCACGTCCCTGGGGAAGTCTTCTGGAGACGGGAACTTTCCTAGGTGATTTTACGAAGAGGTCGTGTTTAGGATCAGGCCAGAGAGGCGGCTGTTCCCTGGCGGACAAGGGCATTTACAAATTGCCTCCCTGGATAAATCCCCTCACTCTGTCTAGGCTAGTCTGATCCCAAACTCCAAGGAGAATCAATTGCATTTACTGAGCGCTTACTGCTTGCGGAGCACTGTATTAAGGGTTTGGGACAGGACAGTGGCCGAGCTGGCAGACACGTTCCCTGCCTATAGTGAGCTTAGAGTCTAGAGGTTGAGCTTCCAAGAACACTGAGAGATGGGAAGGAAGGAAGGGATGGTTAACTGAGTTACTGCCACAGCTGTTTCTGAGGGAGATGGGAGGTGGGTGTGGAGACCTGGAGATGTTGGGAGCCCTAGCTGAAAGGGCCACCAAGCCAGATGTGATGTTGACACCTATTAAAATGTGCGTGGGGGGGAGAGGGCTTAGGCAAAATACCAATCTGTGATGTATCCCAAAGTGTCCTCCTCTCTCTGATGCTTTCTTTCAGCATGACGCTACCCAGTGGGAGCAGCGGCATGCTCTGAGTTTTTAGGATGGCATTTATTAAGCGCTTACTATTTGCCAAGCACTGCGCTAAGCATTAGGGTAGATGCAAAAGAATGCAAGAGAACCCTAGCAGACACAGTCTCTGTCCCACACAGGGGCTCATCACCTAAGAGGGAGGAGGGAAACAGGTATTTTATCTCCAATTTACAGATGAAGAAACTGAGGCCCAGGGAGATTAAGTGATTTGCCCAAGATTAGCAATAGCTCAGCTGCCGGGAAGCAGCATGACCTAGGGAATAAAGAATGAGGGAATGAGAAGCAGCGTGGCTTAGTGGAAAGAGCCCGGGCTTGGGAGTCAGAAGTCACGGGTTCTAATCCCGGCTCTGCTACATATCAGCTGTGTGACTTTGGGCAAGTCACTTAACCTCTCTGTGTCTCAGTTCCTTCATCTGGAAAATGGGGATTAAGACTGTGAGCCCCACATGGGACAACCTGATTACCTCGTATCTACCCCAGTGCTTAGAACAGTGCTTGGCACATAGTAAGCGCTTAACAAGTACCATCGTTATTATTATTAAAGCACAGGCCTGGGAGGCAGAGGACTTGGGTTCTAATCCTACTTGCCTGCTGCGGGACCTTGAATGAGTCGCTTAATTTCTCTGTGCCTCAGTTTTCTCAACTGCAAAATGGGGATTCAATGTCTGTTCTCTCTCCTACTTGGACTGTGAGCCCTATATGGGACAGGGGACGGGGATTGTATTCAGCCTGATGAGCTTGCATCTACCCCAGCCCTTAGAACGGTGCTTGACAAAGGAAGCGCTTAACAAATACCATTAAATAAAGTCACACTGTGTGTGTCAAGATCTGGGGTCATTACAAAGACTGGGCAGAGCGTGGGATAACTGGAAAAGCGTGATGGGTCCATGGCAGCTTGGGCCACAGTTGATTTCAAACGGCTCTGGAAAGTTCCTTCTTCCTTCCTCTCCTAAGGAAGGAAACAGCATGGCTAGTGGAAAGAGCTCAAAACTGGGTATTGGAAGACCTGAATTCTAATCCTAACACTATCATTTCCTGTTTTGTGACCGTGGGTTTTCACTTCATTTCTCTGTTTCTCAATTTTCTCATTGGCAAAATGGGGGTTAAATACCTCTTTTCCCTCCCGTCAGACTGAGAGCCCCATGTGGGACAGGAACTGTGTCTTATCTGATTCTACTGTATCCCACCATTTGGCACAGTAGTAGGTCTATAGTAGATGCTTAACAAATAATGCAATTATTATTATTTATTGCTTTTTAGGAATCATTCAGAGGCAGTAAGGAGAATGGTGGGGCAGGTGGGAATAAAGTTACTTCTCCAACACTCTCCTCACTTTACTCTTTCTGGATTTCTCAGAGGAATGTCAGAGCCAGCCCCATGGTATAGACCCATGTATCTCACTGACACTCTTGCTTCTGCTCGGACAGTCCTGCTCCTCACTCTTGCCAACCAGTGTCAGCTCTTTGCCAAAGATGACTTGGTTTCTGGGATTCTCTAGGCCTCAGTAGCTACTACAGTGGTGAAGAACATGGGAATTGGGCTCTCAGGACTTTCAGGAGGATTCGGTTACTTCCCTGCTAGCACATTCTATCCTGCAGCCAATGCGGGGAGTGTTTTAGGCTTCCCGTGTTTGGGCCTATCTCACTGAGCACTCAAGAGACCAAAGTCTTACCTCAGTGTGGCTTGGTCATCTCATTTAGCACTCAAGAGTCCGAAGGGACTCCCCACTAATGCCTTCCATGGAGGGAGGAGACATCCAGCGATCGCCCTGGGATGAGACCCGAGTCGGCCCCTCGAGCTTTCAGGAGTGAGGCTCAAAAGCATCGCTCATCCGCCGAGCATTTAGCGACCCCTACTCAGACCCTGGTAACAGCCAGGATGGAGATTTCAAGGCCACATGGCCCATCCAGAAGCCATTAGCAGGAGGAGAGAGCTCAGCAATTAATGCTGGAGACCAGCTTTCTGGCCTTCATAGCTCTCCCTTGGGGCAGGGAATCCTTAGCCTCGAGGGTGATGTAATGCACTTCAGACACACACACGCACAGATGCACACACATATGAACAGGAAATCATGGTAAGCTCCCATAGTCGAAACAGAAGGGGCCCATGACTCTCGTCTCACATCTCCGTATTATAATTTTTCTCGATGGTCTGGTTCCAAAAAGCATTAAGTTTCCTGAAAGCCAACCTCGCTCACGGGGGATGCGTGAGGGATGGGGGGAGGAGGGAGAGATCACAGGAATGGAGGAAACAGGCAGAGAAGGAGCCAAAAGAGATAAGTGAGCAGGAGGAGCAGTGAATCCCTGACAATCTTTAGAACGTCTCTCCCGAGATCATCATCATCAGTGGTATTTATTGAGTGCTTACTCTGTGCAGAGCAGAATTGATCTGCATGAGGGACCGTGTGTGGTGTGGAGATGGGTCCAGCGGTGTAGCTTTTTGGCTAACCAAAATAGGTTCCCATCTGAGGGGATCCCACATACTGCAATACCCCAAGACACCTACCTTCATGAAGGCGACAGAGCTGATGGGGAGTTGGGCTTCCATAGCTGAGGGCCTCAACCCCAGAAATATTGCCCTGAGCTGCTGCCCTCCCCAGGAACAGTTCTGGGACTTCAAGCCCATTCTTCTGTCCCGGGAAGGGGAGTCTGCTGCCATCAGCCCCATTGGGAAAGGACAGATCTGACTTCGCTCCTTCAACATTTCCCATCTCTTCTTCTCTCCTCTCCCTTCTCCCAGTCCCAAGAGAACTGGTGATTAAAGGCGGTATCCGACGAGCTCCCAATCACTGACTGCAAATTTGGAAAATGTCATCCGCTGAAACTTTAATGCCTCTACACAAGAGCTTGAATTATTAACGGTGGCGTTAATGGAGGAGCCGGGCTGCAGTGGAGAGTCTGCCTGATGACGGAGATACAGATGGCTCCCTTGGTGCCCAGGCCTTTGTGCGAGAGGCCCCGACAAGCTCCACTCGTCAATCAATCGTATTTATTGAGCACTTACTCTGTGCAGAGTACCATACTAAACACTAGAGAGAGTACAACAATATAACAGACACATTCCCTGCCCACACCGAGCTTACAGTCTAGAGGGACGAGCTAACGGTCTAGAGTGTGAGAATCCACTCCTCTGGACGGTAAACACACTGTGGGCAGGGAATGTGTCAGCAATATCTTTGTACTGTGCTCTCCCAACTGCTTAGTGCAAAACTCTGCACACAGTAAATGCTCAATAAATACGTTTGACTGAGACTGGCCATGACCAGGAGACGGCTGGGGTTCAAACTGGCTCCCTTCCCCGCTTCAAAGCCCTACTGAGAGTTCACCTCCTCCAGCAGGCTTCCCAGACCGAGCCCCTCTTTTCCTCTGCTCCTCCTCCCCTCCCCATCACCCCTACTCCCTCCCTCTGCTCTACTCCCTTCCCCGCCCTACAGCACTTGTGTATATTTGTACATATTATTCTATTTTATTAATGATGGGTATATATCTACAATTCTATTTATTCTGATGCTATTGATGCCTGTCTACTTGTTTTGTTTTGTTGTCTGTCTCCCCCTTCTAGACTGAGCTCGTTGTTGGGTAGGGATTGTCTCTCTCCGTTGCCTATGTCCTACCGTTATCCTGGAATGCCCTCCCTCCTCACCTCCCCCAAACTAACTCTCTTCTCTTCAAAGCGCTACTGAGCTCACCTCCTCCAGGAGGCCTTCCCAGCTGACTCCCCCCTTTCCCTCTGCTCCTCCCCCTTCCCCTCCCCTCAGCTGAGCCCCCTTTTCCTCTGCTCCCTCCCCCTCCCCTCCCTCTGCTTCTTCCCCTTCCCCTCAACACTGTGCTCATTTGTATATATTATTTATTACCCTATTTATTTTGTTAATGACGTATACATCCCCTCGATTCTATTTATCTTGATAATGTTGTCTTGTTTTTGTTTTCTTCTGTTTTGCTCTGCTGTCTCCCCCGTTTAGACTGTGAGCCCGTCACTGGGCAGAGATTGTCTCTATCTGTTGCTGAATTGTACATTCCAAGCGCTTAGTACTGTGCTCTGCACGTAGTAAGCGCTCCAATACTACTGAATGAATGAATTGTACTTTCCAAGTGCTTAGTACAGTGCTCTGCACACAGTAAGCGCTCAATAAATACGACTGAATGAATGAATGACTCTTCGGGCAGGCTGACAGGCCCAGAGGCTTCTGGGAGTGAAGTCACCTGCTGCAGGAGAGAACAGGGATTCAGTGTTGCTTGTGCTGGGGTCACCAGCCAGCGCAAGGAATACCAAGCCTGGATTTCAGCCTGCCACGCAATCGCTGTTTTCCGATTGCTTCCGCATGGACAAGTCTGCCGGGCGGCCGAAAGCAGTTCACGCCGTCGGCCTGACTACCTAAACAGCACAGATGATAGCTTGACTTGTAAGTCGGCCAGTTGCCCGGAGATCTGCTCCTCGTGTCTTCTGTGGTAATTCAGCACGGGGGGTGAAGCCTGGAGGCACACAGGGTGTGTTTGAGGATCAATCGGAGTATTTATTGCACACTTACTCTAGGCGGAGGCCTTGAGAGACTACAATAAAGTAGACACGGTGCCTGCTCACAGGAGCTTTTATGGGATTGGGCCTGTACCATCCCTCCTGATAATGTCTACCAATCCTGTTATATCGTACTCTTCCAAGCACTTAGTACAGAGCTCTGCACACAGTAAGCTCTCGATAAAAATGATCGATAATAATAATATTTGCGGTATTTAAAGGCTTCCTGTGTGCCAAGGCCTAGGGTAGATTCAGTACACTCAGATCAGATACAGTCTCTGTTCCACACAGGGCTCATAGAGCACATATGTAAACATCCTTAAAATCTATTACTTTCCCCTATCTTTAATTTAGTTGAATGTCTGCCTCCCCCCGTAGCTCACTCTGGGCAGGGATCGAATATGCCAACTCTGTTGAATTGTACTCTCCCAGTTGCTTAGTATAGTGCTCTACATGTAGTAAATGTTCGATAAATATTATTCATTGATGGATTGGGACCCCCTGAGGATCTCACTTGGAGAGTTTCCGGTACTCTATCGGTCTCGGCTACGGGAGGGAGAGTCAAGCAGAGGCCTACCCATTCCATTCCTAGCTTGGACAGTGGCTAGCGAATGGAAGGCCGTCCGCTACAAGTCAAAACTCACTTGTGCTGGGCAGCAGCGGCATTGGAGAGAGTCGAGGGTGGAGACTCGAGTTTATGGCGTGGAAGGAGGCCACTTCCGTATTTTTACCGAGAAAACTCTACGGCTCCATTACCAGAACGATTGCAGAAGAAGGTGGGGTGTTCTGGAAGAGATGCGCCCATGGAGTGGCTGTGGGTCGAAATGTTTTGACAGCATAAGACAAGACGAGATGGACTGGGGAGGGAGGACAAATATTTACTGCCCATTTTACAGGTGAGGAAGCTGAATCATAGAGAAGTGACTCGCCCGAGATCACACAGTCGGTAAGTGGTAGAACTCGAACCAGAAGCCCTGTCTTCTGAGCTCTTTGCACTAGGCAATAGTGTTTCTCCTGTTTGGTCCAGGTGGCCACTCAATTGACACCAGTTGCCTAGGGATTTGGGGAATGCTGTGTGTCTCACCTGACCCAAAGACCAGGCTCTGTAGCTCTAGGGACAGGGATAATAATAATAATAATGTGGGTATTTGTTAAATGCTTACTATGTGCAGAGCACTGTTCTAAGCACTGGGGGAGATACAGGGTAATCACGTTGTTCCACGTGAGGCTCACAGTCAATCCCCATTTTACAGATGAGGTAACTGAGGCACAGAGAAGTTAAGTGACTTGCCCACAGTCACACAGCTGACAAGTGGCAGAGCAGATATTCGAAGGCATGACCTCTGACTCCCAAGCCCGGGGGATGAAAGGCAGGGAGGGTGAGGGTGGAAAAAATCTTATGTCAACTTTCACAGGATGGGTTTGGATGCCAGAGGATTTGTAGCTCTAGAAATTTTGATCTTGTCCAGCAATCCTCGGTTCCCCTGAGAATGATCTTGGCACCTGCTTGCCCCTGGGAGTCTGAGGTAATAGTCCTAAGTCAGATGACCCAATTTCCGAAGCTCGGCTTGGTTCTTTCTTTACAGGTTAAAGAACCTCCCTTAATTACACAATTTTGTATGTTCCCCCCCCAAAAAGAAGTGCAGCTTGTGTTAGCGGGATAATTAATTACAGCTCATTCAGGGAATTAAACTGCCATTTTTGCCTTTGGGTTATTTTAACAATGGGAAAAGAATTTCCTTCAGAGAAGTGAGATCCAAGTGAATGGAACAGAGGCGCTTCTGAGGTGAGTAGGGGGAGCTAATCTTTCCGGCCACTGGGTCCAGGAAAGGGAAAGGAAGACAGCCTGTCCAGAGACATCAAACTGTTCCAGGCTTAGACCTAAGTCCTAACTTTTCCAGGAAACTCGTGTAAAGAGGAAGACAAGAAAAGATCAGACACCTGGGAGAGGAACTCAAAGGCGTTGAAACTAGGTTAGGTGGAGGGTCAGGGCTTCATCTGGAGAAAGACTCTTGTTTGGGGCGTTCCAACACACTTCCTATGAGAGTGTCAGCTCCTTGAGGGCAAGGAATATGTCACTTCTTTGTTCTGAACCTCCAAGTGTCTACTACAGTGCAAATCTACGACATGCAGAATGCTGAGTGCCATTATAGCGCAATGACGTCCCACAGAATGTGGGGAGGGAGGGGATGGTGTCAGAATGCGTGAAGACAGACCGGATCATCAGCATGGATGTCAAAAGAAGGCAACTATCACCAGGTACCTTTAAACATCCTGTCGCCATCACTGGAGATAAGAGTACTGGACTGGATGGATCACTGGTCTGATCAGTAATGGCCAAGCTTATGTTCTGATGGCTAAAATGCAGGTGGGAACTGCTGGGGTTATTACTAAATTCTTCTCCACGCCAGATTTATCAGGCCCGGCTGCCTCTTTTCTCTATAAATGGGACAGGATCTGAGGCCCCCATGTATCTAAGAGGGATTTCTGTTGATCTCACCCTGAGTGGACCGCGTTCCCCTTATGTTGCAGGAAAGGTAGTGAAAATCTAGACGGGGAAGTGTCCTAGCTCCAGTTTTCATGATGAACCAGAGGCATCAGTATGACCAGTCGGTCCCTGTCCATCGTGGGGCTGCCAGTCTGAGTACGAGGGAGGACATTCAAACCCAAACTCTGAACTGAGGCACAGAGAAGTTGACTGACTTGTCCAAGATCACACAGCAGAAAAGAGGCAGAGCCAGGATTAGAACCTAGGTCTTCCGACTCCCAGGCCATGTTCTTTACACCAGACCACGCTGCTCCTGTAGTTTGGAAGCTCTTCATTCTTCTTCTCCTCACAGTCCCTATCTATCCCAGCGTACATTTCATTCGTTGTTAGAGATATACGGCAGCCAGAGAAATATTCCCCTGTCCTCTCTCCTCATTCAGAATTCGATCTCTGCATGTGTGTTTTGGCATGGAAACTCATTATATAATTGAACAGTTATAACAGTTTTCTCCTTGAGGATTCCATTTAAGAATCCTCAAATTGTCTTTTTTCCCTCCAGTCTTTATTGCTTCCTTATGTAGCGATCCACAACTGGCTAAAAATAGGTCTCAGTGTGTTGGCTGCAATTTCATCACCTTTCCTTCTTCTTTTCCTTTTCTGGTGGGCAGGTTGTGGAACTCAGGAAAGCAATGGACTTTTAACCCCGATTTGGAGGCTGGAGCCATAGGTCATTTTGCAGAAATGTCAATCGATCAATCTTATTTATTGAGCGCTTACTGTGTAAGCACAATATAACAATATAACAGACGCTGTCCCTGCCCACAACGAGCTTGCAGTCTAGAGGGGAAGACAGACATTAATACATATAAATAAATAAATATTCCAGGTGCCACCCAAACCTAGAGTCTGTCTCTGGGTCGGGGAACAGACCCTGATACCCCGCTTGTTTCAGAGTTTTGGTCTCCTCCTGGTTCCCTGTGAACACTAGTGGTGCTTCTGAGCTGCGGGATGTGGTGGTAAGAGCCCCAGAGGAGGGAGCTTGGGTGCCGAAAATGATAAATCCGGACACGAAGATGTCCAGTGCCAAGGTGGTCCCAGGGGCGGCTCAATTGAGCTGATAATTGGACTGCCGGTCAACTGGCCACCCTCAACTCCACATCTACGGCATAAGGACTCGCCAGCCCTAGGTTTTTGTGATGGCAATGATGATGATGGTATTTGTTAAGCACTTACTCTGTGCCAAACACTGTTCTAAGCTCTGGGGTGGATAAGAGCTAATCTTGTTGGACACAGTCCCTGTCCCACAGGGGCCTCACTGTCTTAATCCCCATTTTCCCGATGAAGTAACTGAGGCACAGAAGAGTGAAGGGACTTGCCCAAGGTCACACAGCAGACAGGTGGGCAGAGCCAGGATTAGAATCCAGGTCCTTTTGACTCCCAGGCCCGGGCTCCATCTACTAAGCCTTGCTGAGCTGCACTTACCAGGCCGGTCAGCCAGATATCCGAAATGGCTGCCGAGTGTCTGGGCAAACTACCAAACTTGCCTGGAGGAAGAGAACAATTTGAACTCAGACCCACTCTGAACACCCCCCCAACTCTCCCTGGAGTCCATTCCAATGAATGGAAGTCCATTCATTCAATAAATCAATCCATGGTATTTATTGAACTCTTATTGTGAGCAGAATACTCTCTACAGAGTTAGTAGACACCTTCCCTGCCCACAGTGATCTTACAGACTGGAGGATCTTCCCAACTCACCATTCTCTCTTCTCATTGCATTTTTCTTTTTCTCTCCAATAGGACAGAAATCTAAAAACAATAAGAAATCTTCTCCTCCCGCACTCCACCTGACATATGTCTCTTTGTGCTCTGGGAACAGCTTTCTATTTTTCTCCTGTGGCTGGCTCTTGGGGTGTTCGTTAAGAAGGATGAACTAAGCATTCGTGTTTCACAGGCCGTAGCACACTGGAGAACGTAGACTTGTTGAATGCTAAGGAGGCTTTAGGCCTGTATCTCTCCACTCCATCTCCTAGGTGGGTCCGAGAGGTACCGAAGAGCGTGAGCCTGGGAGTCAGAGGACCTGGGTTTTGATCCCGGTTCCGCTCCATACCTTTTGTGTGACCTTGGGCAAGTCATTTAGCTTCTCCGTGCCTCAGTTTCCTTATCTGTAAAATGGAGATTCAATATCTGTTCTCCCTCCTACTTAGATTGGAAGCCTCATGTGGAAGCAGATTATCTTGTATCTAGCCCAGCATTTAGTACAGTGCTAACGTATATTAAATGCTAACAAATATCATCATTATTATCATCACTATTACTGAACAGGCCGAACCTCATCACGTAGCTGCCCTGTACAACTCCGGGCAGTTTTACCATCTAGAAGTTTCTCATTTGCTTCTCTTTAGTGGCTCCCACTAGTCTGATACCCCCTAAGCTTGGAGGGTCTGTAAAATGGGAATAAGTAGTAATAGTCATAGGAGCCGTTGTAGACATAGTATTTATTTTTGGTATTTATTGAGCACCTACTAGGAATGCTGTTTGGTAGATACAACAGTCGCACAAGACATGTTCCTGCCCACAGGAATTTTATACCCTAAATGAGGAGACAAGCATACGAGTATGAAATTGGGAAACCAACAGTAAGGAAGGCAGAGAAGACATTTTAACGTCATCGTAAAAAAAAGCCATATTTTCAAGTGCTTAGGACAATGTTCTACACACACTAGGTGCTCAGTAAATACCACTGACAGACAGACAGCATTACATCTTAACTGAAAAGTCAATTGCAGAGAATAAACCAGATGGCGTACTGTTAACAAGAAAGGAATTTTTTTTTCCTTAAACAAAACCTTTGTGAAGAAAGACAAGGAGGTGAAAGAGAAAACAGTGCCAGACTCTGCAGATATCGAGCATAACAACACAACAAGAGACAGTTTTTTGTGTGTGCACACTGGCTAGGACTGTTGGTCCCACACTGATCATTTCAGCCACACAGACACTCTTGGACAAACTTCCCCATCAGTAGTATTGTCTTGGAATCCAAAGGGCGACTTTGCACATAACTGTAAGAAAGGGTTTTTTTTTTAATATTGTTGGTGTTAAGTTCTTCTTAAGTGCCAAGCACTCTACTAAGCACTGGGGTGATTACAGGAGAATCAGGTTGGACCCACCTGGGGTCACTCTGAATCCCCATTTTCCAGATGAGGTAACTGAGGCAAAGAAAAGTGAAGTGACTGGCCCAAGATCACACGGCAGACAAGTAGTGGAGCTGGAATTAGAACCCAGGTCCTTCTGACTTCCAGGCCCATGCTCTTTCCACTAAGCCACACTGCTTCTCTTTAGTTCACTGTATGGCACACAGTAAGTTTTCAATAAATGCTCTTACTGCTGCTCCTACCGAAGGTTGAATGACAAAATGCCTGCTCTTCCTCCTGTTTAGATTCTGTGGGACAGAGATCGTCTCTGCTCTGATTTTCTTGACTTTACTCCCGCGCTTAGTATGTCTGGCACCTAGGAAGTGGTTAAAAAACACCCTTGTGACTGAATAATCCACCCCTAGGTGGGCTTTTCACCTGAACCGAAGGGTAGCGGGGATGGACAGCAGCTGAGCGGCAGCCTGAGAAGGGGAAATCTCATCTCCAGCCAAATCTGCGGAGGGAATGTACGCAGTATTCAGCAGGGGTATAGGGATGGGGCTCCTCTGGGTATAGAAAGGAGGTCTCGAGCTAGTCACGGGCAGCGGAGTTTAGTACCAGCCAGCTGAGCCGCCCTGACTGACGGGAGGCTTATGACCTCATCCTGGTCCTTTGTGACTTTGAGCAAACTACTTAACCTCTCTGGTCATCCGTTTCCTCATCTCTAAATCTGAGATAATAGCTTTCCCCCACCCTTACCTCTGAGGGAGAATGAAGATGGAAACAGAGTGCTCCCTGGAAAGATGTGTGCCCTGAAAATATAAGACAATAAGGACTCCCGGCTTAAGTTCTCATAGGCGAAAGAAATAGGCTGTGGCGTGAACTCACTTAGAAGCAGCCTGGCTTAGGGGAAAGAGCATGGGCTTGGGAGCCCGGGGTCATGGGTTCGTATCCCGCCTCAGCCACTTGTCAGCTGCGTGACTGTGGGCGAGTCACTTCACTTCTCTGTGCCTCAGTTACCTCATCTGTAAGATGGGGATGAAGTCTGTGAGCCTCACGTGGGACAACCTGATGACCCTGTATCTCCCCCAGCGCTTAGAACAGTGCTCTCCACGTAGTAAGCGCTTAACAAATGCCAACATCATTATTATTATTATTATTACTTAGGATTAAGTTGATGCTTCTTCTTCTATGTGTATAGAAGAAGCTAGGCTGCAGGGACTTGGTGAGAAGCAGTGTAGCCTAATGGCTAGAGCACAGGACTGTGTGTCAGGAGAAAAAAAAAAAGCTGGTATTTGTTAAGCGCTTACTATGTGCCGAGCACTGTTCTAAGCGCTGGGGTCGATACAGGGTGATCAGGTTGTCCCACGTGAGGCTCACAGTTAATCCCCATTTTACAGGTGAGGTAACTGAGGCACAGAGAAGTCAAGTGACTTGCCCACAGTCACACACCAGCTTCTAATCCCTGCTCCTCTTTTTTATGGTAGTCATTAAGCACTTACTTTGTTCCAGGCACTGTACTAAGCGCTGGGGTTGATACAGTCGGGGCTGTGAGGTTCTCTGGGTCAGGCGTCTTTCTCAGACTCCAAGGAGAAGCGGCGCTCTCCTAGCTCCCTCTCCCGTCTGCTGGGGCTGTGGGTTGGGCTATTAGGGCCCCAGGGATGGCTAGTGTGGCGGCTCTCCCATCTTCTACTCAAAGAAGAAGCTGGCAGGCGGAGAGGGAGGAAGTAAATAAGAAATGAAAGTGACTCTCCGGGCCTGGCTGCTCTGCTATCCCAGGATTCCCCTAGGGCATTTTCAGACACGCTTGAACCCAAGAGCTAAAAGGCCGAGTCTCTTTTATAGCTAATGGGTTTGGGATGGATGAATGGGACTCCGATGCAATAATCGTACCCAAGGGACCGGGAAGGATTTTTGCCTGTTGTCTCTTCTCGGCCTCTTCGGAGCGAATACGAGAAGCCTCCTGGTTAACTGCCTGGGCACCAGGGTGAAGCAGCCGCGGCAGGGGGTGGGAAGAAATAACGATAGTGTTGGTATTTGTTAAGCGCTTACTTTGTGCAGAGCACTGTTCTAAGCGCTGGGGGAGATACAGGAACGAGCGAGTTAAGATGACGGTGAGGGCCCTGGCCGTTCGCATGATGGTAGGAAGCCATCTCGGAGGTTGCCAATGAGCCCAGACCCAAAGAGCATCCTGGCCTAGTGGAAAGAGCACAGGCTTAAGAGTCAGACAACCTGGATTCGAATCCCGGCTCCGCCACTTCTCTGCCGTGTGAGCTTGGACAAGCCATTTAACTTCTCTGGGCCTCAGTTCCCTCACCTGCAAAATGGGGATTAAGGCTGTGAGTCCTACGTGGGGCAGGGGCTGTGGCCAACTTGATTAACTTTTATCTACCCCAGTGCTTAGTACGATGCCTGGCACATAATAAATGCTTAACAAACGTCATTTGAAAACAGTGATAGAGGCCCCGGATTGGGATGAAGGACTTCTTCACTCTATCTTCTGATGGGGTCAGTCTTGGTTGCTGGGATGGTTGATTAGGTTGGCATCTGGTCAGCGGGTGGGAGGACAAGACACCACACGTTATTTGTTGTTGTTATTTGTTATTTGAAAGGCATTCCCTTCCAGTGGGAGTGGAGGTGGTAATCGTAGTTTTATAGTACTATAGGACTAGTAGTAACAGTTTTGTTTAATACAAGCAGCGTGGCTCAGTGGAACAAGCCCGGGCTTGGAAGTCAGAGGTCGTGGGTTCTAATCCAGGTTCCTCCGCTTGTCGGCTGAGTGACTTCGGGCAAGTCACTTCACTTCTCTGAGCCTCTGTTGCCTCATCGGTAAAATGGGGATTAATAATAATAATAATAATAATGTTGGTATTTGTTAAGCGCTTACTATGTGAAGAGCACCGTACTAAGCGCTTAGAATATACAAACCGGTAACAGATAGAGACAGTCCCTGCCCTCTGACAGGCTTACGATCTAATCGGGGGAGACAGACTGACAAGAACAATGGCAATCAATAGAATCGAGGGGAAGAACATCTCATTAAAACAGTAGCAAATAAATAGAATCAGGGTGATGTACATCTCATTAAACAAAATAAATAGGGTGATGAAGATATATACAGTTGAGCGGACGAGTACAGTACTGAGGGGGTGGGATGGGAGAAGGTGAGGAGCAGAGGGAAAGGGGGGAGAAGAGGGTTTAGCTGCGGAGAGGTGAAGAGGGGCGTAGTGGGAGCAGAGGGAAAAGGGGGGCTCAGTCTGGAAAGGCCTCTTGGAGGAGGTGAGCTTTAAGTAGGGTCTTGAAGAGGGGAAGAGAATCAGTTTGGCGGAGGTGAGGAGGGAGGGCGTTCCAGGACCGCGGGAGGACGTGGCCCGGGGATCGACGGCGGGATGGGCGAGGACGGGGGACGGTGAGGAGGTGGGCGGCGGAGGAGCGGAGCGGAGCGTGCGGTCTCCCAGGCATGTAGGAAGGTGTGATGCACATAGTAAGTACTCAATAAATATCATTGATTGATTTTTTTGGTTTGATGCGGGGGGCATGGGACATCAGTGGAGGGTTCTGACGAGAGGAGAGATCTGTGCTGGAATGAGAATAAATTAAAATATGTGTGTGGATAGATTTGGCCTTTTAGAAGCCAAATATTCCAAGTTCAGAGTATTATTATCATTTGGGGATAATATTAGGTAGCGCTACCTAATAGAAAGAGAACAGGACTGGGAGTCAAGACATCTTTTTTTAAAATTGTATTTGTTAAGCGCTTAGTACGTACCAGGCACTGTTCTAATAATAATAATAATAATGTCGGTATTTGTTAAGCGCTTACTAGGTGCAGAGCACTGTTCTAAGCGCTGGGGTAGACACAGGGGAATCAGGTTGTCCCACGTGGGGCTCACGGTCTTCATCCTCATTTTACAGATGAGGGAACTGAGGCACAGAGAAGTGAAGTGACTTGCCCACAGTCACACAGCTGACAAGTGGCAGAGCTGGAATTCAAACTCATGACCTCTGACTCCAAAGCCCATGCTCTTTCCACTGAGCCACGCTGCTTCTCTAGACAATAGGGTCGATATGAGGTAATCGGATTAATAATAATAATAATATTAATGCTGGTATTTGTTAAGCGCTTACTATGTGCCGAGCAATGTTCTAAGTGCTGGGGTAGATACAGGGTAATCAGGTTGTCCCACGTGAGGCTCACAGTCTTCATCCCCATTTTCCAGATGAGGTAACTGAGGCCCAGAGAAGTTAAGTGACTTGTCCAAAGGCGGCAGAGTCGGGATTAGAACCCATGACCTCTGACTCCTAAGCCCATGCTCTTTCCACTGAGCCACGCTGCTTTCTCGGCCACTTGCCTGCTTTGTGACCTTGGACAAGTCCCTTGACTTCTCTATGTCTCAGTTTCCTCATCCGTAAAATGGGGAATCGTTGCCCGTTCTCCTCCCCCTTGGGCTGTGAGCTCCATGTGGTACAGGGACTGTGTCTGTTCTGATTATCTCCTATCTATTCCAGCATTTAGTACAGTGCTTGGCACATAGTAAACATTTAACCAAATCTTAAACCTGGTACTGCTCGCCTCCCCAGCAGTCTACTCTGACCCACACTGAACCTGGTTCAGAGAGCCCAGATCAACCGATGCTATTTACGGAGTGCTTACTGTGTGCGGAGCCCTGTACTAAGCTTTTGGGAGAACACAGAATAACGGAGTTAGCAGGTACATTCTCAGACCACATCGAGTTTATGGACTAGCTGGGGGGACAGACGTCAATATGAATAAATAAAGTACAGCTAGGTACATAAATGCTGTGGGGCTGAGGGTGGGATGAGTAAAGGTTGCAAATCCACGTGCAGGAGGGAGAGGTTTTTTTACTGTATTTGTTAAACGCTAATCATGCGCCAGGCACTGTACTGAGCGCTGAGGTAGATACAAGCCAATCAGGTTGGATACAGCCTATATCCCACATGGGGCTCACAGTCTTAATCTCCGTTTTACATACGAGGTCACTGAGGCCTAGATAAGTGAAGCGACTTGCCCAAAGTCACTCAGCAGACAAATGGCAGAGCCGGAATTAGAACCCGGTCCTTCTGACTCCCAGGCCTGTGCTCCACCCATTAGGCGACGCTGCTTGTCCCTAATCACAGCATTTGTCTTCCTGCTTGAATCACTGCGGGAATCTGAACCTCCGGACTCTTTGTGAACCAAGAGGCTGTTGCCTAAGATTTTTCTCTCTGGTCCCCTTCCTGCCTTGCTCAAACCCAACTCTCTTATAAGGACAGCTTCTTACTCTTCTTTCAATTTACAAAAGCAACCAAAGAACTCCCAGCCTGATTTACAATTCAGTAAGAATATCTTTTCCACTGTGTTAACCTCTTCTCTGCTCCATCCAGGACACAAAAGCAGGTGAGTGTTCTGTCCCCTGCTTCTGAGAAGCAGAAGAAAGTGAAAAGGAGGAAAGATCATAACTCCTTCTTTTCCCAGGGGCGAGGCCTTCCAGTATGGTGGGTGCGGACAGTCAAAGTAGAATAACTCTTCCTATGCTCACTTTGATTTTCTGATGTTCAGTGAGAATTAGGCCCTTAGGGAATACTTTTTCAAGGTCACTCTTTCTTGATTTGGTGACTGGGTGGGAGGTGCATTCTGAAGGCTTGTGAATTCTAAGCATTCTCTACCCTTCTTCCTCTCTTCCTCTTCCTCTACCTCTCTCCCTCTACTCTTTCCCTCATATCTCTTTTTCCTTCCCTTCATTTTCCTGCTCACTTCCTTTCCCCTTTTTTTCCTCTTTCTCTTTCACTCACTTGCTCTCTCCCTCTCTTTCTTTTCTTCTGTTCCTCTTTTCTCCCTCCTCTTCATCTCTCTCTTCGTTTTCCTCTCTCCTTCTCTCCCTCTCCTTCTCATTTTTTCCCCTTTAGTAATTATTAAGCATTTACTATGTGCCAGGGACTGTATTAAGTGCTGGGTAGATAAAAGTTAATTAAGTTGGACACAGTCCATGCCCCGTAAGGAAGGAGCTCACAGTCTTAATCCCCATTTTACAGATGAGGGAACTGAGGCAGAGAGGAGTTAAATGACTTGCTCAGAGTCACACAGCAGACAAGTGGTGGAGCTGGAATTAGAACCCGGGTCCTTCTGAATCCCAGGCCCATGCTCTATCCAGTAGGCCACCCTGCTTCTCTTTCACTTTCTCCTCCTCTCCTCCTGTCTCTCATTCTCTCTCTCTTTCCCCCCTAAAAGAGAACTACATTTATCCCCACATCTAAACTTCTTTAAAATTCCTTCCCTACTGATCCTGCCTCTTCCCAGTAACTGGGCACCGGAATCTGTGGTCCAACCAGCTCCATCCCTACGGCCTCGGTATTGCTGTATCACTTATCCTGCTGGGAAAATGGAGATGAGGAGAGACCAGATGTTCTTTGCCAAGGCTGCCATGCAGGTCTGGGATGTGCCAGGCACAGAGAGTCAGTCAATCGGTCGTATTTATTTAGCGCTTACTGTGTGCCGAGCACTTACTGAGTGCCTGGGAGAGTACAGTGTAACAATATAACAGACGCATTCCCCATCCACAATGAGGTTACAGTCTAAAGGGGGGGGACAGACAGCAATATAAATAAATCACAGATATGTACGATAAGGTCTTTGGGGCTGGGAGGGGGGATGAATACAGGGAGCAAGTCAGGGAGAAGCAGAAGGGAGTAAGAGAAGAGGAAAGGAGGGCTTAGTCAGAGAAGGCCTCTTGGAGGAGATGTGCCTTCAAATAAGGCTTTGAAGGAAGGGAGAGTCATTTTAAATGGAGAAGGTTCTGCCCACCCCCCTCTCTCTTGGCAGCTTGTACATCAGGATCACAACTGGAGAGTTGCCAGTACTCTGCCAGTCTTGGCTACGGTAGAGTCAGTCAAGCCATTCCATTCCTAGCTTGGGCAGTGGCAAGCAAATGGAAGGCAATCTGCTGCAAGGCAAAACTCACCTGCGCTGGGCAGCAGTGGCATGGGAGAGAGTTGAGGGCAGAGACTCAAGTTTAATACAGTGCTCGGCATATAGTAGCGTTTAAGAAAATATGAGAAGAATGCACTGGTAAACCACTTCCATATTTTTACCAAGAAAACTCTATGGCTACACTACCAGAACGATTGCAGACGGAGAGTGGGGCGTTCTGAGACAATTGTGCCCATGGAGTCGCTAAGGGTCGGAAACAACTTGACAGTGTAAGACAAGACAAGACCTCCTACCCCAGGACGATAAATGTCAATAGGCCTTAGAACAGCTGAGTCCTCTAGGAGCAGATAATAATAATAATAATAATGATGGTATTTGTTAAGTGCTGACTATGTACCAGGCACTGTTCTAAGTGCTAGGGTAGGGACAAGGTTATCAATCTCCATTTTACAGATGAGGTAACTGAGGGCACGGAGAAGTTAAGTGACTTGCCCAAAGTCACACAGCTGTCAAGTGGTGGAGCTGGGATTAGAACCCACGACCTCTGCCTCCCAAGCCTATGCTCTTTCCACTAAACCATGCTGCTTCTCATTTTTAGGGTCTACTTTTGTCTCTCCAAGAATCTCTTCAAGGTCTTCTCCCTGCTTTCTACCAGCAGGAAGAGTCGAGGCTTGGAATCATTCTTACCATCAAAGGCCTAGGGAAAAGCATTGTTTGTCATTGCTTTTATTTAATGGGTTTTTCTAATTTGACAGGAGAAGATGATGAACCAGAGAGAACTCTTTGTTGCAAAACCCCATGAAGCTGCTCTCTCTTGGGAATTGCGCCTGGTGTGTTTTGGGGGTGTTTTCTTCTACAACATGAGTGATATCACGGAGTAAATGGCTTGTAATGGGACTCTTCTTTAAGTAAATCTATCTATCGTATGTGATAATAATAATATTGGTATTTGTTAAGGGCTTACTATGTGCAGAGCACTGTTCTAAGCGCTGGGGGAGATACAGGGTCATCAGCTTGTCCCACATGAGGCTCACAGTCTTCATCCCCATTTTACAGGTGAGGGAACTGAGGCACAGAGAAGTGACTTGCCCACAGTCACGCAGCTGACAGGTGGCAGAGCCGGGATTCGAACCCATGACCTCTGGCTCCCAAGCCCGGGCTCTTTCCACTGAGCCACGCTGCTTCTAACGTGTTGGGATTAGTACGGTGTTTTGCACACCGTAAGCGCTCAATAAATACCATTTAACGAATCGAGCACTTATTATGTGCAGAAGACTTTATTAATTGCTTGGAGAATACAATATAACAGAGTTGGTGGGCACGCTCTCTGCCCACAACAAGCTGATAGTCTCGAAGGAGAGACAGACATTGATATAAATGAATAAATTATAGTTATGTATGTAAGAGCTGTAGGGCTGACAGAGGGGTGGATAAAAGGGTACAAATGAAAGTGCAAAAAGGAGAGGGAGAAGAAGAAATGAGGCTTAATCAGGAAAGACCTTTTGGTGGAGATGTGCTTTTAATAAGGCTTATGGGTGGGGAGAGCGATCGTCTTTCCTCCTGGGCTCAGCTGTTCCTCCTTTTGGCGGAACTGCTCAGCCATTGATTTATTTATTCATTTTTTAAATGGTATTTGTTAAGCACTTACTATATGTCAGTCACTATACTAAGCCCTAGGGTAGATACAAGATATTCAGGTTGGTCACAGTCCCGGTCCCACACGGGGCTCACGGTCTAAGTATCGGTGATATTTGCTCCCCATTTTAGAGGCAGAGAAACCGAGGCAGAGAAAAGTTAAGTGACTCTCCCAAGATCGCACAGCAGAGAGGTGGCAGAGGCTTTCTTTCCCCAGAAACCAGGTGGGGCTACTTGAATCTGCTGGATGAAGGGAAAGTGCAATGGCTATCGATTAATCAGTGGTGTTTTTTGAGTATTGACTGTGTTCAAGACTCTGAACTTAACACCTGGGAGAGTTCGATAGAATATGAAAACCCGATCCTTTACCTCAAGAAGCTGATGATCTAGAGGTTCAGTAAAAAAAAGACCCTCCTCTGAATTATCAGCAGAATGGTCTTCTAAGCCCAAGTCACTTTCAAAACATCAGAGGATTCATCAAAACGGTCTTTAAATTCCAGCGAGGGCTCCCTCCTGAAGAAAGTTGACGACTAACAGATGTCCTCATGTTTCTTTTGGAGACCCCTGGATCCCTCTTAGAATCTTGGAGCCCAAAGTCCCCGCGAAGCACATCTTTAAGTCTTTCTGTTCTACCTCTGCTCCCGGCTACCTTGACAGGTATTTGCCTTCAATTTTGAAATGTGTATTTTTCTACCTAGCCAATTAAGATGCCCGAGGCTAAGTTTTCCGTGAGAAAGCTTATCTTGAACCCTCCCGAAGTGAACACCCAGCAGCTTCAGCAGCAGAGATTCCCTTCCCAGGACTCTTTTCCCTTCAACCCAACCTTGGTTCAAGAAATCCACTCAGGTCAAGCTATGGTTCATGTCAGGAGAGAAGTAACAGAGGAAAGAAGAACGTAATAAAAATAATGGCAGCATTTGTTAATGTGCCTAGCACTATACTAAAAACTAGAGTCACTATCAGATAATCAAATCAGACTCAATCCCTGCCCCACATGGAGCTTGCACCTAAGAGGGAGGGAGAAAAGGTATTGAATCCCCAATTTTACAGATAAGAAAACCAAGGTAGAGAGAAGCAAGGTGACTTGCTCAAGGTGGCAGAGCAGCCAAATGGTGGAGGTGGGATTAGGATCCAGCAGCTCTGACACCCAGGTCCGTGCACTTTCCACTAGGTTGGGCTGCTTCCCAGGACACTCCCAGTGGGTAGAGGTGAGAGGGCTGAGTCTATCTGAAAGACTTCCAGCATGCCTCAGTAATAATAATAATGTTGGTATTTGTTAAGCGTTTACTATGTGCAGAGTACTGTTCTAAGCGCTGGGGGAGATACAGGGTAATCAGGTTGTCCCACGTGAGGCTCACAGTCTTCATCCCCATTTTACAGATGAGGGAAATGAGGCACAGAGAAGTGAAGTGCCCACAGACACACAGCTGACAAGTGGCAGAGTTGGGATTCGAACCCATGACCTCTGACTCCCAAGCCCGGGCTCTTTCCACTGAGTGGAACACAGAACCCAGTAGTGATGTGTTCCTTCTGACGGTGCTGAAAATTCAATTTCACTCAAGTCCATTTGCTTCAGAATCCTTCTGGTTGTAGCTGCTCCTCTTAACCCAACAGATCTCACCGTAATGTAATTAAAATTCCCCGTGAGTGGCAGATCGTCACACTTTGTCACCTGGGTTATCGTCTCCCCGGCGTTCCATCTTGGCTTCACGCTCGGTCTGCTGTTCCCCGACAGATGTGGAGCCTTCTTTTTCTTCTCAACGCTGTCTGTTGCATCCATGAGGAGTTTGCTCGCCTCTTCCTCTGCTCCCCTTTTTCCCCCTCTCTTTCCTCCATTGTGTGCTTTCATCTGCCATTCTGTTTTTGCGTCAATATCCACTCCTACTGCCAAAGCCTTAGGAGACTGGAAAGGGCTGACTGCTTTAAGAGCCACATTTAAACGCTTTTTTATGGTATTTATTGAGCACTTACTTTGTGCCAGGCACTGTTCTAAATGTTGGGATAGATAGAAGGTTATCAGTCGAGAGGGGAGAATCGGGGTGTCTAAACTGACCAACCCGCTCCTATTTTCCTCCTGGCAATCTAGAGAATGTTTTTTTTAAAATGGTATTTGTTAAGTGCTTACGGTGTGCTAGGCGCTGAATTAAGTTAATCAGACTGGAAATGGTCCATGTTCCACATAGGGCTCCAGGTCTTAATCCCCCTTTTACAGGTGAGGTAAATGAGGCACAGAGAAGCTAAGTGACTCATCCAAGGCTACACAGCAGACATGTGGTGGAGCCAAGATTAAAACCCAAATCCTTCATTCAATTGCATTTACTGAGCGCTTACTGTGTGCAGAGCACTGAACTTCTGACTGCCAGTCCTGTGCCCTATCCACTGGGCCACACCGCTTCTCAACCTGCCTTTATTTTAAATCCACTGGATTTTCTTTAAATGATGGCTGAAGGTAACAACTGTTTTGAACTGCATGGGAAACTCCATGTAGCTATCATGTTTGCTGAAGCGTGGGACCTGCCAGTGTTTAGGCAGCTCCATGGCAGATGCTTTCAGGATTTTCTAAGGTTCAGAAACCAATGAATAACGATGCTCAGAAACTACTCCCCGAGGCCTTCTCACCCCTAGCCTTTTCCACTTTCTTTAAGTGAAGGTTGCAGAATATTTGGTGAGAAGAGACATGTAATTTCATGTGCTGAATGGATCCAGACTTTAAGCTCATTATGGTCAGGGAATGTGTCTACCAAATCTGTTGCATTGTACTCTCCCAAGCGCTTGGTACAGTGCTCTGCACAATAAATACCACTGATGATGATGATGAAGAGCCTCCCCAACAGGTCCTGTGGAGCCCCTGAATTTCAGAGTCCCAGTCTCTCCTACAGGTGATATCACAGGGGCGGACCAGAAGAAAAGCCTGAGAAAAACTACCCCTGTACCCTCTTCGAGAGGGTCCTTTCTCTCCTTTTTAAGCCTTAACTTCATTAAAGAAGCAGCGAAGCAGCATAGTCTAGCGGAAAGAACCTGGACCAGAGAGTCGGCGGTCCTGGGATCGACTCCTTGCTCTGCAACTTGCCTGCTGTGTGACCTTGGGCAAATCACTTGACACCTCTGTGTCTCAGTTTCTTCATTCATAAAATGAGGATTCAGTACTTACTCTTCCTCCTGCTTAGCCTGCGAGACCCATGTGGGACAGGGATGTGTCTGCCCTGATTATCTTGTTTCGAGAAGCAGCGTGGCTCAGTGGAAAGAGCACAGGCTTGGGAGTCAGAGGTCATGGGTTTGAATGCCGACTCGGCCACTTGTCAGATGTGTGACTCTGGGCAAGTCACTTAACTTCTCTGGGCCTCAGTTCCCTCATCTGTAAGATGGGGATTAAGACTGTGAGCCTCATGTGGGACAACTTGATTACCCTATATCTACCCAAGTGCTTAGAACAGTGCTCTGCACATAGTAAGCGCTTAACAAATACCAACATTATTATTATTATTACCCCAGTGCTGATTTCAGTGCTTGGCAAATAGCAAGTGCTTAACAAATACTGTTATTATTATTATTACCACCAAAGAACATTGGTTCTGCTTCCATTTACTCAGGCTGAGTCCTTGGAGTTGAAAAGAAGTCAGGCCCTGCCCTTACGCTAAAACTTACAGGTTGGTTACCGCAAGGAGATCTCCCCACCCCCGGTCAAGGCTATGTTTGTCCAGTTCCCTGAGTGCTATTTAAATGCTCCTTTGGCTAGTCCCGAGGCCTTCCAGGAGCGGAGCCCAGTTGCTTTTCGAGCATGGGCTAACGAGCCAGAGGTGGTGACCCAACAGCCAAGCTCGGACAAGTCACACAACTGGCAGCTATGGGTCTTTGCTGCAGAGAAATAGAGTAGGAAAGGCGGAGGTGGGGTAAGGTCATTAGGATCACATGGGGAGGGGCTGAGGCCAGGGCAGATGACCGAATGGCAGAAGTAGTGGCGGACTCAATGGGAGGAAGATTGGATAAAGGGATGCCCGGTTGCTGTCTCCTCTTTATTTGTAATAATAATAATATTCGTTCAGCAATTAATATGTGCCAACCACTGTACTAAGCACAGGGGGAGAAACAAGGTAAAGCAGCATGGCCTAGTGGATAGAGCACAGGTGTGTGAACCAGAGGTCCTGAGTTCTAATCCCAGCTCCTGTGTGAAGTTGTCATTACCTGGTCCCTTTTGTACACTCCCTTTTACAGGGAGTAGAATGAAAGAAAAATATTGCCTTTGTTCCTTCAAATCTCTCCACATCCTTTCTGTCCACAGATTAGTTTATGAAGTCCCTACTAACTCTAGTGTGCTCTCCCATGCACTTAATACAGTGCTCTGTACAAAGTAAGTGCTCAGTAAATACCATTGATTGATCAACAGCATGGCTTAGTGGAAAGAACACGGGCTTGGGAGTCAGCGGACCTGAGTTCTAATCTTGGCTCTGCCACTTGCCTGCTGAGTGACCTTGGGCAAGTCACATAACTTTTCTGTGCCTCAGTCACCTTAGGGGATTAACATTGTGAGCCTTACGTCGGACAGGGACCGTGTCCAATCGATTAGCTTGTATATACTCCAGCGCTTAGTACGGTGTTTGGCACATAGTAAACGTTTAACAAATACAATTTTTAAAATGCTGGCCATCCTGCAATAGGTAAAACGTTAAGGGCAATAGAGTCAGTGGATGGAAATAAGAGTAAACAATTAGAGAGAGACAGATGTAAATGAGTGCTAAGGAGGCTCATTCCATGACATGGCCAAGAAGACCATCACTCTAAGAAGACCACCACTCCCTCAAGGGCTCGAGGAAAAAGCAGCCCACTCCAGATCAGAATACTGGACTAGGCAGGTGCTATTTATCCTGCAAAATCTCAGATGGACATGTCAGAGCGTTTGTGTGTTGTGTGTGTCCATGCGTGTATGTATGTGTGTGTGTGGGTTGTGTGTGTGTATGTTTCTGTGCCCCACAGGAACCATTGTTGGGCGTTGATCCAAGGATATGGAAGAGATCAGGGAGAATTGGGGCTGCCCTGAGGGACTTTATGGAATTCAGAGTGAGGAGAGGAAGGTTGAGTTAGTTTAATTAGAGGAATGTGATTTATCAGTTTAGGCTGAGGGGAGTTCACCGGTTGAACAGGAATTGTGATTTCTCCAACTGGCTATGGAAATTGGGTCTGAAAGCTGCTTGTGGAGGTCATCCTGTTCATCCCCCTGTCTTCAATCAATAGTACTGAGTGCTTGCTGTGTGCGGAGCACTGTATTAAGTGCTTGGGAGAATACAAAGAGTTAGTAGGCAGGATCCCTGTCCTCAGTGAGCTTCCGGTCACACCATCCCGGACAGATGAGTATCCACCCTATTTTTGAAGATTTGCAGGGAAGGAAATTCTTTATCCTAGTTGCCTATTCCAGGGTCTAACAATCCTCTCGGGCAGAACATTCTCCCTTTTATCTGATACAAATCCTCCAACCACAGTTGAAAAGCGTGGGTAACCACCAGTGTGGAGCCTGTCCAGGCCTGTCCATAAGGTCTCCTGAGACTCCCACATATAGGCCGGGAAGGAATCCTGAAAATAGCTGGCTAACGTTGGCCACCAGATAGCAGAATGGCTTCCCCGGCGGTTGCCTGCTGCCCGGTGGCACTCGGCAATAATTTGCGGTCATCTGGGCTGAAATGGCTTTTGAATATAAAGTTGTTGCATACACTTTGCAGTGTGCAGCACCCCTGCCCTCCCACTTGCTTGTTGCACCCAGTGCCCCTGTAGGAACACAACTGGCAGTCAGTCAGCCAGTCAGTCGTATTTACTGAGCGCTTACTGTGTGCAGACACTGTATTAAGCACTTGAGAGAGTACAATAGAACAATAAACAGACACATTCCCTTCCCACACTGAGGTAACAGCCTAGAGGGGGAGACAGGCGTTAATACAAATAAATTATAGACATGTACAAATGTGCTGTGGGGCTTGGAGAGGGGAATGAGTAAAGGGAGAAGTCAGGGTGATGCAGAAAGGAGTGGGAGAAAAGGAAAGGAGGGCTTAGTCAGGGAAGGCCTCTAGAAGGAGATGTGCCTTCAAAAAGGCTTTGAAGGTGAGGAGAGTAATCGTCCGTTGGATACGAGGCAGAGGCAGGATGTGGGTGAGGGGTCCGTGACCAAATTGATGAGATGGAGATACAGTGAGAAGCTTAGCATTTAAAGGAGTGAAGTGTGGGGGTTGGGTTGTAGTAGGAGACAGAAAAGCTGCACAAGCCCCTGGCATTATGACCGGTAGCTTGGCGCACATTCTTGGTCCCGAAGTCCTTGTGACTAGGTCGGGTCTCGTCCATTATCTGTGATGGGAGATTCCATCACCTCACATGTCAGCCAGTGGTATTTATTGAGCACTTACTGTGTGCAGAGTATCGTAATAAGCACTTGGGAGAGTACATTATAACAGAGTTGGAAGACCTGTTCCCTGCCCATAATGAGCTTAGTCACATAGTAACTAAGCTCTTCCGGGGACCATCTTGCTTCCTCTCTTCAACTCAAGACTTATTAAAATCCCATCGATCTCCTCCAAGAGGCCTTCCCCGACTAAGCTTTCATTTCCCCTCCTCCCTCTCCCTTCTGCCGTGCCTATGTACTTGGATCTGTACCCTTTAAGCACTTGATAGTCACCCCACAGTACTTATTTACAAATCTATTATTTATTTTAATATCGGTCTCCACATCTAGAATGTAAACTGGTAGGCAAGAAACGTGTCTACCAACACTGTTTTGTTGTCCTCTCTCAAGGGCTTAGCTCAGTGCCCTGCACACGGTGAGCACTCGATAAAACCAATGATCAACCGATTGATCTTTCTAAGCAACTTCTTCCTCCCTTTCTGTGCCCCTCCCTCTCCTCTTCCCCCTCAGTCTGGGCTTCTTCCTCCAAGTTCTGTAGCTCAGATGCTCACTTGTGGAGTCTGTATCTGAGCAGGGTGCACAACAGCTCTGAAAAAGTTGTGGAAGTAGGAGGCCTTCCCCTCCCTCATCGCCAACTCCCCTCTCCTTGTGGGCAGGGAACATGTTTACCAACTCTGTTACGGTGTACTCTCCTAAGTGCTTAGTACAGGGCTCTGCACAGAAAGTGAGTGGTCAATAAATACCATTGAGTGATTGATTCAAATCCTCACTCTCCAGGGGCTCCTTCACCTCTGTCTTCAATCAATGTAAGTCTTCCCCATTTTAATAAAGCCCTCTCTCCACTCCTGCAGTCTTCCACACCAGCTGATGCCCCGTCTCCCACTTCCCAAGCCTATCCAAACCCCTCGAACCAGTTGTATACCCCTACTTTCTTCATTTCCTCTGCTCCAACTCTCTTCTCATCCTTCTGCAGTCTAGCTTTTGACTCCTTTTGCTCTGCTGAGTCTTTTTCTCTCCAGGTTCACCAAAATCCATCTTTTAGCCAAGTTGAAGGACTATAATCCATCCTGGTCCCCACAAGAACCTCCAAAACTCAGTCCTTCTTCTCCAAGCCCTTACTCTGCCTCTTCTATTTTGTCCTCTACCCTTTGCTGTGGCCTACTGAGGCCAGCAGTTGTCTGGGAGTAGACAGGGAGTAAGGTGGCCGGGCTAGCCTGGCTAATAACGCGGTCCCACAACTATTTGCTGACCCACTCCTCCAGCTGTCTAACTCCCAGAGATGAGGTGATCACAAAGGCTGAAATTCCCGATCTCCATTCCCCTCACTGAACCCATTTTCTGCCTAAGCTCCAGGCTCTGCGGTCACTGATCCGGCAGGATTCTGAGGAGACAAAGGGGCTGAGGCTATGGCCTGCCTGGCTTGAGGCTCTGTGGGTGGCGTTTTTTAAACGGTATTGGTTGTGCTTTCTCTATATCAAACACTGTTCTAAACACTGGGGAAGGTTAAAGTTAATTATGATGGACACAGTCCCTGTCCCTCTTGAGGCTCACAACCTAAGAAAGGGGGAGAACAGGTATTTCCATTTTATGGGGAAACTGAGGCACAGAGAACTGAATTGACTTGCCCAAGGTCACACAGCTAGCAACTGGCCGAGCCGGGTTTGGAACTCAGGGCCTCCGACTCCCAGGCCCGTGCCCTTTCCACTAGGCCAGGCTACTTCCCTGATCAGGCTTTGCCCTGATCCTTTAGCTCGCAAGTAGAACAGATCAGGTAGAGGGAGCTTCACACATGACAAGTGACAGGCATGTTTTCAAAAAATGTTTTGAAGGCATCTGAAAGGCCCGGATCGCTCTCGCTGTGGGCAAGGAACGTGGCTGCTAATTCTGTTGCATCATACTTTCCCAACCACTTAATACGGTACAGACAGTGCTCAGTAAATACCACGGATTGATCGATTAGGGGAATGGAGGAGAGATGGGAGAGTCGCTACTAGTGCCGAAGCAACCGTGGAGAGGAAATGCCCAGTGATTTTTCTTTTTGTCCTTGAGACGCAGAGGCCTAAGGGGGACGGGTGGCGGGGAAGTCGCTGCCGACCGGAAGCTGGAAACAGTGAGGGGAACCTGGTTGTCATTTCCTTCTGCCCAACCCTACCATGCCAGAGTGGAAAGAGTTGGATTCAGCCCAGCCCTTAAATGCAGGCTCGGTTGGCTACCGATGGTCCTCGGGAATACTGGACACCGAGAGGCACATGGCCTTGTTATATTGTTCGATTGCATTCTCCCAAGTGCTCTGCCCACTGTAAGTGCTCGGTAAATAAAGACAGAAAGTCAGGAGAGTATTTAGCGGAGGTGCGAGGAGTCTGGTATTTGACACGTTGAGTCTGTGGTGCTGGCAGGACATCCAAGGGGAGATGTCCTGACAGAACACAGAGATGTGGGATTGCAGGTCAGAGGGGAGGTCAGGGCTAGAAGGATAGTGAGGCTAGCGGTCCCGTGGAGGTGGAGCTGAAGCTATGTGAATGGATGAGTTCCCTGAGAGTGTGGGTGTAAAGCGAGACTAGAGAATTCAGAACAAAGCCTTGGGGGTTGTCTGGGGAAAGAGGATGAGAGATGGAGGATTCAGAAAACAAAAAAAAGGAAGAGTCGTCAGAGAGGCAGGAGGAGAACCGGGATAGTAGTGTGTCAGCAAAACCGAGACATGATCCTTTTTCCACGAAGGGTGAGTGATCCACAATACCAGTAGCATCGGAGAGATCGAGGAGGATTAGAATGAAGTATAAATAGCCCTACGGTCATTTGTGAGCTTGGAGAGAACAGACTTGGTGGAGTAACGGGGGTAAGAAGCCTAGTGGAAAGTGCATGGGCCTGGGAGTCAGAAGACCTGGGTTCTAATCCTGGCACCACCCCTTACTCACTGTGTGACCTCGGGCAAGTCACTTAACATCTCTGTAGATCAGTTCCCTCATCTGCAGAATGGGGATTCAATAGCTGTTCCTCCTCCTCCTACTTAGAGTGTGAACTCCATGTGGGACCTGATTATCTTGTATCTATCCCAGTGCTTAGTACAGTGTTTGAAACATAGTAAGCACCCATAATTATTAAAGGGATGGAAAGTTAGACTCAGAGGGAAAAGAAACGAGTTGGTGAAAAGGAAACGAAGGCAGCCAGTCCCTATGACTGGTTCTAGGAGTTTGGATAGGAGTCGGAGGAGAGAGAGGGGGCAATAGCCGGTGGAGGGTGGCGGTGTTTAGATATGGCTTTTTCCAAACGGGGAAACCTATGTGCTTTTGAAGGCGGTGTGGAAGGAGCCAGTGAAGAATGAGAGGTTGGTGATGACTGTGAGGGAGGGAAGGAGGGGGGCCCTGACCCAACTTGCATTCCTTTCTCGGGTGTGAGCAGACCTGGGGTCTCAGTCACAGAGCTCTGAGATGTTGAATTTGGTGTCAGAAGCTGTGACCAAGGGAGATCGGGCCCTTTAAGTCAAAATACCATAGGCCGTTCTAGCACCGCATAGTGGATAGAGCATGGGCCTGGGAGTCAGAAGGTCATGGGCTCTGCCACTTTGTCTGCTGTGTGCTCCAGAGCAAGTCACTTGACTTCTCTGTGCTTCAGTTACCTCACCTGTAAAATGGAGATTGAGACTGTGAGCCCCACGTGGGACAGGGTCTGTGTCCATCTTGATTTGCTTATATCCACCCCGGCACTTCATACGGTGCCTGGCGCATAGTAAGCTCTTAACAAATACTACAATTATTATTAGTACAGGACTATTCGTGAGCAGCAGGACTAGGGAGTCCAGACTAGTCCCGGGTCCTCTTGACCGAAAACCCCTGGGATCATTGGGTTGGTTCTGAGAATTCTTATCCCCTTTCCGCTGGCCTGGAGCTGTGCCCTGCACCGACGTCTAGATCAAACCAGAACCAGGCCTTGGAAAGCAAATGTGGAATCAAACACCTTCCCCTGGCCCTGATAGGCGAAACCCCTTGCCCTTCCTTCTGAGGAGAGGCTGAGGCAGGCGTCTGTGTTAAGGTCACTTTTCCTCAGGGAGGGCGAAGGCCACAAGCCCAGAGAGACTCGGGTTGAAATCATCTGTAGGCTGGAAACGCGGCTGGTGGAGTCCAGAGTGAGCTTCCACGGGAGAGGTGGTAACTCAGAAGGGACAACTTCTCTGGTCAGAGAGAATGAGTCTTGAGAGCGGCTTGAGCGGGAGAGGCGTCTGTGGACTCCGCCTGCTCCCAGACACAGGATCTGAGCCAGCAGATATATAGGCAGGCACAGGCCCGGCCTGCAGACCCCAAAATGGCAAAGCTGAGTACAGGCCCCTATTTCCAGTTCCTTCAGAGCAGGGGGAGTCTCTCAGTAAACGCAGGGCCCTGGGAAGGAAAAAGTGTGCAGTCCCTGGGGTCGGACCTCATCATGTTTTCGGGCCTTACTCCTGGACCGGGGGTCAGTCCAGGCCATGTTTTCTAGTCTGATCTGGGGTCGGTGGTGCTTCCTGAGTCTGGGACTTCCTACCTTGAATCCCACCTCAATCAAAGCATGGCAGCTAGTTCACTCTCCCGGCCCCTCAAGCCGACCTTTAGGACAAGTCCGTTACTTTGAGAGTGGCTACTTTTCCTGTGAAAGCCGATCCTCAGCACAGCCAGGGACGAGGCCTGGGTTTACGGACTTCAAGTCCTGAGGGCTGACTAATAGCCCCCACATTACACCGCCTGCTCACTGGATGACTTGAGGCTAGAATTTCAGTATCAGCCACTCCATGTATTTATCTGTCTACTTACAAAATTAAAGGTGCCACTAATTATGCCCACAACCGGTTGATTGTCTCTCATTATATGGGGGTCAAGTGGCTAATTGGGGTTAGAGTAATCGCTTTGAGTACAAATACGGTAATTGAGACCCTCCTCTCCACCCTCAGTGAGGCTGTCCCCCTTGCTACCAGTAGTCAATGCTTGATTTCCTGGTCCTTGGCAATGTGCTTCTCTACCAAAATGGGGGGCTTGTTGCAGTTCCTCCTTAGTGAATTTCTTCATTTGACTAAAAAGAGAGAAAGCCCAAGATTGATTAGGCTTTAGAGAAGGAGATTACAGCTCCGGGGATAAGGGGCTGAGACAACCTCATTTTATAGCCTTTCCTTTGTTTATTTGCAGTTGGAGGGAACAGCTCCTATTTCTTCTTTTGATTTCCAGCAGCTTTGCCATTTGGGGCTAATTGCTTTATTTTGGTGTCATTCATTAATCATACACACACTCTCGTTCCTCTATTCCTCTGAAGTTCTTAGACCTGCAGCATAGTTGCAGAGCGGATGGCCAGAGTTCTGATCTGTGTTTACCTGTACGGAGAACCCCGTAGATCAGTGACTAAAACCTCCCTCCCTCCTGCTGGCCTAGAGCCTCATTTTCAGAGATACTCCTCCAGAAGTCAAGTGTTTTCCTGCTCTCTCAGGTAAGGTGTTAGGCCTTTTGACTCCTTTCCTGGTTTCCAGACTCTAGCATTATAGAGAAAGCAGGCATCTTCTTTACAGATAATCAACAACGTTGGAGAGAATATGAACACCCGTTTCTTGCCAGGAAAAGAATAAGGGGGAGATAGGAAGGGAAGGAGAGGAAGACTTAGAAAGTTTTTTGAAGAAGAGGGTGAATGCAGTCTCTTAGTTACAACAAGAGAGACTTTCCCTCAATGGGAGGAAGAATTTTTTGATAGACAAAGTGCTTAAAGATGGGAACAGGCTTCTATAGAAAGTTGTGGAATCTCCATCCCAAAGATCTGAAGAACTGACCATTGGTCTTAGATAAAGGATCTGATGACTGTTTGAGGTTCTAATAATAACTGCGGTGTTTGCTAAGTACCTGCTACGGAGAAGCGGCGTGGCTCAGTGGAAAGAGCATGGGCTTTGGAGTCAGGGCTCATGAGTTCGAATCCCAGCTCTGCCACTTGTCGGCTGTGTGACTGTGGGCAAGTCACTTCACTTCTCTGGGCCTCAGTTCCCTCGTCTGTAAAATGGGGATTAAGACCGTGAGCCTCACGTGGGACAACCTGATTACCCTGTATCTACCCCAGCGCTTAGAACAGTGTTCGGCACATAGTAAGCGCTTAACAGATACCAACATTATTATTATTATTACCTTTCTTATAGAGTGTGAGAGATTCTAGGACAGAAACTGTGTCTGGTCTGATTGTGTTGTATCTACCCCAGTTCTTAGTTCAGTGCTGGGCTTAACAAATTATGAATATGACTTTAGGAGAAGAGCGTGGCTCAGTGGAAAGAGCCCGGGCTTGGGAGTCAGAAGTAATGGGTTCGAATCCCAGCTCTGCCACTTGTCAGCTGGGTGACTGTGGGCGAGTCACAACTTCTCTGTGCCTCAGTTACCTCATCTGTAAAATGGGGATTAGCTGTGAGCCTCACGTGGGACAACCTGATTACCCTATATCTACCCCAGCACTTAGAACAGTGCTCTGCACATAGTAAGTGCTTAACAAATACCAACATTATTATTATTATTATATGTTATATTACATATATGTAATTATAAAATTACTAGATCTCTGGGATCAAGGACTGACCTTAATCTTTGCTATTTTCCCAGCTAGAAATCGAATGGCACAGCTGCTTCTGGTCAGACACCAGCAGCTAAAGGGAAGGTATGTGGTGCTCTGCTTTATACATTCTTGATGATTGGTTTGTCTTGGGGCAAAGGACTCTACTTTGAGGATATGACAGCCACTGAACCTCCAAATCCAGGGACAGCAATGCCACTTTCTTCCCTTGCCTCATATGAGAAGCCGTGTGGCCTAGTGGAAAGATTATGGGCCTGAGAGTCAAAGGACCTGAGTTCTAATCCCGGATCTGACACTTGTGTGCCCTTGGGCAAGTCATTTGAATTGATGTCTGCCTTCCCCCCTCTAGACTGTAAACTGGTTGTGGGCAGGGAATGTCACCGTTTACTGTTGTATTTTACTCTCCCAAATGCTAATTACAGAGTTCTGCGCACAGTAAGTGCTCAATGAATACAGTTGAATAAATGAGTGAATGAACTTCTCTGTGCCTCAGTTACCTCACCTTTAAAATAGGGATTAAGGCTGCAGCCCCATGTGGGGCAGGGTTTGCGATCATCCTCGTGACCTTGTATCTACCCAGCGTGGCTCAGTGGCAAGAGCCCGGGCTTGGGAGTCAGAGGTCATGGGTTCGAATCCCGGCTCTGCCACTTGTCAGCTGTGTGACTGTGGGCAAGTCATTTAACTTCTCTGTGCCTCAGTGACCTCATCTGTAAAATGGGGATTAAGACCATGAGCCTCACGAGGGAAAAATCTGATTATCCTGTATCAATCCCAACGCTTAGAACAGTGCTCTGCACATAATAAGCACTTAACAAAAACCAACATTATTATTACCATTACCCCAGAATTTAGCACAGTGCCTGGCACATAGAAAGTGCTTAACAAATACCACTTGAAAAATGTGCTCAAAGCACTTTTAAACATACATGGAAGTTGTGAAGGGTTTTATATTTGCGCCCAGCTTCAGTGGGGAAATCGAGTCCCAGAAAAGAGAAGCAACTTGTTGGGATAGGAGTAGCCTGGAGTTAAAAGTTGAGAGTAATCCAATGTTGCAAGAAAACATTCCTCTGCTTTGCATATAACAGGAACCTAATTTACAGCTGTAAGGTTAGACTGAGCACACATTCCCAGAGCTTTGCAAATGTCAGACAACCCGGGGAAGCTCTCTCCTCATTAATTAGGAGAAGTGACCAGAGGTTTTCTATTTCTTTAGCATTTCATCAAAGGTTCTTTCTGTGTATTTTGCACAGTATATAAATATTAAGGGGAACAGGGAGAGAAATTGTTTGAAATAAGCATTGAGGTTGGTTACAGATTGAGGAGGAAAAAAGCCACCAATGACAAATGGCACAGTGAAGAGTAGAAACAATCACCGTAAGCAGTATTAATGCCCAGAAGGCCTAGGATGTAGCCATGAGCTTTTGACAGAAGAGAGGTTGTTGCCCAGATCTGAGAATTTGAGCCAAACTCCACTTTCCTTTTGCTCCCTTCTTCTTCTTGAGGGAAATGGCACCTGGAAATTCCCTGGCTATCTATCTGTGGTCTGGTTTGGGGGAGCGAAGAGAAGAGGTGTGCACTGCAGGGCAATGTGAAGATCTCAGAGGAGATCTCCTCCCTCCTCGCAAGTGCCACCCCCTCCACCTGCGCCTCGGACCCCATTCCCGCTCACCTTATAAAAACCATCGTCCCTGCCCTTCTCCCCTCCTTAACTTCTATCTTTAACCGCTCACTCTCCAATGGCTTTTTCCCCTCTGCCTTCAAACATGCCCCTGTCTCCCCCATCCTAAAAAAAACCCTCTCTCGACCCCACTTCCCCTTCCAGTTATCTCCCTATCTCCTTACTACCCTTCCTTTCCAAACTCCTAGAACGAGTCGTCCACACTCGCTGCCCAGAATTCCTTAACTCCCATTCTCTCCTGGACCCCGTCCAATCTGGCTTCCGTCCCCTCCACTCTACCGAGACTGCTCTCTCTAAGGTCACCCATCACCTCCTTCTTGCCAAATCCAATGGCTCCCACTCTATTCTAATCCTCCTTGACCTCTCAGCTGCCTTTGACACTGTCGACCATCCCCTTCTCCTCCACACCTCATCTCACCTTGGCTTCACGGACTCCGTCCTCTCCCGGTTCTCCTCTCATCTCTCTGGCCGGTCATTCTCGGTCTCCTTCGCGGGCTCCTCCTCCCCCTCCCATACTCTAACTGTTGGGGTTTCTCAAGGGTCAGTTCTTGGCCCTCTTCTGTTCTCCATCTACGCTCCCTCCCTCGGTGAATTCATCCGCTCTCACGGCTTCAACTATCATCTCTACGCAGATGACACACAGATCTACATCTCTGCCCCTGTCCTCTCCCCCTCCCTTCAGGCTCATATCTCCTCCTGCCTCCAAGCCGTCTCTACCTGGATGTCTGCCCGCCACCTAAAACTCAACTTGTCCAAAACTGAGCTCCTCCTTCCCTCCCAAGCCCTGTCCTCTCCCTGACTTCCCTATCACCCTGGATGGTACGACCATCCTTCCCGTCTTTCAGGCCCGCAACCTCGGAGTCATCTTTGACTCGGCTCTCTCGTTCACCCCACACATCCGATCCGTCACCAAAACCTGCCGGTCTCACCTTTATAATATAGCCAAGATCCGCCCTTTCCTCTCCACCCAAACGGCTATCTTACCGTTACGGGCTCTCGTGATATCCCGGCTGGATTACTGTGTCAGCCTTCTCTCTGATCTCCCTTCCTCCTCTCTCTCCCCGCTCCAGTCTATTCTTCACTCCGCTGCCCGGCTCATCTTCCTGCAGAAACACTCTGGACATGGCACTCCCCTTCTTCAAAACCTCCACTGGTTTCCTATCAACCTCTGCATGAAACAAAAACTTCTCACTCTAGGCTTCAAGGCTCTCCATCACCTCGCCCCCTCCTACCTCTCCTCCCTTCTCTCTTTCCACTGCCCACCCCGCACGCTCCGCTCCTCCGCCGCCCACCTCCTCACCCTCCCCCGTTCTCGCCTATCCCGCCGTCGACCCCCGGGCCACGTCCTCCCGCGGTCCCGGAAAGCCCTCCCTCCTCACCTCCGCCAAACTAATTCTCTTCCCCTCTTCAAAACCCTACTTAGAGCTCACCTCCTCCAAGAGGCCTTCCCAGACTGAGCCCCCCCTTTTCCCTCTGCTCCCTCTACTCCCCCTACCACCCCCCCTTCACCTCTCCTCAGCTTAGCCCTCTTTTCCCCCCTTTCCCTCTGCTCCTCCCCCTCTCCCTTCCCCTCCTCTCAGCACTGTACTCATCCGCTCAACTGTATATGCTTTCATTACCTTATTTATTTTGTTAATGAGATGTACATCACCTTGATTCTATTTATTTGCTATTGTTTTAACGAGATGTTCATCCCCTTGATTCTATTTATTGCTATTGTTTTTTCTCTGTCCGTCTCCCCCGATTAGACTGTGAGCCCGTCAAAGGGCAGAGACTGTCTCTATCTGTTACCGATTTGTAGATTCCAAGCCCTTAGTACAGTGCTCTGCACATAGCGCTCAATAAATACTATTGAATGAATAAATGAAAGTTAGGAGAGAGAGATTTATTTTTGATTTGGGGCTGGGGATGAGGATTCTGTGGAGCAGCCACACCGAAGAATATTTTAGAAACGAGATTGTCTGTGATATCGTTGAATTGAACTCTCTCAAATGCTTAGTACAGTGCTCTGCGTAGAGTAAGTGCCCAATAAATACAATTGGTTGATAAGCAAGATTGATCTGATAAAAGATTGGCAGAAAGGACAAATGATAGAAATGAAACTCTAAATGAAAGAGGGAAGATAACCCTCAGCTAGAGGATGTGGGAAGAAAGATCGAGGTAAAAAATCGGAAGAGGTGGGGGCTAGGACAGCTATTCTTTCACTGTGCAGTTGTGAAATTTGATGTTTAAAAGAAGGACCCCTAAGTGATCCATAAATTTTGAAAAATGGGTTACGACCAGAGAAACAAGAATTTGTCCGTTTCTGAAATTTTTTTCAAATAAAAGAGTCAATGATATCAATGAAATAATGGGAGCAACCTCTCTCTGGAAGAAAGATGCAATAGAAATCCAAGGAAGCATTTTTATTTTTACAGTCGATAGATATTAGGACTAAACATTCCCCCATACGGGGTGCGCCGTCAACAATTTTGCATGATCATAGATTTGATAATCTGATGAAACCACTCAGTCGGCAGCTGCTGAAAACCTCATAATCTGAGATGTGAAAGCTCCTCGTGGTACGTAATAGGAGGCCAATCAGATTGCGTGACATCAGCCTTTCTAGCTAATTCAGAACCCTGAGGTGACTCTCCGGCTGGCTTCTGAAACGTTCAGGGTTCAGTCTTGTCCCTGGGTGCTTAATGTCCAGAAAGGAATGCTGTGTACACAGAGGAATCGCTTTGTATGGAGGCTCCCTTTATTCAGCGACTGGGGCATTGTTCCAGAGGAACTGCTGTGCTGTCTGTTCCAAAGCCAGTCCTTTAAGGAATAGAGTTTGCTGGAAGAAAAAGCTTAGAGCGATATTTTGCGTAATTCTTGAGGTTCATAATGCGATTCCTTACTTATACCCGTTTTCTATTCCAATTTAATGTTTTTCTTATTGTTTTGAACTTAGTCTCGTATTTATTACTTGTTTTCTGGGTTTGAAAATAAGATTGATGCTCATTGCCCCATTACTTTTCAATGGATTTTACAGAGTGCTTACTGTGTGTCAAACAGTGAACTGAACGCTGGGGTCCATATAAGATGATCGGGTTGGACAGTGTTCCTGTCCCACATGGGGGCTCACAGTCTAAGGAGGAGGGAGAACATTGAATCCCCATTTTACAGATGAGGAAACTGAGACACAAGAAAGGGAAGTGACTTGCCCAAGGTCACACGGCAGGCAAGTGGCAGAGCTGGGTTTAGAAGCCAAGTCTCCTGACTGTCAGGGCTGTGCTCTTGCCAGTAAACCCCCTTACAAAAATTGACTTTTGTAATGCTTCCCAACTTTCCTAAGAATAATAAGAATAATAATGTTGGTATTTGTTAAGCGCTTACTATGTGCAGAGCGCTGTTCTAAGCGCTGGGGGAGATTTACAGGATAATCAGGTTGTCCCACATGAGGCTCACAGTCTTAATCCCCATTTTACAGATGAGGTAACTGAGGCACAGAGAAGTGAAGTGATTTGCCCACAGTCACCCAGCTGACAAGTGGCAGAGCTGGGATTCGAACCCATGACCTCTGACTCCCAAGCCCATGCTCTTTCCACTAAGCCACGCTGCAGAACACAGCAATGGAAAGAGAACTGTAAGAAAAGAAACTTGAATATTATAGGGGTTAGGAGATCCAGTAGATTATAATAATAATAATAATAATAACAACTGTTGTATTTGTTAAGCGCTTACTATGTGCCAGGCACTGTTCTAAGCGCTGGGGTAGATACAAGGTAATGGGAGTTGGACACAGTCCCTGTCCCACAGAGGACTCACAGCCCACTCCCATTTTACAGATGAGGTAACCGAGGCACAGAGAAGTTAAGCAACTTGCTCAAAGTCACCCCGCAGACAAGTGGCCTAGCCAGGATTCGAACCCAGGTTGTCTGACACCCAGGCCTGTACTCTTTCCACTAGGCCACACTGCTTCCCCAGTATGGATAACAGCAGTTTGCAATTTGCTCTCTGGAATGATTTAGGCATATTATATCCAGGAGGCAGGATGATTTCCCCGGATTCCTTCCATCCATAGGGTTGTATCCTCCTCTTCTGCCCCGCTAGCCAACGTGAGCTCCGAGCCATGTCACCCCCTGACCTGAATTGATTGGAGCCCCAGCGTGAAGGAGCTCCAGTTGAAGGGCTAAGGTGGTCGAGTATTTCTAACCTGCTGGAGTCCGGGCTTCCCGCCTCCCCGGGACCTCTGGAAGAGGTCCGGGGCTAGGATGGGGTTATCGCTACAGAAAGGCAACCTTGAGCCCAAGGCCCTGGGAAAAGGGCCTGGATGAACCAGTTGGTTTCTTCCATCTGTGATTTAACGATTCTGTGATTACTTCTAGCCATGGACAGCAAGCGAGATTGCTTCTCCCAAGAGATCTTAGTTAGAAATTGATTTGATTTCCATTTCCATTCCTGTCCCAAAAGTTTCCATCCCAGGAAACCGGCATCTGTTCCGCCGCTGCTGCCGATCTTCCGTTAGCCAAGAAAATGGGCAAAAGCAGTAAAGGAGGATGGGGGACCCGCCCTGATCCTCCAGAGCACAGTTTCATCCTCCTCTCCCACTGAACCTCCGCTGAGGATCACCCCCACCGTTCGCTTCCTTCGCACCTGTGCACGAGCCGCAGAGCGCCGCTGGCGGAAATCTAGGTATCAGGCCGACCTCGTCCGCCTCAAGTTCATCTTTGCGTGCCTTAACTCTGGCCTCTCCTTGGCCCAGGAAAAGTATTTCTCCGTCCTTATTGACGCCCGTGCCCATTGCCCTTGCCAGTTGTTCCAGACGTTTAACTCCCTCCTCAAACTCCCTGTCCTCTCCTCCATCATTAGCCCTTAATGACCTGGCCACCTACTTTATTGAGAAAATTGAAACCATCACGCGTCATCTCCCTAAAATCTCCCCTGCTCCTTTCCAGTCCCTCCCTCTTCCTGCCCCATCTTTCCCAGCAGTATCTCAAAAAGAGATCTCCTGCCTTCTCTCGGTTTCCACCCCATCCCCTTGCACTTTATCGAAACACTTGTCCCATCCCTTCTTCTCTCCCTGTCATCTTCAACTAATCGCTCTCCAGTGACCTTTTCGCCCTCTGCTTTCAAACATGTTCATGTCTCCCTTAGCCTAAAAAACACTTACCTTGACCCCAAGCCTTCCACTAGCCGTCACCCCATCTCCTTCCTAACATTCCTTTCCAAACTCCTCAGTTGAGTTGTCTACACCTGCTGTCTCAAGATCCTCTCCTCCAATTCTCTCCTTTACCACCTCCGATCTGGCTTCCGCCGCTTTCGCTCCAGAGAAACCACCCTCTCAGAGGTCGCAAATGATCTCCTTCTTGCCAAATCCAAGGGCCTCTACTCCATCCTAAACCTCTCCAACCTCTCGGCTGCCTTTGACACTGACTACCTCCTTCTCCTGGAAACATTATCCAATCTTTGCTTCACTGACACTGTCCTCCCCTGGTTCTCCTCATCTCTCTGGTTGCTCATTCTCAGTCTCTTTCATGGGCTCTTGCTCTGCCTCCCACCCCCTAACTGTCAGAGGCCCTCAAGATTTAGTTCTGGGTCCCCTTCTATTTTCCATCTGCACCTTTGGAGAACTCGTTCGCTGCCATGGGTTCAACTAGCACCTCTATACAGATGACACCCAAATCTACATCTCCAGCCCTCACCTCTCTCCCTCTCTGCCGTCTCACGTTTCTTCTGGCCACCTTCAAGACATCTCTACTTGGATGTCCTGCCGACATCAAAACTTAACATATACAAAACAGACCCCTTATTTTCCCACCCAAACCCTGTCCACCCCTTGATTTTCCCATCAGGGTAGACAGCACCACCATCCATCCTGTCTCACGAGCCTGTAACCTTGGCATTATACTTGACTCATCTCCCTCACTCAGCTCACATATTCGATCTGTCACCAAATCCTGTCGGTTCAACCTTCACAACATCACCAAAATCTAACTTTTTTTTTCCATCTAAACTGCTATCACATTAATCCAAGCACTTACCCTATCCCACCTTGATTACTGTAATAGCCTCCTTGCTGACTTCCTTGCCTCCTGTCTCTCCCCCTCCAGTCCAGACTTCACTCTACTGCCTGGATTATATTTTTGCAAAAATGTTCAGTCCATGTTTCTCCACTCCTCAAGAACCTCCAGTGGTTGCCCATCCACCTCCACATCAAACTGAAATTCCTTACCATCGGCTTTAAAATATGCAATCACCTTGTCCCCTCCTGCCTCACCTCACTGATTTTCTGCTACACCCTAACCCACACACTTTGCTCCTCTAACAATGATAATAATAATAATGTTGGTATTTGTTAAGCGCTTACTATGTGCAGAGCACCGTTCTAAGCGCTGGGGGAGATACAGGGTCATCAGGTTGTCCCACGTGAGGCTCACAGTCTTCATCTCCATTTTACAGATGAGGTAACTGAGGCACAGAGAAGTGAAGTGACTTGCCCACGGTCACACAGCCGACAGGTGGCAGAGCGGGGATTCGAACTCATGACCTCTGGCTCCCAAGCCCGTGCTCTTTTCACTGAGCCACGCTGCTTCTCTAATGCCAACCTACCCACTGTACCTCGATCTCGTCCGACCACCAACCTCTCACCCACATCCTGCCTCTGCCTGAAACACCCTCCCTCTTCATATCTCACAGACGATTACTCTCCCCACCTTCAAAGCCGAGTTGTAGGCACATGTCCTCCAAGAGGCCTTCCTGACTAAGCCTTCATTTCCTCTTCCCCCATTCCCTTCTGTGTCACCCTAGCACTGGGATTTGCTCCCTTTATTCACCCCACCCTCAACCCCACAGCACATAATAATAATCATCATAATAACGTTGCTATTTGTTAAGCGCTTACTATGTGCCGAGCACCGTTCTAAGCGCTGGGGTAGACACAGGGGAATCAGGTTGTCCCACGTGGGACTCACAGTCTTAATCTCCATTTTACAGATGAGGGAACTGAGGCGCCGAGAAGTCAAGTGACTTGCCCCGCTGACAAGTGGCCGAGCTGGGATTCGAACCCATGACCTCTGTCTCCAAAGCCCGGGCTCTTTCCACTGAGCCACGCACCTATGTACATAACCCTAATTTACTTGTATGTATATCAATGCCTATCTCCCCCTCTAGACTGTAAGCTCACAGTGGCCAGGGAATGTGTCTACCAACACTGCTATATTGTTACACCGTACTCACCCAGGTGCTTCGTACGGTGTTCTGCACACAGTAAACACTCAATAAGTATCGATCGATCGAACCTCCTTCTAGAATTCCTTACAAATGGCCAAATGGGACCGGTCAGAGTTCTGAGGGAGGGACCAGTGATGGAGAAACAAAAATCAGGGTGGAGGAAGGAGAGGGAGCAGAAAGAAGTGGAGCTGGATAAGCATTTACCTGAGAAAATTGGCCCCCAAATCATACTAGGTACATAGTCAGTGCTTAATAAATACTATCATCCTTATTCTTAACACTGGATAAGAGCAATATGAAATTTTCTCACTCTCGAAATCTGGGAGCCTGCAGATCTGTGGCCCACCCCAACCCCATCGACATGTAGGGGTAAATTACAAGCTAAGCAAGTTGGACACTGTCCCTGGCCCACATGGGGCTCCCAGTCTTTAGCCCCATTTTACAGATGAGGTAACTGAGGCCTAGAGCAGTTAAGTGATTTGCCCAAGGTCCCACAGCAGACAGGCGACAGCGCTGGGATTAGAACCCAGGCAGAAGGACTCCCAGGCCCGCGCTCTATCCGCTAGGCCGCGCAGCTTCTCCTTACTCCTAGGAAGTGCTTAACAAACACCACAGTTCTTGTCATTATTGGAAGACTTCACAGGGGAGAGCGGCACCTCACCCCACTGACTTAGTTTAGCGGCTTCGCTTTCCCCGACCCCCTTGCCAGCCTGGCAGGGGAGAGCAATGGAGGAAGGCAAATCGGCTACGTCAAGTCCCACGGCCTTTCGTTGGCCCAAAAGGAAGAGAGACATCGCTAAGTCAGGTGCGACGCAGCCGGCTGAGCCACAGAGTAGGATTCCCCACTTTCTCGGCTGAGGAAGCCATGGCCACACTCGCCATTAGCCCCCTTTCTCCTGCAGTGGTGAAGATGGCCAGAAGAGAAGTCGGAGGTGAAAGGTAGTTATTCATTTTCTGCACTGGAAGGGAACTATAGTTATTCAATTTCTGATGCTGCCCGTGGAGAGAACACAGGACCGGAAGTCAGGGGACCCGGATTCTAATCCTGGCTCTGTCTTCTTGCCCCAGGGTTTGGCACACAGAGCTTTTAAAAAAAAGTTCCAGATTTCTATTTAAAACTAAATCTGTACCTGGAAAAAGGGATCCCAAGGTCAAATCGGTAGTAGTAATAATGATAATAATAATAAAAGCACTTTCCGTTATGTCAAACACTGTACTGAACACTGGGGTAGACAGAGGATAATAAGACTGGTTACAGTCCTTGCACCATACGGGTCTCAGAGTCTAAGGGGGAAGGAGAACAGGTTAGGCGTATTGGCTAGAGGCCGGGCCTGGGAGTCAGAAGGTCGTGGGTTCTAATCCCGGATCTGCCACTTGTCTGCTGTGTGACCTTATTCATTCATTCAATAGTATTTATTGAGCGCTTACTATGTGCAGGGCGCTGTACTAAGCGCTTGGAATGTACAAATCGGCAACAGATAGAGACAGTCCCTGCCCTTTGACGGGCAGGCAGGTCACTTCACTTCTCTGGGCCTCAGTTCCCTCCTCTGGAAAATGGGGGTTGTGACTGCGAGCCCCGTGTGGGACAGGGACTGTGTCCAACCCATCCAGCACTTAGTACAGTCCTGGCACATAGTAAACACTTAAATACCCTTATTATTATCATTGTTTTTATTCAGCCCTATTTTACAGATGAGAAAACTGAGACACAGAGAAGTTAAGTGACTTGCCCAAGGTCACACATCGGGCAAGTGGCAAAACTAGGAGTAAAACCCAGGTCCTCTGACTCCCGGTCCCATGCTTTTTCCACTAAGCAATGCTGCTTAGTATTACCTCCGAATGATTCGATATTCTGAATCTAAAATCCTTGGTTTTTGAAAGCCTCAACCGGAGGCACACACACATTTTCATTTTTTGCACTCCAACCTTAAGAGATGAGGCGGAGCAGGTTTCTACCTTCCCACGTGATGGATGGGTAAAATGGAGGCACAGGGAGGATGGTTCACTTGCCCCAACAGTGGCCCGACAGTGGCCGAACCGAAAACAGAACCCCAACCTTCCAGCCCCCACCTGGCCATACTGATCCATCCTGAGGAAGAAGGACTAAGTTACGGAAGCAGTGTGGCCTAGTGGATAGAGCCTGGGTCTGGGAGTCAGAAGGACCTGGGTTCTAATCTCAGCTCCTCCACTTGCCTACTGGGTAACCTTGATCAAGTCACTTCATTTCTCTGTGCCTCGGTTACCTCATCTGTAAAATGGGGATTAAGACCGTGAGCCCCATGTGGGACCCGGTTAGCTTGTGTCAGCCCCAGCGCTTAAAACGGTGCCCGCCACATAGTAAGCACCTAATTTGTCTCGTCCTATGCCGTAGAGTCATCTCCGACCCATAGCGACGCCATGGATATATCTCTCCCTGAACGTCCCACCTCCATCTGCAATCGTTCTGGTAGCGTAGCCGGAGAGCTTTTGCGTAAAAATCCGGAAGCGGTTTACCGTTGCCTTCTTCGGCGCAGTAAACTTGAGTCTCGGCCCTCGATTCCCTCCCGTGCCGCTGCTGCCCAGCACAGGAGAGTTTTGACTTGTAGCAGATTTCTTTCAATCGCTGGCCACTGCACAAGCTAGGAATGGGATGGGTAGACCTCTGCACGACTTTCCCTCCCGTAGTCGAGATTGGTAGAGTCCCGGAAGCGCCCCAGGTGCCACCCTGAGAGGGGGTACCTAACGACAACAAAAAATCCAGTGGATCGCCGTGGACGGTCTTCCGCCTCCGCTCTCCCGGTCTTGGAGACTCCTACGGAGGTGTGTTAGAGAGCCTGGAATGGTCCGAGGGAGAGCACTGTCCAAGCCCTCTGTCTCTGTTGCGGTCAACCTACGTCGCCTCCTCTGAGAGGCGGATTCTTCTTGGCGCCAGGATCCTCGGGAGGACTCCGAGCCAAACCGAGGCCGGCCACCACCTGGTGGGCAGCATGGGGCCCTCCGGGACAGCTGTTTGGGGTTGAAGGCCGCGCAGGAGGCCTCTGCGGGGAAGGAGGAAGAGTCGGGAGCGGCAGATGGCAAGGAGGATTGGCAGTGCCACGGGCCTGGCCTTTGGACCGAGGTCAGGAGGCGGAAGGGATCGCTGCCCTGTAAAGCTGGCACCCCCTTCTGCCCCCAGGTGTGCTGGGGGGAGGGGAGAGCTGGGAGAAAGCCAGCTTTGTACTGGCCGGTATGGAGTTTGTGTCGTGGACACGGCCCGCCCTCAGCAGGGACGGCGGCCTGGATCTCTGAACAGAGTGTTCGGGTTGGTTTTTTTCCCCTTCCTTTCATGCACATTGTTTGGATTGCTGCTTCGTTTATAGTGCCTTCCTCCACCTTCCCAGGCCCTGCCTGCCGTGACCATGTCCCTTTAAGAGGGAAGCCAAGGTAGATCCCCTGGAGAACTATCGCACTCTCCCAAGCGCTCAGTACAGTGATTTTCACATAGTAAGCGCCCAGTTAGTACCACTGATTGATTGGTTGCAGAGCGAGAAGAGAAAGCTCTGGGGAGAATATCAGAGGAATGTCTCTGGGTTCCGGGAGTGAAATCCTGTGGGTTGTCTGGGAAAGAGGACCATATTCTAAAGGAGGCTGTGTCTGTCACCTTTCTTCTCATGCCCCAGTATCCTCGCTGAACTAGATTTTCCCTTCTTCTTCTTCTTTATCTTATTAATAACAAGAACAGTATTCATTCATTAAGTGCTAACCATGTGTCAATGCCGTGGGAGATTTAAGATAACCAGATCGGATGCAGTTCCTGTCCCTTCGCGGGTTTCCAGTCTAAGGGGGAGGGAGAAAAGGTATTTTATCCCCATTTTACAGATGAGGGAACTGAGGAACAGAGATCACACAGTTGGCTGGGTTGGAGCCGAGACTAGACTTTAGGTGTCTTGACTCGCAGGGCAGGGCTCTTTCCACAAAGGCTGTCCTGCCTCTTTCTTCTCTCAAATGATGCCGTGCCTGAAGCTTAACTGTCACTTTTCCCAGAAAATATTGTGCTGAAGGGGGCCTGAGCCCCAAAGCCGGGCTGGGGACTGAGGTGTGGGCCAGGCGGGAGTGGAAGAGAAGAGGAAAGGCAGCTGCTAGATCTCGGGGCAGCGGCTGGGGAAAAGTCTCCAAATGCAAGAATAGGTTTTTGTTTGTTTTTTTTTAATGTAAATCCAAAGTCTGATCGATAAGTGTTTCCTGTTAGGAGGCTGTGTGCCCTTTTTAAACCTGTCATCCGCTTCTAAAATTTGCTTTTTTCCCCTCAAATCAATTTAAAGGGAAACAGCCAGCTCTGAGCATAGAGTGGTGAGTGTGTGTGCGTGCGCGTGTGTCCGAGTCCTCTAAGATTGATGCAAATCACTCCCATCACAAGCTCTTAGAGCGGCAAAAGGAATCTCGTCGTTTCCAGGGCAATTTGTCCCGTCCTTCTTTGCAACGGAATCGCTGGGAATGGCTTGTCCCATACTGAGTGGTGACTGTGTTGTGAGTTGAGGTGAAGGGGCAGGGGTCACCCGCTCACCCCTCCCAGGTTGGGTCAGGGGGCTCGCCGCTCAGCCAACCGTCCGCAGAAGGGCTGCTGTGGCCAGTAGGGAGGGGATGGGGACAGGTCTACCCAGGACCCAGGCATTTTCTCATCCAGCTTCCCTGGGTCCAAGGATGGTGCTCTCCTGAAAGGAGCAGAAAGGAAAGGAGCTGCTCAAATGCAGCCTTGAGCAGAGGCATTGGCTACCACGACCCAGCATTTAAAAAGATATCAGCCTGACCATCAGTTGCAATTCTGGCAGAGGCTCTAATGAGAAATTCAATCCACTCTGCCTCTTCTTTCACCTATTCCCCTTTGCTTTTTTTTTGTCAGACTCTGGGAGGAAATTCTGAAAGAGAGAGAGAGAGAGAGAGAGTTCATAACAGCCAGAGGCTTATGCTCTTTTAGGCGACAGTGGCCCTGAGAAATGGGCACATGATTCTCGGAGAATTTAATCCACTAAGGCATCGGAAGCCTTTGTTTGGTCTTTCAGTGGGCTCGCCAGCCCATTCATCATACCTATCATTTCATGACGAGGCACTAAACTGGTCTGAAATACTTTAGGAGTTCAGCTCCGTACTTTATTAGCAGTGATGCTAGCCATTCCCGTCGCCATCCCCCAGCATGACCAGGTCCCCCAGGCATTTCACACATATAATTGTTTGTTCGTAGACCTCTCCCCGGGCTTTCAAACTTGGCTCCCAGACAACCGGGGCCCAATTCAAACTCCGGTTTCTAAAAATGAAGAGGGGGTTTCACTCCCTCTTTTGCCCCACTGAAACACCTTCCCCTCTCCCCTTCCACTCCCAGCTCACCTCTTATCCCAGGTCTCTCCAGGAAGAGTTTTGGCCCAGGCCTTGACTGGGCTGATTTTCTGCTATTTCTGGCTTTTGCTCTGTTGAGGAATCTCTGCCAGCCTGACAGGTGGTGTGAGCGTTCTCAGCCCAGCCTGGGGTGGCAGGGGTCCCCCAGGTACCAGCTTGGATCTGCGGGCACACCTGGCCTGGGGCCCCGGGGCCCCGAGAAGGAGTCGGGCAGCCTGAGGGGAGTGAGTGACCAGCTGACCGACTGGCAAGGGAAGTGGCTTTTCCCTGCTCTCCTCCATCTTTCCTCCTACAAACGCCCGCCGTTTGTATGTGTGTTGGGGTTGGGGGGGCCGGTGGAAGGGAGCCATCTCAGATCAGCAGAGGAACCATGTTAACGTGGACTGGGCCAAGGACGCCATGTTCTGGTAGTCGGGTTTGACTAGGCATAGGCTGAAGAGGAGAGTGAGAGAGAGAAAGAAATAACAATAATAATAATGATAATAATAATAATGGCATTTGTGAAGCTCTTACTATGTGACAGGCACTGGGATAGATACAAAGTGATGGGGTTGTACCCAGGGCCTGTCCCACATGGGACTCAGTCTTCATTTTCAGATGAGGTAACTGAGGTAACTGAGGCACAGAGAAGTGAAGTGGCTCACCCAAGTTCACACAGCAGAGACAAGCGATAGGGCCGGGATCAGAACCCAGGTACTTGCGTGTGTGTGTATGTTGGTAGGGGCGGGAAGGGCGGGGGAGAGGGTCATTCCTCACCAAACCTATGGAGAGAAGCTCTGGGCAAAACCCCCTGGCTGAGAGGTGTTATGGTCCTGAAACCCCGAGAGATGCCCGCGGTCCGGGTGAGGGGAGGAGAGTGCACAAGGAAAGTGGAAAACGTGGGACCCCACTAGGTGTGGAGCTTTAAAGGAAACCTGCTGAGAAATGGGATACGAAATATCTCCTCAACACTGGCCCCCTCTGGGGAGGGAAACCAGATCCTCTCCCGGTGGAAAAGAAGGTGAACGGATGTCGGTCCTAAAGGCTGGAAGCATCTCCAGGAGAATCCAGGGATAGAAGGGACCTGGAGAAGTCATTTTGTCCATCCCCCTGCCTCCAGGACATCTAACCCGGTCCAGGCAGATGAAAATCTCTCTTTTTCCAAAGGCCCTCCAGAGAAAGTGATTCTGTAGTCTCCCTTGGCATGCGGTTCCAATCACCTATCCTTTCAGGAATAATAATAATAATAATAATGATAGTCGTTATTTTTTAGATGCTTATTCTGTGCCATGCACTGTACGAAGCACTGGAATAGAGAAAAGATAATCAGGTTGGACACAGACCCAACCCAGATGGGGCTCTCAGTCTAAATAGGAGGGAGAAGAAGTACTGAGACCTCATTTTCCCGATGAGGAAACCGAGGCCCAGGTAAGTGACTTGCCCTAGATCACACAGCAGGCAAGTGGCAAAACTAGAATGCTCCCAGGCCTGTGCATTCCCACTGTGCTACCCTGCTTCCCAAAGCCTTCTTGCTGTCTGACCTAAAGCTACCATGCTGCAGCTGAAGCCCATTTCCTCCAATTCTCCCCACGATGCTCAGGACACCTGGCTGGAAACGCTTTGCAGGAGCTACGGGAGAAGCTTCTGCCAGTCAGCCTCCTGTTATGCGTCGGAATCGAGCAGCAGCAGCAGCAGCAGCTCTGTACTGACCCAGGCCCCTAGACCTCCGGGAGCCCGATCTGAGGGGGTGCAGAGATTGTGGGGGGAGGGGAGGAACCATCCCCTCCCTCCAACTCATTAGCCCGCGAGGTCTGAATCGTCCCCCCTCCCTCCCCTGGCTGTGCTTCATGACCACACATCGGGTCCTTAGGGTGAGTCATTTCCCTTGGAACAGTTTCCCTCCTTGATCATGGGAGGGGAAAGACGAAAAAGACCCATTAGATCATCGAGCCCCCCTCCCCAGAGAGCATCCCCCAGGAGAGTTGTTCTAAATCCGGGCAGCCTCGGCCCCACCTGGGAGGGGGCAGTGGGGGGAGAGATTATTGAAGGTGCCTGGGCCTCGGCCTGACCACGCTGCTCTCCCCGGCCTTGTCCACGCGCAGTGGGCCTCGCGTCCGCTCCCGGGCCCCGAGGGAGAGGTCCCGTGGGCCTCGTCGATCCCGGCTCCTCTGGACGGCATCCTGGGTTAAGAGCACTTTAGAGCCACTGGAAGCCACGGCAAAGGTTCCCGGGAGTAAGTCGGGAGGGGCGGAGAGGAGGGACGCATGTTGCGATGAAAAATGCCCAGATCTCCGGTGAAGCTGCTTCAGTTTCTTCGGGGGCCTCCCCCTCCCCCCGCGTCTCTTCCATCCCGTCCAGAGGTCTCTCTCTGACAGACCTTGGGCCGCAGCCAGGTCTCCGTCCTCATCGTTTGGAGTCCTTCAGCCGATTTCCATGCCGCTCAGCCACATAATTCTATTTCACATTAAAGTGAAAGAGTGAACCCGACGATCGAAGGGGAAATCTTTCGAATCATGTCTCTGGAAAGGCTCTAATATGTAGATATCCATATTTCTGCCTGTGAATGAAAGGAGAGTGAAAAGAGCCCAAGAATGAAACATGACTCTCTCAGTTGGGGAGAGAAAGGAGGCGACGGGCCAGCAAGCCCGGGAGGCCGTGGAAGAGCTAAGCGGCCCCGACCGAGCTCTGAAAGCTGACGAAAAGGGACGGACTATTTGACCGGAGAGTGCAGGGCTGGGAGAGAGAAAGGGGAAGATCGGAGGGAGAAGCAGGGCCCCAGAGCTGGTGGAAAAGGAAGGGCCCAGGGGCCCTTACGGTGTGTGCGGTCCCTGCGCGCAGTCCTCTCGGGAAGACCCCAGACAAAGGGGAGTGGGATGTGAGGCTGGACACGGTGGGAAGGTTTGACCGGGAGGGAAGGGAGAAATGGGACACAGGTGAGGGGAAGACAGGGAAGAGAAAGAAGGATGGGGCCGAAGAGGAAAACCCAAAGCCAGGGTTGGGGAAAGGAGGAGGGGAAACACGAAAGGGAGAAGCAGAACAGTCAACGAAAGGGATCTTAAAGGGAGAGAACGGGGGAGCCCGAAGAAAGCGGACAGGGGCAAGGGGAAAATGAAATGAACCCAATTCAGGGAAAGGGTGAGGAGGAAGTAAACCCAATTCAGGAAAAGGGTGAGGTGAGGGTGAGAGGGGATGGGATGGGGGTGGGGAAGCACGAGGGAAAGTCGGCAGAGGCCAAAACCGTGGAGAAGGGGCAAGGATAGGGTGGGAGGGCGGCCCGGGTTGGGGGCTGGTGGGCTTGCGGGAAGGAGTTCTGCAAGTGGGTGTTAATAGACCTAAGTGGGAGGACCCCGCTGGCATCTTGGGTTGCTTGGGTTCCGCTTGTAACCTGCCTAACCAACCCCAGGGGAGGGGACAAAGGTGGATGAAGAAAGGGGGGCGTGGAGAGAAAGGGAAAGGTTGGAACAGGTGGATAAGCTGTGGGGCAGGTCGGAGCAGCAGAGGAGCAGGGAGGGGGCACAGGGGCAGCAGAGGAGCAGGGAGGGGGCACGAAAGGAAGAGCAGAGGAACAGAGAGGGGGCACAGGGGCGGCAGCAGCAGCGGTAAGAGGAGCGGGGAGAGAGGCACAGGGGCAGCAGCAGAGAGAGGAGCAGGGAGGGGGCGGCAGCAGCAGCAGAGGGAGGAGCAGGGAGAGGGGCACAGGGGCAGCAGCAGAGGAGCAGGGAGAGGGGCACAGGGGCAGCAGCAGAGGAGCAGGGAGAGGGGCACAGGGACAGCAACAGCAGTAAGAGGAGCAGGGAGAGGGGCACAGGGGCAGAAGCAGCAGAGGGAGGAGCAGGGAGGGGGCACAGGGGCAGCAGCAGAGGAGCAGGGAGGGGGCACAGGGGCAGCAGCAGAGGAGCAGGGAGAGGGCCACAGGGGCAGCAGCAGCAGCAGATCAGAGAGGAGGAAAAAGCAATTGGCGGGGGGCGGGGGGCGGGGGGTCTGGGGGCGGGGAAGGCCTCCCTCCGGGCCCGAGGCTCAGAGACCGCCGGGGATCGGCCGGGGTAGGTGGCTGCCAGCGGCAGGGCCCCCGGCGGCAACGGCTCCGGGCCCCCCGGGCCCCCCCCCCGGACCCCCCGGGACCCCCGGCCCCCGGCCCGGCCCCTGCGGGCGGGAGCGGGGGGTTGGGGGGTTGGTCGCAGCCCCCTCCGTGCCCCCGCCGTGCCCTCGGCCTGGGCAGTGGCCGGAGCCCCCCGGGGGGCGGGGTGGGCGGGGGCGCCCGTTGAGTGGGCACCTCGGCATGGGGGGCCCGAGGCTGCACCCCGGGGGGCGCCCGGCGGGGGGCGGCAGGGGCAGGGGCAGCGGCCGGCTGGGCGGGCAGCGGGTTCCGGGGCGGAGGAGCGGGCGGCTGCCCTTCCCCACCGGCGGCTAACTCTGCCCACGCCACGGCCGGGACCGGCTCGGCGCCCAGCGGAACGGCCAGGTAAGGGGCCCCACCCGGGGGGGCGATGGAAGAATAGGGGGTGGGCACGGGGGACGCCCCCGAGGGATGGGGACACCGGGGGGGGGGGGACGGCTGGACCCGGAGACGATGGGGGGGGGGGAAGACTGAGGGCAGGAGGATTGAGGGGTGGGGGGCACCGAGGGGCGGGGGACGGGGTGACCGAGCGACCGGGGAACGGCAGCACCCAAGGACGGGGGAGGGAGTCGGACAAACCTTGGAGACGCAGCCCGGGCATCTTTCGGGGGGCAGAAGCCCCCCCCCCCCCACCTTGGCGGCACCCCCCGGGCGGCCCCCCTTCGGACCCCCTCCTCCCGCCCCTCACCCCCAACGGCTCTCCATCCCCGGACCCCCGTCCCCTTCCCGTCCGGCCGGACCCCCCGGCCCCTCTTCCCCGGAGGGCTTGGATTCCTCGAGGATCCTAAAAATAATCCTCCCCGAGCCTATATTAGGGACGAGGTTGTGTCGAGATGGCTTCTTCTTCTTCTTCTTCTTCTTCTTCTTCTCACCGAACCGGAGAAGCGCTGCCGGGGACCTTCTATTTCGCCTCTGATAGTTCTACGTTTCGACCCCAGAGCTGAGAACGCAGCGCTCGGCACAGTGTTGAGGGCTTAACAGAGATCCCGATCTCATTTGTCACCGCGCCTCTCATCCGCAAACCTCCTTCCTCTTTGGAGGTAACCCGCCTCCCTCCCCCGGGGCAAGAAACTTTGTGGGCCAAGGTTTGTCTTTTTTTCTTTTCTCCTTTTCACTTCGATCACCTCCCTGCCCACCCCCCGCCTCCATCCATCCCCTCTAACCCGCCAGACCCCCCCCCCCGCCCACGCCCGCGTAAAATCTGGATATTTGTGAGACTCTGTGTGTTTTCTGGGGTTTTTTTTGGGGGGTGGGTGTCCAACCCCGCTTCTGATTTCCCCCCCAGTGACCTTCTGAGGCCCTGGGTTCGGCGACGGGCTTCCGATTAACGCATGCCAAAGCGACTGACTCCCGGCGCTTAGAACAGTGCGTGGCACCTAGTAAGCGCCGGACAAACACCACCGTTATCCTTTGGAGAACGAGCGGGATTCCCCCTTGCTGGGACGGGATTGTCTCTGTTTGTTGCCGGAATGGACTCGCCGAGCGCTTAGTGCAGGGCTCTGCACACGGTGAGCGCTCCATCAATCCGATCGAATGAATGAAATCCTCGGGAAAATCAAAACAGACGCTCCCGGGATTCGATCTGACTCTCGCTCGAATTGCCTCATCCCTTATAATGAGATCCGATGTAGTACAAATATCCTTAAAATGTCTTCAATTAGCAACCTGACAACTCAATCGGCGGACCGGCTCGAAGTCATTCTTAATTAGAGAGCAAACAACGCTAGAAAGAGAATGTGTGTGTGAGGTATCGGCTTCAGAGAAGCGGCGTGGTTTAGTGGGGAGAGAGCGCGGTCTTGGCAGTCCGAGGTAGTGGGTTCTAATCCTCCGCCACTCATCGGCTGGGTGACTTTGGGCCAGTCACTTCACTTCTCTGGGCCTCGGGTGCCTCATCCGTGTAATGGGGGTTGATGATAGTGATGGCATTTGTTAAGCGCTTACTCTGGGCCAAGCACCGGTCTAAGCGCTTCCCAGTCTTAATCCCCATTTTGCAGATGAGGAACTGAGGCACAGAGACTAAGACTGCGAGCCCCGCCTGATGACCTTGTAGCTGTGCCAGCGCTTAGAACGGCGCTCGGCACAGAGTAAGCGCTTGATAAATACCGTTATTATTAATTCCAGCCGATGTAAATCGCGGGAACCTGATCGGAAAAGGACTCCGTTGCTGGGGGGAGGATCGGGAATGTTTTGGAGAGACCCGGGGTGGGGTGGGGGGAGAGAACGAGTCATTATTCTCTGCCACCTGTTTCTAGACTAGATCCACAACGGAAACCTTTTTCAATTTTATTTCTGGTCTTTAAGCGCCGAGGACTCTTTCCGTGGGCTTACCTCACTGGGATCTGATTCTTTTAACGACACATATGTTGCTTCTCGGGGCTCGGGGGTTTCAATCGCCGCCTCCCCTCGGAACGCGGCAGTTAAAGCCAAATCCCACGCCTTTTCAAGTGTGGAAGGATTCCGAGGTATTGACCGCGGTGTGAAAATTCGCATGGGGCCGTGTCTTTGCTCCGAGGCTATTTTAGGTCCCTCCAGATCAGCGCGAATATCGTAGGTGGTTCGGTTTTCCCTTTTCTTTTTTAAACGTTCAAAGTCACCCCGAGCCATCGGTGACCGGTCCCGGGGGTCTCCCCGGCACTCAGGGTCGGGGGGCTGCCGGGGCTCCCCAGATGTTCCTCGGGACGAAGATGAGTTGGGAGATGATCCTCGGAAAGGGACGAGACCCCAAGGCCTTGGGGGTCAGAGTCTGGCCCTCTGCGGCCTCTCCCCTGTCCTCTCCATTCTCCCTTTCCTCTCCCACCCCTTTCCCCGTCCGGAGGGTCGAGGGGGACCCCGTGGCGGGAATCGCCCATTTCTCACTGTCCCAAGCAAACCCTGTGGGCCTTGGGTCAGGTGTTTTGCTCCCCAGCCGACGTGTCCACCCCGATGCAGGGCGCTGCCCTCCGCCTAGGCCCACTGAAACCTGACCCCTCCAGAAGGGAGGCCCGTTGGGGAGAGGGGTATGTGTAGATGTGGGGGGGGGGGGGTGCGTGTGTTTATAGGGGAGCAAGCGCCCAATTTCAGTTGCAGGGGCCTGATGATTCTCTCATCCTCCAGGACAGGTCACCCTGGACAGCCCTATAAGGGGACCCCCTCCTGGCGACCCCCACCCCACCCCTTCCTGGCTATTTTTCCTTCCCCGTTCTTGGTCTCTGGAGTTCCGCCTCTCTGTCCCCCAGCTCCGTCATCGTCCCTCTCCCCTCTGCCCTACCCGCAACCCGCACCCCGACTGTGGAGAAAAAGTTGCCGGGGGTCCCGGAGGAGGGGTCGGTGGGGAGCACGCTGGCGGGAGAGATAGTAATAATAATGGTATTACGTTAAGCGCTTACTACATGTCAAGCACTGTTCTAAGCCCTAGGGTAGATACAAGGTCATCAGGTTGTCTCACGTGGGGCTCACGGTCTTAATCCTCGTTTTACAGATGAGGAAACTGGGGCCCAGAGAAGTGAAGTGGCTTGCCCAAGGTCACAAAGTAGACGAGTGGTGAAGTTGGGATTGGAACTGAGGTCCTCTGACTCCCAAGCCCTTGCTGTTTCTGCACCCTGGGGGCTCCTTAGGTACCCGGGAGACCCTGAGCCGCAGGGACGTCGGTGAGGGACCCCCCCCAACCCAACCCCCACCCCAACTTTCCAGTGTCGAGGTGGGGAGGCCCAGAAGGAACTGCCCGGCAAGGAAGGAGGGAGAGGAGGGTGGGGAGGGGGCATCTGGGCTCCGGTCTCTGGTCGGGGGTTCTGGCCTGGGCTCTCCCAGCTGGAAACCGCCCCGCAGACGGGCAGGGGTCGTTGCCCCGCAGACGGGCAGGGGCCGTTCCCCCGCCCCCTCTAATAATAATGCTAATGATGGTATTTGTTAAACCCTTACTATGTGCCTTTCATTCATTCATTCAATCAATCGTATTTATTGAGCACTTACAGAGCACTGTACTAAGCGCTTGAGAAGTACAATTCGGCAACAGATAAAGACAATCCCTACCCAACAGTGGGCTCACAGTCTGTGGTGGGGAACTAAAGCATGTTCAGTCAACGGTACCTATTAAGCGCTTACTGTGTGCAGAGCACTGCACGGAATGCTTTGGACATTCCAATCCTAGCTCTGTCACTTGCCTGGTGCTGTGACCTTCGGCAAGTCACTGAACATCTCTGTACCTGTTGTCCCATCTGCAAAATGAGAACAGTAATAACGTTGGTATTTGTTAAGCGCTCACTACGTGTCAAGCACTGCTCTAAGCGCTGGGGTAGATACAAGGTCATCGGGTTGTCCCACGTGGGGCTCACAGTCGTCATCCCCGTTTTACAGATGAGGGAACTGAAGCACAGAGGAGTTAAGTGACTTGCCCAAGGTCACACAGCAGACAAGTGTCTGTTGTCTGCTCTATTCATTCCTTCGTTCATTCGGTCATATTTATTGAGCACTTACCGTGTGCAGAGCACTGTACTAAGCACTTGGAAAGTACAGTACAGCCAATAAAGAGAGACAGTCTCTGCCACAATGGGCTCACAGACCAGAAGGGATAGACAGACACCAATACAAGTAAACAGGCATCAATATAAATAAATAGAATTGTAGATATCTACATATATGCACAGGTGCTGTGGGGTGGGGGGCGGAGGACGAGCAAAGGGAGGGAGTCAGGGTGAGGGGGAGCTGAGGAAAAGTGAGGCTTAGTCTGGGAAGGCCTCCTGGAGGAGGAGTGCCTTCGAAGGGGCTCTAGGGGTAGCCCCCGGTCCCCCCAGGGCAGCTCGGGGAGCCAGAACGCTCCCCCGCCCCACCCCGGGTTGGAGGGGGGAACGCTGCCTCACCCTCATCGTCGGTGCTCGTTGGTGGTAGAGCACCGTCCTGGGCACTGGAGATGCCCCGCAGAAATAAAGCACATCCCGTCCTGCCCTGGAAACTCCCCCTTCCCCTCCCCAGGGCCAGAATCCCACCCAAATGGCGCAGCGGCATAGCGCTGCGTATGTCTGCCCAACCCCTGTTCCCCACCCCACCCCGACCTCCCTGCCCCTCCCCTCTACCACTCAGAAAAGGAGTCCCGGGGATTCTGCTTTTGAGCAGCCCTCCTTGCGGACTCCAAGCGGCTCCTGAATTTGCATTCTGGTGCTTTGGAACCTCCTTCCCAGCCCCATCAGCCTGGCCTCAGTCTCACCCCTCTTGGACCCCTCCCTCCTCATTTCACTCCTTCATTCATTCAGTCATATTTACTGCACGCTTACTGTGTGCAGAGCACTGTACCGAGCGCTTGGAATGTACAATTCGGCAGCAGATTTCCCCTGCCTGCCCCAGCAGAGGGAGGGTCAGGCTGGTCCATCCCATCCAGTAGCCCCGGGAGGCGACGGGAGAGAGGGTTGGTGTCAGCTCGTGGACAGAAGATCTCCTTGCCCCCTAACCCCAGCTCTGCCTGAATCACGTCTGAAGCCATGAGGTTCTCAGAATACTGGGGCTTGGGAAGGAGAAAGGGGGAATCATCAACATCGTTACCATCGTCATCGACTTTATCGAACCCCTGCTGCATGCAAAACACTGTTCTGGCCTCTGGGGAACGTACGGCAGAAACGAAAGGCAGGATCTCTGCCCATCTCCCGGGGGATGAAGGAGAATGACCAGACACAGGGTCTCTGCAGGCCCGGTTAGGGAGGTGGGACAACCACTCAACTGTCCCTGCTGGCCTCTCCAGCAAGGAGTGGTGCGGCCTAGTAGAAAGAGCACGGGCCTAATCCCAGATCCCCCTTGTGGCGGCTCTGTGACCTTGGGCAAGTCACTGAACTTCTCTGTGCCTCAGTTATCTCATCTGTAAAATGGGGATTCAATATCCATTCTCCGCCCTACTTAGATTGTCAGCCCAAGGTGGGACAGGAACTGTGTCCGACTTGACCATCCTGTAGCACTTGGAACAGGGCTTGGCACGTGGTAAGCACTCGACGAATGCCACACGTATTAATTATTATTATTCTCCCCAGGCCCGGGCCCATTTAACGCCTTCCCCAGAGTCGGATGTGCTGGCCATCTCTCTCCGCCATTCCCCATGAGCGTGATTTTCCTCCGCCTGCACGAACCCACAGACTCCGAAGCTGGAGTCTGAGTGCCCAGACCCTCTCTCCCGGATTACAGGAGGAATCCTATTCCTCCTTCATGGACCATCCCGGAGTCTAGGCCTGAAAACTCAGTCTCCCTGGGATGTTCCAGGTCACGGGGATGGATTTTGCCCTGAGGTTGTTTATTCAGCCATTTATAGTTGTTCTTTTTAAATATTTATTGAGCACCCACTGTGTGCTAGCTAAGGGGCTAACTCAGCGGCAAGCGACCAGCTACCAGGCTAGGAGTGGGAGTTGGGATGGACCAGAGAACCCTGGCCAGCCCATCACCCTTTTGATGATGAAGACGGGGTGGGGGGTGTGTGCGTGTGTGTGTGAACATCCCCAAATCTCACTGCAGGCTGCCATCTCATTAAGGTGACGCTACTCTGCTCCGAGACTGTGAAATGGTTGCCCTCCCCCTCGTTCCCACCGACTGATCTTGGGCAAGGGTACGTGATTCTCTTGCGAGGCCCGGTTGAGATTTTTAGAAAAGCTAGGCTCACCAAGACTGTAGCCAGGGAGAGGGATAGTCCTGGTTTTCGACTAGGAAAAGTCCTGTGTGACTTGGCTGAACTCAGTGTCTCTCCAGGCCAGTCCCAGCCTCAGCTCTTCCCCACTTGCTGGTTTCCCAACGACAAACCCCACATCCCTGGAGGATGGGATTCAGGGATCACGTGCTCAGTAGAGTGCTCTGCGCACAGTAAGTACTCCATAAACACCACTGATTGATGGGTTGGTTGAATTCGAGCTGGGGCAGAGAACTGGACTGTCTTCCGGCACTGGGCAAGTCACCGAACCTAGGACCTAATTTCTCTTCTCCCTCCTCTACTATCTTTCCCCCACTCCTAAAAATGAGGAATGAGTAGAGGCTTTCGATGTGAGTCCTGTGGGGTAAAGTCTATGTACCACCTGACTCTCTTGTACTCCAGTGCTCAGCACACAGTAAGCACTTGGCATGACCTCTGTGAAGCGAAAAGACAGAGGTCTAATAGCAATCCAGAAGCCACAAGTCCAACTTAGTTCTCTAGCAGTCAGAGGGCTGAGTATCGTCTAGAGGAGCGAACTCGGGGCTAGTGGATAGAGGATGGACCTGGGAGTCAGAAGGACCCGGGTTCTAAATCCCGGCTCCGTCATTCATCCGCTGTGTGACACCGGGCAAGCCACTTCACGTCTCTGTGCCTCAGTTACCTCATCTGTAAAAGGAGGATGAAGACTGTGAGCCCCACGTGGGACAGGGGCTGCGTGCAACCTGATTAACTCGTATTACCCCAGTGCTTAGTACAGTGCTTGGCGCATAGTAAGTACTTAACAAATATCATTAAACAAGAAAGATTGAGGCACCCGAGGTGAAAGGCCCTCCAGAGTCCAGACCCTCCTACTCTTGCCTGCCTCCTGCACCCCGAGATTATGGGCTTGAAGGGACCCATCACTAAGCCGTGGTTTCTGGGGTTGGAGATCCAAACGCGGACCCCAACTCTGCTCCCATTGCCGCACCCCAATTTCCTGGCTCTCCCTCCTGTAGGTGGGGGCAGGGTTGGTTTGTCCGAAGCCTCGGAGGCCCTGGTGAGGAAGGGCTCCTGCCCGGCTCCAGCCGGAGCCTGAGCTGAGTGAGGCCAAGGGAATCATTTCAAGCAATCCAGATGAAATGGCTGCCCACCCCACTCGCACTGGCAGCCTCGCCGGTGCTGAGGCTCGACCGGAAGAGCCAGGCTGAGTGGACGCAGTGCGTTCGCGTAGACCAGATGGAGGAAAAGGACTTCTCTGCATCCAGGCTCTCCCCTCCCGTCCCTATTTCACTCTGCTGCCTTGACCATCGTTCTAAAACATGGCTTTATACGCATCTCCTCACTCCTCAGAAACCTCCTCTCTGCCTCAAGCAGAAACTCCTGACTGTTGGCTTTGAGAAACTCAATCAGCGCTCTGCCCACTGCTCATCCTTGCCCCCCCTCCCAGTGCATCCAGCTCGCCCACTCCGCTCCTCTCGAGTCAACCTACTCACTGTCTCTCATTCTTGTCTCTCTCATCCTCCCTTCCTCCTGGAACTCCCGCCCCCTTCATATCTGACAGTCCACCACTCTCCATCTTCAGAGCCCTCCTGAAATCATACCCCCTCCAGGAATCCTTCAACTGACTAATTCCCATTTCCCTATTTCTAACCCAACTGCCGCTTCAGCTCTGTCGTGTCACCTAAGCACCTGAGTACTCACCCTTCCCCCACCTCTCTCTGTTCCTTCCCTCTACCTGTAATTTATTTTAGGGTCAGTCTCCCCTGCTAGACCGTAAGCTCCTTGAAGGCAGGGATCATATTTACTGATTCCGTTGTACTCTCCCAAGTCCTTAGAACAGTGCTGTGCCCATAGTAAGTGCTCAACTATTGATTGATTGACAGATTGATTAGGTGAGGGAGAGGTGGGTGATCCCATCAGAGGAAATGGAGAACACGTTTCTGGGTCACAAGGGAGCAGGGCATGCACACACACACACACACACACACAAACACCCACACGCACAACTTGGGATTTAAACCAATTGTAAGGAGTTGTTGGTTTGTGATTGTTGGGTTTTCCAGAGGGAATGGGCCTAAGTAGCAGGAGGAGAGATTTGGGTTAGGCATGTGGTACTTCCCCACCCGCAAAAATTGAGACTGGAACAGGTGACTGAGGGAGCTCACAGACATTTTTGCTGGAGACATTTTCAGAAAAGAACAGGAGGATCATTATATTGGGATGGTTTGCAGGCAGCCCTGCCCAGAGACAGGGGGATGACCAGATAACTTCATGACATTCCTTCTAACCCGAAGATTTCATGGTTGTTGAGTTCTGAAGCTTTCAGAGCCCCCACATGTAGCTGCCAGAGCCTTTCCACCCTTTGACCCTGGTTTAGTTGCGTCTACTAAAATCTCACCCGGGAATCGCCTGCAGATTCAAAATGATCGCTCTGTTATGTAACTGGTGTCTCTGACTTAATAAAATGGCAGGTTAGGCCTAAGTGCAGTACAATGGGGGACAGCATGGCCTGGTGGAAAGATCAGGGATCTGGGACTCAGGAAACTGGCCTGCTGTGACTTTGGGCAAGTCACAACCTCCCTGGGCCTCAGTTTCCTCTCTTGCAAAATGGGGAGAAGATACCCACTCTCCCTACTTCTTACACTTTGAGTCCCCTGTGGGTCAGGCCCTCTGTCTAATCTGATTATTTTGTAGAACATAGTAAGCCTTAAAAACATTATTTACAGTTATTACTATTATTGCTATTATTATTATTACTTTTTTGAAAGACATATATACAAGCTAAAGTTCATTCTACCCACCGAGGAGCTGTCTGTGTTAGGACATCAAGCCCTGATAAACCCTTTCCCAAGAAGTGTGCAGAAGCAGCGTGTCCTAGTGGATAGAGCATGGGCCTGGGAGACAGAAAGACCTGGGTTTTAATCCCGGCTCTGCCACTTGACTGCTGTGTGACTTTGGGCAAGTCACTCCACTTCTCTGGGCCTCATCTGCCAAATGGGGATTAAGACTGTGAGCCCCATCTGGAACTGGGACTGTCTCTAAACTGATTAGCTTGTATCTATCCCAGTGCTTACTACAGTGGCTGGCACATAAGAAGTGCTTAACAAATACCACAGTGATTATTCAGTGACCAGAAAAACCATACAACTGGCCAATGTGCCCAGGAAAGCTATTTGATTGCCCCAAGACAATCTGTACCTGGCCTCCTATCCCGTCTCTTTGAAAAAACAGGGGAGCTACAAAGATTGTCAGCTTCCCCTGTCTTTTTGGGAGGGATCGGGACTGTCAGGCTAAAACTCTGCTAAGGAAGCCCCCGGGCCTAGCCCCAGAGACTCTCCTAAGATAGGGGCGTTGGCATAGTATGTTAGGACGCCCCAGCCAGAGGCCTAGGTCTCATTCATTCATTCATTCAATAGTATTTATTGAGCGCTTACTATGTGCAGAGCACTGTACTAAGCGCTTGGTATGTACGATTCGGCAACAGATGGAGACAATCCCTGCCCATTGACGGGCTTACAGTCTCAGCTTCTCTGCTCTGAAATTCTGACTCTAAGCTCACTGTGGGCAGGGAATGTGTCTGTTTCCTATTGTATTGTACTCTCCCAAGGACTTAGTACAGTGCTCTGCACACAGTAAGCGCTCACTAAACCCTGGGCTCCAACCTAGCTTTCCTGGCTTCAGCCGGGTGGATATTCTTGTTGCTGTTCAGCCCTTCGAATCGTCTGTGTGGAGGTTATTCAGAGCTCTTGGGTGAAGGGAGGAGGGCCTGATAGGTCCTGAGAAGACACTGGAAGGACTCTTTATATGTGTGTGTGTGTGTGTGTCTGTGTGTGTAGGGAGTGGAGGGCTGAGGGCAAATGCCAGAGGGTGAGGCGGCTCATCCTGGAGGCGTGCGGGTAGAACTGTCACCTCCAGTGTTCTTGGCTACAGCCAGGGTTTCCAGTCTTTCATTTTTACAAGTACTACGCTTCCTCCAAAAACAGAAAAAATATGAAGCAAACAGCTGGCTTTCATGGTGGTGCTGGAAAGCAGGACATCTAGGCACCCCCGCTTCCCCAGGCTCTTCTCCACCCCGTTGACAATCGGAATCTAGACTGTGAGCTCGTTGTGGGCAGGGAATGTGTCTGTTTATTGTTATATTGTACTCGCCCAAGTGCTTAGTAGAGTGCTTTGCACACAATAAGTGCTCAATAAAAATGATTGGATGAATGAATGAAAATCGATCTGCACACTTGCTCTGGGGGTGAGGGGCATTTCAGATAGAGCAGAAACAGGAGTGGGAGATTGGGAAGTAGAAGGGCTGATGTTTTAATGCACTCAGATGAGAGTTCCAGAGTAGAACCCAAACCTATAAGAGAAAGAATTCCTTGGTTCTAGGCCCAGTTCTGCTCCTGACTCGCCTTTTAACCTTGGGTCAGTCATATAAACCCACTGGGCCTTAAATTCCTCATTTCTCAAATGGAGAGTACAGTAACTCTCTTTCACTCCTTTCCTTCTCCCTTTCCGTCTTCCCTCCGTCATTCCCTCCCTCCCAGGAATATAGAGGGGAGAAATGAGTTAATGAACATTACTCTCTCCCTCACCTCCCTCTCCTGTTCTCCCGAGGAAAAGGTTGGCAAAGTTCACGATTGTATTTTCCAAAAACCCCAACTAACTTGGGCGCCGAGATTCCGCAAGCCACCACGTCGTCCTCGTGTAGACTGCAATGGGGCATGGCTCAAGGCCCAAGTGGCACGTGGCAAGCTGGGCAAAGTAGGCTCCTCTGCCCGTCGTCTGGCACTGCCCGCTGGCTCCCTCAGGAGCTGGTTGCCCATAGGTTCGATGGGCACTCTTGGGTTCCGGTCTCACCTACTGTGCACCGTAGAGAGTGGGGCTGGAAGGGGCGATGGGCAGATAAGCCGGAATTCACCCGGCAGAACGAGGAAGGCAAGAAGGAAGGAGTATCTGACCAGCGAGTCCGGCAACTTTCCGACGAGAACCAAGCTCAACATCCACGTGCGTGTTTAGGGCTTTTTAGAAGAAAGGTGCTGAGGAAATTGAGGTTCTTATTGTTATTATAAGGCCAATTTCTCACCGCTTAATCTATTAGGGAAGGAAATCAGGCTTTCTGGCAGCTGTTTCAACTCCCCGCCCTTCTTGTTTGGAGAGGCGTTGGTGTTCACTTGGGCCCACGGGAACTCGGAAATTGGAAAAGGAGCTAGATGGTGAGGGTCAGAATGGCCCAGCTGCTGGTCCCTGCCCAGACTCTAAAGACCACCGGGTATGATTGCATGCAGTTGGCATTCGACTCATATTATTGCATAGGTTTGACTTATCTATCTTTATTCTTGGTATTCACCGGTCTCTGATTCATAAGTTCTTTGACAAGTCACTTTAGAGTCCTGATTTGCTTTCCGGGCTAGGATGGCTTGGCTGAGAGTTTGGCTCAAGACCACCCGACAGCAGACGGAGGCCCCCTCTTCCCCCCGCATCCACATCTTCAGCAAGGCCACTTGAGGGGACTGTGCAGTCCTCAAATCCTAAGGCTGGGCTAAGGTGGCTCCCAATCCAACCAGGCCCTGAACAGTTTAGGGAATTGGGATAGTCGACCTATCCCTCCATCCATCCACCCACTTTTTTTTTTCAGTGGTATTTGTTAAGCGCTTACCATGTACCGGGCACTCTACTAAGCACTGGGGTAGATGCAATCTAATCAGGTTGGATACAGTCCATGTCCCACGTGGGATTTGCAGCCTCATCCCCATTTTACAGATGAGGAAACTGAGGCACAGAGCAGTGAAGCGACTCACCCAAGGTCACACAGTGGACAAGCGGTGGAGCCGAAATTAGGACCTTTTGATTCGTAGGTCCGTGCTCTATCCACTAAGTCACATTCCATCCACCCATCCATCCTTCTCCTGGGGACTTCTTTTGGGCTTTAAAGAATTTTAAAATGGAAGAGGCAGAATGGAGAGGGGGAGGGAATCTTCGGTCTAGAGAGACCAGGAGTCAAAACAAAATCACGAGTCAGTTCGTTGGCGACCCCGGTGCCGACTGAAGCACTGTTTCTATTGGCCCTGATGGAGCACTGTTTCCATTGGCCTTGGAACAGGAGGCCTGGGTCATTGGAATCTTTCATTCAGTCGTATTTATCGAGCGCTTACTATGTGCTGAGCACTCTACTAAGTGCTTGGAATGTACAATTCAGCAACAGATAGAGACAATCCCTGCCCAACAACGGGTTCACAGTCTAAACATCTTACCCCTGCTGGGACCCAAGCTGCTGATGACCCCTGACATGCCTCATGATCCTTTCTTTGGACTAATTCATGGGAAAGGTCTGCAGCCTCCTCATCTGAATTAAGGGAATGTTGCCGAATGAAGCAAGATCGGTATGGTGAATAGTATGGTAACGGATTCATCTCTCTCTCCCCCATACGCACACACCCCCACGCATTCAGGCACAGACACACCCCTCCTCCCTTGTCCTCATCCTAGGCCTCGGCGTCCGGTGGTCCAGCTAGCTCCTCCGTATTTCATTCTTTTGGTTCGATTTAAGGTAACGCCGATCGATTCCCTTTCGCACTCCTCCCTCCCTCCGCGTTTTAACCGACTCGGCCGGTCAGGCGGCTTGGAGAGCTGATTGATTTGTCGTCGCTGTCATCGGTTGCTGAGTTAGTGGCTGGGGCGCCCGGACCCTCCCCGGGTGAAGTTAAAAGGACCGGTGCGGGGAACGCCGGGGGTCGGGGCAGTTGGTTCTATAAGGCAGCTGACACAAAGCCCCTCTCATCGGGAAGCCCAGCTTTGGGGCCAGATGGCCGGGTCATTCGGGGACGTGGGCTCCAACCCAACCCTGACGTTGCAGCGAGGTGGAGGGGCCGCGGTCCCCGGTGAGGTGTCCTTAACGTCCGGGCTCCCTGCCCCTCTCGGGGAGCCGACCGTGACCAGGGCACCTTTGGAATAATAATAATAATAGTAATAGCGGCATTTGTTAAACACTTACTGTGTGTCAGGCAGTGTTTTAAGCAGTGGGGTGGATACAAGCAAATCAAGTTGAATACAGCCCCTGTCCCACATTCATTCATTCACTAGTATTTATGGAGTGCTTACTGTGTGCAGAGCACTGTACTAAGCATTTGGAATGTACAATTCGGCAACAGATAGTGGGGCTCACAGTCTTAATCCCCATTTTACAGATGAGGTAACTGAGGCAAAGAGAAGTGAAGTGACTCACCCAAGGTCACACAGCAGATAAGTGGCAGAGCAGGGATTAGAACCCAGGTTCTGCTGCCCTGCCTCCCCCCAACCAGGCCCGTGCTTTATCCACTAGGCCGCGAGAGCCGCACAAGGTTTTTGTTGCACACATGCCTTCTCCCACCTCGGTCCATCTAGGCGCTTCTGGGGTGGCATGTTGCGGGAATCAGAGGGCTCCTTGGCTTGGCGGGAGCTGAGAGACCTGTGGGAGACCTCGGTTCCTGGATCCTGGTTAGGTGAGACTCCCTCTGATCGGAATCTGGCAATTTCTCCCTTTCCTGCCATAAGGTTTGGGATATTTTGCCTCCCGCCTCACCGGGCCGAGAAGTCAGAGTAAAGGCTGTTGTGTAATGAGCGGTTGCCTTTTTTGTAGTTAATTATATGGATTGGTGCCATAATCAGACAAATAAGTAGTGTTGTCCCAGATGGCAAATACTAATAAGGGCAGAGGGAGAAAGTGGAGTTTGGCGCTTTCTGGATCGTACATCATTGTAAAGATTCGCTACTAAATATTGAGTGTGAACTGGGTGGTGTTTGCGTCTGAGGGAGAAACATTATCTCTGTGGGGAGAGAGGTTTTTATTTTCCTTCCATGCGGCCTCAGTGGCCAAGTGCTTCTGTGGCAGGCAGCAAGGGAGGACGTTAGCCTAATCACTGTCATCGTCGGTGTCGATATCATCACGTCACCTTCACTGTTGTCATGATCTCATGTGCACACTGTTTGAATGTCTCGGAGTGAATATCCCGGGCCAGGCAGGATACAATTTACAGTCTCGGGAAGTTTACGGCTGGATGGGGCTAGATGAACATCGACATGTTGACAAGATTTATTCAGGTAGACTTGACTGGGCCTCAGTTTCCCTGTCTGTAAAATGAGACTAATACTGCCTGCCTCTATTTAAAAGGCAGAGAGCCCCCCCGGACACACACACACACACACACACACACACTCTATTTAGGGATTTTGATGTTAGACTTGGATAATTACCACAATATCATTACCAGCATCATCAAATGTTTAGCAATTTTCTTTGGTTGGTTAGACATCTCAGCTAATGTCTCTTATATTGCTTGTTTAATCATTGAGGGAAGGCAGGATTCACCCCATTTTACAGATGAGGAAACTGAGAATGAAGAAAATGGTATTTCTTATTCAAACCTAACCGCCACACTAGCTGTATGGAGCCCGGGGAAAGGTGGGGGAGAGAGGGGAAGAAGGACAGAGGAGTCTTTGTGCTATTTTGGATAACTGAATAGGTAAGGAGGGACGGGGAGTGAGGATATAGAAAAATGGAATAACTAGAATCTCAGTCTGCCCACATCTGACAGAGTCCTTCTCTACAATATCCACTTATATGAGACATCCACACCCACCTCCTCCAGAAAAATGAGCTCTCTGCATTGGACGGGCACTTCTAAGACTACCGGCTCTCTTTCTCAGAAAGCATAAATCCCGTTCTCCCGAGAGAGTGAGAGGTATTTCAGAGGTTGGCTGTAATTAGAAGCCCACCTGTCATTCAGCCTTTCTTCCTGGTGTTTATTTGTGGATCCTGAGCCTATTGATTACGATGCTTTTGATGCTCTCTGGCATTTTTCTAGAACTTCAAAGGGAAGTTGGTTCTTTTTCAGCGCAGTATCTTTCGCCTCTGTGAAACGCAGCCCATTAATTACGTGGCTGCAGTGAAATTCAGCTATCACTGAGCCGCCGCTGGCCAGTGGTGGAACAAAAAGGGTGAGGTGGGGGCTGTCTGATGAAGACGTCAATTGTTGTGGCGATTCTCTCAATGACCTGACAGAGCTAATGCCAGGTCTCCCAGCACAGGAAAAGGAATTTCCCAGATTTCTCGAGTGTGGGTGTTTTTCTAGATAATGTAGTGTAGGGTGAGACTGTTTTCCCTGTGCAACATCTTTTGTTTATGTTTTGTTAGATCAAAAAGTCATGTTTGATTGGATGAGCGAGAGCAAGGCGACTCATTTATGCTGTCAGCTGCTCTCTAGGCTGAGCAGATGTGTGTTAGATATCATTCAAGCAAGGTGACTTTAAATGGGGCCGACTCTAAAGAGGCGAGAGGGTGCCTCGAGAAAGTGGAAACGCTCTGGGTCTGGGGTGGGAGAGGTGGGAGTGATCTGTGTTCTTCTGGGGTCTCTGACTTCCTCTTCGTTGCCTCACAGACCCTCTTTCGGAGCCCAGCCAGGATTCCCTGTTTAGCTTGCCGCAGGCTTTCTGGCTGAGAAGCAGCCTGGCCTAGTGGAAAGAGCGTGAGCCTGGGGGGTCAGAGGACCTGGGTTTTAATCCTAATTCTGCCGCTTGCCTGCTGCGTGACCTTGCCCAAGTCATTTAACTTCTCTGTGCCTCAGTTCCTCATCTGAAAAATGGGGACTCAATGCCTGTCTTTCCATCAAGGGTATTTATCGAGCTTACTTACTTGCAGAGTACAGTATAACAGTAAACAGACGCATATTCTGCCCACCACGAGTTTACAGTCTAGGGGGCTGGCAGTGCAGACGGCACCAGGGAGGGAACTGGGAAATCAATCCACCAACGGTATTGATCGAGCGCTTACTGTGTGCAGAGCACTGTACTAACCACTTGGGAGAGGCCGATCCGGCAGAGGTCCCCGCGTTGGCCGCGCACCACTGAACCCCGGAGATGCGTAGTGGCTAGAGCACGGGCCGGGGAGTCAGAAGGTCATCGGTTCTAATCCCGACTCTGTCACTTGTCTGCTGTGTGGCCTTGGGCAAGTCACTTCACTTCTCTGGACCTCGGTTACTTCATCTGTAAAATGGGGATTGAGACTGTGAGCCCCAAGTGGGACAGGGACCATGTCCAACCCAATTAGCTTGCATCTCCCTCAGCGCTTGGTCCGGTGCCCTGAACAAAGTAAGCACTTAACAAATATAATTACTGTTATTGCTACTATTAGAGCCTGCCCGTCCTACCAACCCGGGCCGGGCCCGATGCAGCTGTCAACTCGAGGGCCTTACCCGGGCGCTGTCTCAACGGGTGGCGACAGGTTCCCCAGCAGAAACTCCATCTTAGAAGGACACGCTCAGCAGCCACCTATGGCTTGGACCGTCCTCCCCCCTCCTGGTCCCTCAGAGCTACCGGTCCTCGCTCCTGCTTAGACTGTGAGGCCCATATGGGACCTGATTAGCTTGTATCTACCCCACTGCTTTGTTCAATGCTTGGCACAAAATAAGCACTTAACAAATATTATTCTCATTATCTCTCAGGACTTGATAATTCCTGATGGGAGGCCCCATCCTCAGAGGGTTCTGAAAAGGTCTGTCCTGGGAGCTTGGTTACAGAATAACAATTCTGAAGTTGGGTCTTTGGGGTGCGAAGAACCAGCCTGCTCTGCCCTGGCTTGGAGGGATAATAGAGTTTTAGGGAGGAAATTCAGCTCCCACGGGCACTGTGTTGGCAGAGTGCCGATGGCAAGACGCTCCAGCCACGGGGTGTCTCCTGGCCTCGCGAGGCTGGTTGAGGGGGCAGCGATTTGCAGACTGGGGGTCAGAATCCCTGGGGCAGTAACAGGGGCAGACCCCTGGGGCTGGAGGATCCTGGAGTCGAGGAGCACCGAGCCGCACTATGGTGCTCTTCGGAACACTCAAGGAGGAGAGGGAACAAATGTGCTTGTGAGCCGCCAGACGGAAGCTGCCTTTCCCTTCCCCGCTATCGCACCACCTCAGCTGATCCACCTTGGAAAAGGGTCTCACCCGCTAAACTTTGCTGATGCCCCTGGCAGGATGGAGGCCGTTCCCCAGCCCCCAAGGCCACAGGAAAGCAGGAGGTTCCTCAGCCCACGATCTCAGAGTGCTCCAAAGAGATCCAGGACCTAGAGACCCCTGGACTGCCGGGAGGGGAACGGACAGACCAAAGAAATTTGGGCTTAAGACACTTTTGACTCTGTGTAGACTTCGGGCTCTGGCCATCTCCTAAGGAACCTAGGGCCTTCCTAGTCCCCATCACTGATCTTGGGCCTTTGCCAGAAAAGTCCCAGACACTCTCCGTGGGGGTAGGCTTGAGCTTCTTTCGGTTTGACTTGGAAAATCCTGCAGACTGTAATTATACCCTGGTTGCCGGCTCCTGCAGGTGGCTTGGTAATTACACTACATGGGGCTGATTCCGCAGTCCTTCCTCATGCCTGGCTCCCCTCGGGAGTTTGAACACAGAAGAACTGCCGGCAAAGAGCCATCGGACCCACCGAGATCAGAAGGCAGAACACGAAACCGAGAGGCCTGATTCAGACTCGGGGCCGGGAGGGCCTGGATGTGTCCGGTAGTCCGGCAGGTCGGGGTCTGGTAATTTCCCCCTCAGACCTCCAGGACATCCCCTGATGCCGATGCAAGAGTGAAGATCGATGAGTGGTATTTATTGAGTGCTTCCTGAGGGCCGAGCCCTGTGCACTTGGGAGAATGCAATACAAAGGAATCAGTTCCTTGCCCACAGTGAGCTTACAGTCTAGAGGGTCTATGAAGAGGTATTAACCTAGGCTGGGGGAGTCTGGTTGGTAAATCAGGGGACACTCTGTGGGTCACTGGGACCAGGCCCGACGTTGGCAAGTAAAGTTGGATGTGAGCGGCCCCAAGTGTCTTCTGAGAAACGTGGGCACAAGGCACACAGAGTTGAGGAGAAGGGGCCCACAGAGGCTGCACACAACGGCAGACCCCCCCCTTAGGCTGGAGGAAGCTGTCCCTAAGCCCGCTGAGGCCACTCACAGTGACACTCCTTCTCGGCTGCGGGAGGGTGTCTCTAGACACTACGGAACGGAGAGTGTGCACACCTGGATATTAATAATAATAGTAGTTGGTATTTGTTAAGCGCTTACTATGTGCGGAGCACTGTTCTAAGCGCTGGGGTAGATACAGGGTAATCAGGTTGTCCCACGTGAGACTCACAGTCTTAATCCCCATTTTACAGGTGAGGGAACTGAGGCACAGAGAAGTGAAGTGACTTGCCCACGGTCACACAGCTGACAAGCGGCAGGGCCGGGATTCAAACTCACGACCTCTGACTCCCAAGCCCAGGCTCTTTCCACTGAGCCATGCTGGTTCTCAATTGTATTATTATTATTATACTTTGCTCCCAATCCTTTCCAATCAATCAGTCCATCAGTGGTATTGACTGAGCACCTATGAATTGCAAAGTCCTGTACTAAGCACTGGGGAGAGGACAACTGAAGCAAGACACATGTTCCCTGCCTTCAAAGTGTTCACAATCTGGTGCTTCCTGACGAGTCATTAACTGAATCCAGTTAAGCATCCTATTTTGCTCACAGACCCCCTTACTTTTTCCTTCCTCCCTTCCCCATCTCCTCTAAGAGATAGAAGTCTAGTGGATAAATAAGGAGTCCCCTGCCTGTGTGACTTCGAAGAAGTTGGTCAACCTCACGGAACCTCAGTTTCCCCATATAAAATGGGGATGATAATACCTACCATGCTCCTAAAGGGATGTTTGGAAAATGAATGATAGGATAGATGCACACACACAACAAGTAATATTAATACTAATAGCCAGAGGTCATCATGGCATCAAACTAAATTTAGGGGGCCAATTTACTTCCCCCTCTAGGCTGTAAGCTCCTTGTGGGCAGTTGCCGCGTCTCCCATTTCTGCTAGATTGCACTCTCTCAAGCAGTTGGTACGGTGCTCTTCGTACAGTAAGCTCTCAATAAATGCAATTGATTGGACCAGGATTCTAATCCCAGCTCCGCTACTTGTCTGCTGGGTGACTCTGTGTCTCTGTACCTGTTACCTCATCTGTAAAATGGGGATTAAGACCGTGAACCTCATGAGGTTCAAGGACTCCGTTCAGTCTGATTAGCTTGTATCTACCCCAGTGCTTAGAACAGTGCTCGACACATGGTAAGCACTTGACAAATACTATAATTATTATTATGATATGTTGTCCCTCCCTGGCTGCCTTATAGCCTGTTTTCTTCAAGGATCCACTTACCCTTGATGCTTAACTCACACTCTCCCATCACATCATTTGTTCCAGTCCCTAGTCTCGGCACCACACCCTCCACCTTCTCCTGACCCTCATCCTAATGGCTCCCCTTCGGGACCCTGATCTTCCCTGATTTCCCTTTCCCGGCCGAGAAAGGCCGATTCTGTTTCTCCTTTGGTCCTCTGTACTTGTCAGGGATGCTACGGCACTGCAGGCACCGAAAATGATCGTAAAACCTGGGGCTCACATTTGACCTACTTTAAAAATTGTTTTCTAGCCTGGACTTCTCTCCAGAGTCCCAAAAACAATCAGTCTGATCAAAGAGAAATCCAGGGTTCAGACAGCACTGTTTGTGCAGTGTCTACCCCAGAACCAACGGCCGATAAAGGCTTTGGTTAATCCCGTTCCGGCTTTTTCTCCCGGTTGGATGGGGCGAGCTGGTGTGCAAGAAAGGAAGTGAACCCCCAAGGACCCCGCTCTTAAGGGAAAAAGAGGAAAAGGAATTGAAGGAATTAGACGAGCGCTCAGAGCCAGGGAGCCCGAGGTTTCCCAAGCAAAGCGGCCAAGTCAAACAATGCAGAAACCCTCGTCCGTGTAAATGGGAAGGGAAGGGAAGGGCCCTCGGCCAGCACTGTGCTGCACTCTCTCCTCCGTGTGCTATTTCCGGCTCCATCAATAGTGGGTGGAGTCTTTGCCGACCCATTGAATTAGGACTCCAAGTGAACTCCCTCTCTGGGGCCCCTTTCTCTGGAGGCTATGGGGAGGGCAAGCAGCTGTGGAGCACCTTGAAAGAGAGGCACAGAGGGAGCCCATGGAAATCATCATAGTAGAAATAGCAGGGTGTAGTAGATAGAGCAGGGGCCTGGGTGTCAGAAGGTCCCGGGTTCTAATCCCGGCTCCATCTCTTGTCTGCTCTGTGACCTTGGGGAAGTCACTTCGATTCTCGTTCACCTCATCTGTAAAACGGGGATGGAGACTGTGAGCCCCATGTGACAGGGACGGTGTCCCACCCCATTTGCTTGTATCCACCCCAGCTTTTAGTACAGTGCCTGGCACAGAGTAAGTGCTTAACAAATACCACAATCATTATTATTTTCGTCAACTCAGGCATGATCAATCGGACCTCCAGGACTGCAGGCTTAGTGCTTTAAAACCCAACAGAAAAGTGTATGCACACACAAACACACCCACAGAGACACACACAGACACGTGCCCAGCGGTTCACATCCACATCTTTGCTTTGCCAGCCACCGGCATACCTGCTGAAATTGCAGCCTTCACCCTGGGGCCCCGGAAGAAGGGTGGGGGTGGGTGCCCAGAGCTGGTGCTACAAGGGGAAGAGCTGTGCCTTAAGCTGCCAGGGAGACTCGCTGAGGGTAAAAGCAGAGAAGCAGCATGGCTCAGTGGGTAGAGCACGGGCCTGGGAGTCAGAAGGTCATGGGTTCCCATCTCGGCTCTGTCACCTGTGTGCTGTGTGATCTTGAGCAAGTCACTTGGCTTCTCTGGGCCTCAGTTACCTCATTTGTAAAATGGGGATTCAAACTGGGAAGACCACATGGGACCTGATTTGCTTGTACCCACCCTAGAGCTTTCTACAGTGCCTGGCCCATACTACACACTTGACAAATGCCATTATTATTATTATTATTATTATTATTATTAAAACAGCTCTGACAACGAAAGAGCTCGACCCACTCCTCTTCATCTCCCGCTCCTCTGTTAACTCACAGCCGCCACTCAACACCTCGGGCTTCCCGCCTCCTCTCTTGGGCCCCATTGCAGCCCCCCAAATGCTGCAGCTGGTTGTAGCTGCGGTGCCATCGTTCGGTTTGAAATACCGGGAAGCCATACACATGTGGCTCATTCCCTTGGAGCCCTATAATCATTCTGTCAGCCAAAAAGCCCTTCGTCAAGCCCCCACAAGCGCACTGGGAGACTTAATGAATTTAGGAGAAGAACCTAGAATCGATCTGTGATTTTTTTTTTTCCTTTCGGAGGGGTGTACGTGTATATAAGCGAGCGCGTTTTTTCTGAGAGCCTGGCGGTGGCCGAAATGCCCACTGATAATTCATGGAAGCCCACGGCTGGGGAGGGAAGCAGCGGGGCCTTTGGAAAGAGCACGGGTCTGGGAGTAAGAGGACCTGGGTTCTAATACTAGCTCCGCCACTTGCCTGCTGTCTTACCTTGGACGAGTCACTTAATTTCTCTGGGTCTCAGTTTCCTCAAATGTAAAATGGGGATTTAATACTTGTTCTCCGTTCTACTTAGACTATAAGTCCCATGTGGACTGGGACTGTGAGTGATCCGATTAACTTATATCTATACAGGTACTTAGAACAGGGCTTGACACATACAAAATCCCTAATAAATATCATCATCAGTGATATTTGAGTGCTTATAGTGTGCCGAGCACTTGGGAGAGTACAATACAACAGAGATGGTTTCCTGACCACAATAAGTCCAGAGAGGGAGACAGACATACAAATAATCAATCGATCATATTTATTGAGCACTTACTGTATGCAGGACACCGTAATGAGCACTTAAATGCAACACACACGACTCAACAATCTACCGGTCATATTCAATAATTTATAAGATATAATTTATAGATATGTACATAAGTGCTACGGGGCTGAAGGTGGGCTGTGTATCAAATACCCAAAGGTCATAAATACCAATGCATAGATGACACAGAAGGGAGAGGGTATGGGAAAAAGAGGGATAAATTGGCAAAGACCTCTTGAGGGAGATGTGACTTTAAAGGTGGGAGAGTGGTGATCTGATGTATGGGGAGAGTAATGATCTGCCCTATGTGGAGAGGGAGGGAGTTCCAGGCTAGGGAAAGGATGTGAGAAAGCGGTCGGTGGCGAGAAAGACGAGATCGAGGCATAGTGGGCAAGCTGGCGCTAGAGGAGCGAAGTGAGCGGGCTGAGCTGAAGTAGATCAGAGAGGTAAGGTAGGAGAGAGGCGAGCTGATTGATGGCTTTAGCGCCAATGATAAGGGGTTTCTGTTTGATGTGGAGGTGAGTGAGCAATCACTGGAGATTTCTGAGGAATGGGCAGATGTGGATTGAACGGTTCTTTAATAAACAAATATGATCATTATTATGAATCATTATTACTGACACTCTGATTTAGAGGCAGTGAGGATTTGCAGTGGATGCTCTTTACCCAGGCATTCTTTCTTTACTCAGAACTTGGAGAAGCAGCGTGGCTCAGTGGAAAAGAGCACGAGCTTTGGAGTCAGAGGTCATGGGTTCGAATCCCAGCTCTGCCACTTGTCAGCTGTGTGACTGTGGGTGAGTCACTTCACTTCTCCGTGCCTCAGTTCCCTCATCTGTAAAATGGGGATTAACTGTGAGCCCCACGTGGGACAACCTGATTCCCCTGTGACTACCCCAGCGCTTAGAACGGTGCTCTGCACATAGTAAGCGCTTAACAAATACCAACTTCCGCCTTCAGGCCGGAGCTCTCTCCACTAGGCCACGCTGCTTTTCATGGCACATTCTGCTGCACTTTCTATCTTTTCTCCCCCGATTCCAACGCTGTTTTTCGGTCCTGAGCTCCACTTCCCCTGCCCTGGCCTCTCTGGGTAGTGACAGATGTTCAGAACACACAGATTACGAAGGAATACGGCCGAACAAATCAGCTCCCTGCGATTCCCACAAGGGTTCGGCTGAATTTCTCCACTTAGAGGAGAGCCAGCTGAGTGTTCCCTACTTTTTGCTCTTAAAAAAAAACCAAAACAATTAAAAACTCCCCAGAAAAAAACACTCTAGTTTACAGGTTTTTCCATCTCCTTCCTGTCAGTCCTCTCTTTGAGGCCCTCAAAGTTCCGAGGTTGGCAGTACCTTTCTACATGGCAGAGTTTTTTCCCTAGCTCCCCCAGCTTCCCCCTCCAAGTACTTCATCCTTTGAAACGAGACTTTTTGAACTAGCGGCCGAACCTTTCCTCATGGTCAGGTCCGGGGCTGGCACCGTGACCGCAAAATTATACACCGGCCCACAGTGCCGGGAAAGAGAACCGGCCAAAGAAAACAGTTCAACATTAAACCAAATAAAACTGAGCTGGAAGCTCCCAAGCAGAGCACTGGAGGCCTGCCAAGAAGAGCGAGTTCCAGCAGGGCCCCGGGCCCGAGGGAGCCTCAGAAATGGCTCCCTGGGCAATCGAGACCATGGTGGGAGGGAGAGTGCTCACTGAGCTTCATGACAGCTTCCTCCTCGCTCCCCAAGAGCGGGAATTGGGTGGGGTCATTATACCTCAGGCAGGACTCTCAGAAGTAGTAGAAGTGTACCACTCTCAGGACTCTCGGAACTAGACGGCGTGGGAAAAGGGGTGAAGGGCAATTGAAGATCATTCAGTAATCAATTGATGGTACTGCACTGCACTATATTAAAGTGCTTGGGACAGTGCCATAGTTTGTATTCATTCATTCAATAATATTTATTGAGTGCTTACCATGTGCAGAGCACTGTACTAAGCGCTTGGAATGGACAAATCGGTAACAGATAAAGACAGTCCCTGCCCTTTGACGGGCTTACAGTCTAATCAGGGAGATAGACAGAGAAAAACAATAGCAATAAATAGAATCAAGGGGATGAACATCTCGTTAAAACAATAGCGAATAAATAGAATCAAGGTGATGTACATCTCATTAACAAAATAAATAGGGTAATGAAAATATATACAGTTGAGCGGACGAGAACAGTGCTGAGGGGAGGGGAAGGGAGAGGGGGAGGAGCAGAGGGAAAGGGGGGGAAAGAGGGCTTAGCTGAGGGGAGGTGAAGGGGGGGAAGAGGGGGAGCAGAAGGAGAAGAGGGAAAAGGGGGAGCTCAGTCTGGGAAGGCCTCTTGGAGGAGATGAGCTGTAAGTAGGGTTTTGAAGAGGGGAAGAGAATGAGTTTGGCGGAGGTGAGGAGGGAGGGCATTCCAGGACCGCGGGAGGACGTGGCCCGGGGTCGATGGGATAGGCGAGAATGGGGGACGTTGAGGAGGTGGGCGGCAGGGGAGCGGAGCGTGCAGGGTGGGCAGTAGAAAGAGAGAAGGGAGAGGAGGTAGGAGGGGGCAAGGTGATGGAGAGCCTTGAAGCCTAGATTTTGTTTTGTGTGGAGGTCGATAGGCAACCACTGCAGGTTTTTAAGAAGGGGAGTGACATGTCCAGAGCGTTTCTGCGGGAAGGTGAGCCAGGCAGTGAAGCGAAGAATAGACTGGAGCGGGGAGAGAGAGGAGGAAGGGAGATCAGAGAGAAGGCTGACACAATAATCCAGCCGGGATATCACGAGAGCCTGTAACGGTAAGGTAGCCATTTGGGTGGAGAGGAGAGGGCGGATCTTGGCTATATTATCAAGGTGAGACCGGCAGGTTTTGGTGACGGATCGGATGTGTGGGGTGAACGAGAGAACCGAGTCAAAGATGACACCGAGGTTGCGGGCCCGAGAGACGGGAAGGATGGTCGTACCATCCACGGTGATAGGGAAGTCAGGGAGAGGACAGGGTTTGGGAGGGAAGATGAGGAGCTCAGTTTTGGACATGTTGAGTTTTAGGTTTTAGTTTTAGTTTGTAGAAGACTATGATCCCTGCCCTCAAGGAGTTAACGGGAATGGGGAATGGAGAAGAAGGGCAGAGGTGGGTACCCTGGATGGGGCCTAATTGTGGCTACCTGGATCTCACTCACTTTTCTCTGAGGGATACGTGTTTTCTGAAATCCATAGCGGGTCTGACCCAAGCCCATAAGTTGTCTGGAGGCCCTATTAATGATCCTAACCCTTTCCCGTGATCTCCACGGGGATCGTTTCTAGGTCTGGGTGGGGATTTCCCCACAGAACCCTGCTCCATCACCCTTTCATCCCCCCTTTCCACTTTTCCTCTCGGGAAGCTCACCCCTCCCTCCCCTTCCGTGATCCTTCCGTGGAGGCTTCAGGCGGCATCATTTGCGCTGACCCCGAATGGCCATGTAAAGTTCATCTCTGCTCGGGGAAAAGCTACAAAGGAGGGAATGAAAGGAAACTTAAACCCTTTAGAGAAGAGCACAGCTGATTCCTTTGGTTTGAGGGTGCCTGTGCGGAGGCTGGGAAGGGGAAGTGAAATTTCTGGTTCTCTCCCTTCAGAAGCCAGGGAGAGCAGGCTCTTTTCAGTGCTGTGGGGAAGGATAGGGGTTGGGGGGTGGGGGGAGCCAGCAGGGTCTCCCTGCAGAACAGCAGACTTCCTCAGCAGGAAGAATTCTGGGTTTTGTCACCAGAACCCGGGACAAACTCATCTGGAGCCCTGCCCATCTTTTTAACCTTTCGGGTAATGAGGTGACAGATGCCTATAGAGTCTGCAGAAGGAGGGCAGAGTGGAGTTGAAAGGTCAACACAGTCCCATCGGCAGAGAGATTGGCCAGCCCTGGGAGAAAGGTGAGGAAATAGGACAGGAAGGGGTGAGATGCTTCTTCTCGGGTCCAAGGAAGGACTAGAACCCTCACGGAGGATTAGATCTGAGAGAGAAGGGCAACAATGAGGAAGCCATGAGAGGGGGAAGGAATATCTGGGGCACAGAGCTAAGTCCTTCATAATTCCTACCCTGAGAATTTGAAAGAAGCTTCCAGCCTACTAAGCCAAGGTCTTTTGGGAGAGGGAGCCCTTTCGGGAAATCATCAATCAGTCAGAAGGATTGATTGAGAACTTACTGTGGACAGAACAGTCTTACTATTGTCTTGGGAGAGTTCAATAATAGCATCGGTAGACAACCCTCAAGGAGCTTGGAGTCTAGCAACGGAGCCTGACGTGAAAATAAACTCCAGTAAGAGGAAGCGGCAGAGTATAAAGATATGTATATAGGTGCTACTGGGGTTAAGGGTTTTGAATTCTTAGGAAATGCAGACATGCTGAAGTGGTAATTGGGGAAATAGAGGATGGGGAAATGAGAGGTTAATCGGGGCAAGCCTCCTGAAGTAGAGGTAATTTCAAAAGGGGACACTTAAGTAAGAGGACAGTTAAGCAAACTGCCCTTCCAAGGGGCCAGCGAATAGAATTATCCAGAGGGAAGCTGAACGGGGACTTCAATTCCCCAGCCATTCAAGTTCTTTACTAAGCAGTTGGGAGAGTACGATGGGAACAGCATGGTCTAGTAGCTAGGGCCCGGGCCTGGGAGTCAGAGGTTCTAATCCCGGCTCTGCCGCGTGTCTGCTGTGTGAACTTGGGCAAGCCACTTCACTTCTCTGTGCCTCAGTCACCTCATCTGTAAAATTCATTCATTCAATAGTATTTATTGAGCGCTTACTATGTGCAGAGCACTGTACTAAGCGCTTGGAATGTACAAATCGGTAACAGATAGAGACAGTCCCTGCCCTTTGACGGGCTTACGGTCTAATCGGGGGAGACAGACAAGAACAATGGCAATAAATAGAATCAAGAATAAATAGAATGGAGAATAAGACTGTGAGCCCTATGTGGGATGGGGACTACGTCCAACCTGATTATCTTCTATCTACCCTGGGGCAGCACATAGTGAGCGCTTAACAAGTACCACTTTATTAAGCCATGGACAGGAAGAAAGTGAGACCCAGAAGAGTGGGACTTGAAGCTCAGGAGCTGGTGAAGATAAAGACAGAGAGATGTCTGGCAAATGCCTGCTAATGACCTGGTGTCTTTGTCTGGGGTAGATCAGATGCAAGGGTAGTGGCTAGTTAATGCAGGACTTCTGCTCTGGCAGGCCATCCCATTCTTCTCGGGCTTCTAGGGGGGTGATGATAGTATTTGTTAAGCACTTACCGTGTGGCAAGCACTTTTCTAAGCGCTGGGGGGAGATACGGTCTAATCAGGTTGGGCGCAATCCCAGTCCCACGGGGGGCTCACGGTCTTAATCCCCATTTCACAGGTGAGGTAACTGAGGCACAAAGAAGTTAAGTGACTTGCCCAGGGTCACACAGCAGACAAATGGTGGAGCCGGGATTAGAACCCTGGTCCTTCTGACTCCCAGACCTGGGCTCTATCCACTGAGCCATGCTGCTTCTTTACAGAAGTAAGGTGGCAGGGAGGGTGAACGGTGCCCATGTGGAAATGGAAATCATGGCTGACCCACCAGAAAATGGGCCGGTAGTTATTTACTGCACCTTTTCGGGTGCAGAGAACGGCACCTCACGTGTTATTTAAAGAATGGGATGAGCCGTAACAACCAGTGGCTTGGCAGACAGTTCCCACGGCCTGACTCAGTTGGATTTGACAGCCAGAGATTCTTGTCATTTGCCAATCCCTGAGTAGTTCCTCAAGACTCTCCGTGGCTCAGTGGAAAGAGCACGGGCTTTGGAGTCAGGGATCATGAGTTCGAATCCCAGCTCTGCCACTTGGCTGTGTGACTGTGGGCAAGTCACTTAACTTCTCTGTGCCTCAGTTCCCTCATCTGTAAAATGGGGATTAAGACTGTGAGCCCCACGTGGGACAACCTGATTCCCCTATGTCTACCCCAGCGCTTAGAACAGTGCTCGGCACATAGTAAGCGCTTAACAAATACCAACATTATTATTATTATTATTATTATTATTATTATTATCCACGTTTCGCTCGGCCCTCTGAAACTGGGGCTCCCCTGTTATGAAGACAATCACATTTTCTTCTGGGTGAGGAGGGTTTTCTTGGAACAAGTGGGAACCCAGTTGTTTCCATATATCAGTCTTCTATTCATAGGGGGAGCAAAAAAATCAAATCTCAGTTATTTTGGATTTCCATTTGAGATTCCCTAGTCCACACTTGAGTAATCAGCCTTTTCCCTTTATGGGCAGGATTTAGTCTTGTGAGCTCAATAATGCAAATTCTCTGCCTTTGCACTAGGCATCTTATTGGTTTGGTGACAAGTTCTGACAATTAGAATTCCCATTGCCTGCAGGTAGTGGTGGTGGGGGCTGTGGGGAGGTTAGGGGGAGGTGATAGAGTGCTTGACGGGGGACTCAGCTTTAACTTGCCAATGTACAAGTTATTATCATTATCATTCCATGTTTGGAGATCAGAGAGGGTCACCTCACAGTCCCTGCCCCCATGCTCAACTTCGGGAAACTCACTCGAAGAGGAGAGAAGGTACCCTCCCCACATTCCTCAAGGTCTTTGCCTGAAAATCCAGCTCCCTGACCTCTCTAAGTCACGTTCTGGAGGGTGGATTTTGTTTCCGCCACATCCTCCGACATTTGGGGGCACCGTGACTGAAAATGAGTTTCTGCTTAACAGCAATTTCAACATCATCGCCATCATACAGGAGTTTGGGGGCGTGAGGGAACGGTGATGAGGCTGGGAGAGGAAAATACCTTGTGCCACGTCTCTTTGGGATTCAAAAGACTGATTTCTTTTCCAGTCCATTCTGTCTCCAGGCTCCCGAGAGTGGTAAGCACTTAACACAGCATCCTGTCCACTGTAAGCGCTTAATAAATGCCCGCGATTGGTTGATTGTGTGTACAAAAAGAATTATATCTAGGCCTGATCAGGGAGCTTAGTTCAAGATGCAGAGCACAGGAATGTACGTTTATATGAGAGGGGTTTTTTTATGAAAGTGGATGAGATGAGAAGAGAGTGATACCGTTTGCATTTCTGTAGAGACTTTCATCCATCAAAGGGACGTGGGACAAATTGAATGCAGCTTCTGAAGGCACTCTGAGCATCCGCCAAGCTGGTGCTATTGTCCCCAGATGGAGAATCCAGGACTCAGGAGTGTCAGACCTAAATTCCCCATCACAGAGAATGCTGATGGAGGGGAGGTCAGATTAGTCCTTTAATGTGAATTTTAATTCCCTTGACTCCCTTTCACAGGCAGAGCTGTCTCCAAGGGTATTTGGAACTTTCTCCCTCAGCCAGGTTGAGATGAAAGGGGAATAAAGGACCATGAAAAAGGACATCAGAGAGGCCTCCCCCTTTAGTACGTGTGAGAGAGAGATCCTGAGAGCCCCCCCAAAAACCTCCCAGGTGGCAGAAAAGCCCCAGCCAGCCTTGTGTGGCCTGGGCAGCACCTAACCATCTGTCCCCGAGGTGGGAGGAGCAGGAGAAAGGGACTCGGCCAGCAAACAAACCTGCCACGAGATGCATCTGTGCGAAAACCAATCTCTCCCAAGGTGGCCGCAATTTTCACCTACAAATTACCAAACACGAAACGCCAACCCCGGCAGCACAACCTTGCAAATAGTTTTCAGAACTCATCAGCCCGCACACATTCTATCTCCTTTGGAGACTCTGCCCTGGACTTGCCCACAGTTCTCAATGCTTCTTCCCTGCCCTCCTAACTATTCCCACCTTTCCCCACCCACCCGGATGGCCAAAAAGGTCACAGGGAGGGCAGGGAGACTGTGTAGCCTATCGGTCAGAGCACGGGACTGGGAGTCGGAAGATCTGGTTACTAGCTCCAGGTCCACCACTTGCCTGCTGGGTGACCTTGGGTTAGTCATTTTCTGCTGTGGAACTCAGTTTCCTCAACCATCTCTCTCCGTAGACTGTAAGCTCCCTCTGTGGGCCGGGATCGTGTCTACCAACTCTGTTGAATTATACCTTCCCAAGCGCTTAGAATATTGGTCTGTAGAGAGTAGGTGCTCGATAAGTACAATTGACTGAAGGTAAAATGAGGATAAGATCTCTGCACTCCCTCCCACTTAGACAGTGAATCTTGGGTGGGACAGAGTCCACCTCCAATCCAATTATCTCGTATCTACCCCAGTGCTCGGCACATAGTAAATGTTTAATAAGTATTATTATTTTCGGGGAGAGTCTGTGGATATGCAGTTTTACTCTCACTGCTTAGTTTACATACATTAGGCCTACCTTGCTTTCTCTGAAGTCCCTGGCCCATGCACCAGCGCTTCTTTTCATGGCTGTACCTCAAAGACCCATATTTTCTCCATCAGGGGAAGGGAGATGTTAGGGCTCCTTCTCCCCCTCCCACTTCTTAATAGGTTGTGAAGATGTTCTGATCCCTTTCTTTAGAGTTAATCTCTTCCTGCTGGCCTATTAAACTCAACCGTGTCTAAGACCAAACTCCTCATCTTCCCTTTTAAACTCACTTCTCTTTTTGACTTTCCCATCTCTGTTGACCACCTGACCATCTTTCCTGTCCCCCAAACCCACAACTTTGGTGTCATCCATATTTCCTCACTCTCTTTGAGTTCTCACAATCAATCAGTGGCTAAATCCTGCTGGTTCTTCCCCCACGTCATTTCCTAGATCCACCCCTTCCTCTCCACTCAGGCAGCTACCACTCTGATCATGTTCTCATCATATCCTGATACGACTTCCGGATCGGCCTCCTCACAGGTCTCCCAATCCCTCCCCAGTTCAATCTACCCTATCTGCTGTTGCTGGGATTGTCTTCCCAAAACGGTGCTTGGCTTCTTTCTTTCCACTCCTCCGAAACTTCCAGCAGCTGTTCATTTCCCTCTACATTAAGCAGAAAACCCTTCCTACTGGCTTCAAACCCTTCCACCAAATTTCTCCTTCTCATCTTCTCTCTTCACCTGCTACTCCCTAGCTCCCACTGTTCACTCCTCTCAAGCCCACCTTCTAACTGTATCTCTCTCTTAACTCTCCCACCTCTGCCTTCCTACACGCTCTATTCCCCTTGCCTGAAAATTCCACCCCCTTCAAATATCCCAGATAACAGCTCTCCCCATCTTCAAGACCTTCCTTAAACCCCACCTCCTCCAGGAAGATTTTCTTCATTAATTCCCCACATGGCAAGTTGTGTCAAGCCATAGTTCCCCATGAACACTGATGCATCTATACCCATCCACAGCAATATAAATATATATAGATATATTGTTTAAATGCCAAAGATGGGGAAACAATAAAGAATGTTCCCACCTCTGCCAGATTTTATCTGAGGATTACAGATCACGTGAATTAAGCCTAAAACGTCCCATCTTCTAGTCTTCGAAATGAAAACTCGTATGTTTAAGCTTAATGCTTTTATTCTGTTTGTTGCAGTTTCTCTCTGCTGTCTAAGAGAGTCATTTCAACTCATAGAATAAATACATTCCTATCAAATGTAAATTGAGTGTTTTGGGAAGAAGAAGGAGGTACCGTCAAAGTGATTTTTTCCTTCGACGAACTTAGCCCAAGGTGATTAGATATACAGAGGGGAATAGAAGAGAAAATATTACCCTGAGAGAGCTTTCGAATAAATCATAATTAGTGTCATGGGACTAGTGCATCAACTAAGTGTTAGGTGGGAGATTGGATGGCTAATTATGTGGGAAGTCCAACTGTGGGCAAAAAGAGAAATGCTCACCGTCTGTCCTGCCTAGGGGTTTCTTGGCTCTCTCCCATCATTTCTTGGTTTTCAAGAGCCAACTGTTGCTGCTGTTTTAAAATTTCCCACCCGTTTCCTAATTAGATATTCATGTGCCAGTGTCTCCTCCCACACACTGCCAACATGCTTTTCCAAAATGGCTCCCTGAGTGTGCCGGTCAGTTCCTGCCCAAAGAACCAGGAGGTAGGTGTTTTTATCCTTTACACCACTTCAGCTGCTAACATCAAGAGAATAGAACTGGAAGATGGTTTCTCCTCTGAAGTGGCATCTTCTAGGGATTAGATCCTCTGGAGGGGGATCAGGGGATCTGGGACCAAATCCCAGTCCTACTGTTGCCACACAGTGAGAAATTCAGAAGGTCTCCGGGCCTCAGTTCTCTCACAAGTGAAACAAGAATAGTAATCTCTCGTCCTACTTACCTGACAGAGCTGTTGTGAGGTCAAATCAAATAATAAACGTGGCAGAGAAGTATGACGAAAATTCCTCAGGGTGCTTTTGTTACACTACTCTGTTGGTGGCACCGAAAACTAGCCGACAAAATTAGGTGGACAGATAACCGTGAAGGGCTCTGTTCAGCTCTGTGACAGTTTGGGGCTAAGTCAAGACTGCCAGAGGAGATGAGGGTGGCACTGCGGGATCCACTCCGGGCTGCATGGATGATGAGGGAGAGGCCTTTGCCACTCCTTTGCCAGGACTATGGGAATTGTAAAGCTTGCCACAGGAAGTAATTTTAAAAGGTCATCTAATACTCTCCCCTCCCTCTGGGGGAAAGACTTAATTCAGACCATTCCAGAAAAATGGCAGTTTATCCAGAGCTTAAAAACTCCCAGACAAAAACCTCCACGCCCTCCCTCGATCACCGGGGTCAATGTCTCTAAATAATAATAATAATAATAATAACGTTGGTATTTGTTAAGCACTTGCTATGTGCCAAGCACTGTTCTAAGCACTGGGGTAGATACAAGGTAATCAGGTTGTCCCACGTAGGGCTCACAGTCTTCAATCTAGCCAGAAAGTTCTTCCTCGTGTCTAACTTTCCCCTGCTTCGAGTCAAGCCCAGGGACTCTTCTCCTATTCTCAGGGGACCTGGAGAACAGCTGCTCACCATCTCTCAGACATTTCCCCATCACTTTCCCATCACAGACTGTGCCTGTAGACAGGTAAGTTCCCCCCTTCAGCCTTTTCTTCTCTGGGCTGTTATCAACCTCGTTCAAAGAAGCTCTAGTTCTCCTGCGCATTAGCATTCCAGCCCATCCTTCCTCATGGATCAGTGTGTTGGCTTTTTTTCCCCTTGCTTTTTTTGGTCTCTGTGCATATGGAAGCCAGTAGAATTTTTGTTGCAGCCCCAAATACGCCAGCCTGCTGGCAGTACCCTGACAGAGACATTTGGCAAAACCCGAGGGGCAGACTGAGGTGGGCTGTGACACTCAAGTAGCTAATCTGCAGGGCTCTCCTCATCTAAGGCTGTACATCCTTCCCCCTCTCCCCTCTGCCGAGCTCTGCCTTTGGCCCACTGCTGGACACAGAAGGCCAACAGTGGCTTCTAAACAGCCTCATCCACTTGCCCTCAGCCAACTCATTGACACCAGGCTTTCTCTAGCACCTAGGCAGAGAGAGGATTTGAATCTTGGTCCCTCATCCCGCTCTACTCTCAAGGCCGAATGCTCTTGACCTGCTGGACGCTCGTTCTTCCTCTTCTTGGCACCAGGGAGACATTTCCTTCCTTGAATAACATCCGGCTCCTCCCTCACCTCAACTCGTGAAACGTGGCTCTCCTAAGGGTTCCTTGTGCCTCCGAGACTCGCAGCCACTTCTCCCACAAGACGCCCTGCCCTGAGTTTCATATAGCATGACCTCCAAGAGCTCATTACTCACCATCTGTGGTTTTCCCAGGCCTCCGTGATTCTGGCCCCTCTCCTTCTCTCATTGGCCATTTCCTGGTTTATTTGTGCCTTCCTCTGAAGTTGTCAGAAGAAGAGGGAGATGAAGTTCTAGTCAGGTCATCTTGCATCTTGCAGCTCTGAAAAAAGTTTAGACGGGGAGGAGAACGTCATCGTTGTTGACATTAAGGTATGTGGATTGTCTGTGGATTTCCTTCCATTATCCAGTCTCCCGTTGGCTCCTTGTCGGCAGATGTTGGAGAATTAGCAGCAGTTGACAACGGAGGAACTGTGCTTTGAGGATTACCAGATCTCAGCTTGTGAACTCAGTAAACTGACTGCAGTTAGCCTTTACCTGACCAGGAAAGTTCCCATAAAGGGCAGAGTGCCACATTCCCTCCTACCAGGGAAAACTGGGGACAAAGCAAGATGCTAGAGGACGATCACCCATCTACTTGGGAAGCTCTGGCAGCCCGAATTCTGAGACGGGAGAATTCCCAGGTCTCCAGCCTTGCTAAGGTCTCCCTCATCATTCCCCTAAAGGGTTTCACCTTTTCCCTCTTCTCTTTGCTCTCAAAGTAACAACTGCTCAGAGCCCATTGCGGGCATGGCACTGAACTGGCTGCTCAGATATATCTCTTGAGGCAAAGGATAGATCTGTTCCCCACCTCTGAGAGCGGACCATTTAGACACAAATGCGTTATATGGACACCCATAGCTACAAGGGCTAACAGTAAAGAAGTCATCAGACCAATAGCTGGCACATGCTTTGCTTTTTTTCATTTTGCCAAATGCTATTGACTTTTAAAACATTCTACCCAGTTTGCTATTTTTCCAAGCTTTTCTATTGTACACCCCCTCACTAGACTGCTCCCCCCAGTATAGTTTTCAGGGCATTTTCCCTCTCTTTCAGGGAGGCCCTCGTTACCTGGAAGGCCTCTCTCTCTTTCCTGGGTATCTGCCTCCCTGAAAGCCTTCTTTCTTTTCCAGAGTTCAGGCCCGGGCCTTCTGGGGATTCACCCCCGGAGGAGATTTCTCCTCCTGGAGCAGTTTCGTCTCATTTAAGGACACAGGAAGGTCTTGGGGGAGGGAGGCGGAAGGTGGAGCATCTTTCTTCTGGAGATGAACTCTGAAACAGATTTGTAAATAATGTCTTGGTAATTAAAACTGGCAGCGTTCACCCTCCTGCTGGCAGTGAATGACTTGCTGAAAAACAAAGTCCTTAGATGCCAGCGGGAGCCTCGTGTTAGGGTCTATAAACTGGTCTTCCCAGCACCGAACCATCTGGGCTGAGCAAGCAGAAGCGGATCCAGTTTACTAAGCTCCTTTATGACCTATCGAATCAGGGTCCTGGATTCAAAAGACTTTGGACCTGGGTGTCTCTCACCCAAGCTCTGCCCAGCATACTCCCACCTCTTCCTAGCCTCAGGAGGGGAGAGGACTCATTTAATGGCTCATCCTTTGGGATGAAGGAGCCAAGGACTCCATGGAAATAAGGGGTGAAGAAATATCTAAAGGAGACGGGGATGGGGCCATGGATGGAAAGTGGGCAGGGAAATATCTACAGCAGCTTGGATGGGGCCATGGATGGAAAGTGAGCAGGGAGGGGTGTCTAGGAAGAGGAAGAAGGGAAAGAAGACTTGCCCTACATAACTCCCAGTCAATGGCAGGGATTGGGGCACCAGGGGAAGAAGTCTCCAGGAGAAAATTATTGAGTATCAAAACCTATTTCCCAAGAGAGTTCACCTCCCACTACTCTGTGACCGTAGATCCCCAACTAACTAATTGGTAGGGGGGTGTTGAAGGCATTAGAGCCATCTTGAAATTTGGCTTAAACATTAGGATGGCCAGAGGATTGTATGACTCAGGCTATGGTCTGGGGATGGATTGGGAGTCCCAAGTCCATCCGCAGTGTAGATCTTGAGTGAGTGGGGAGGTATGAACCCAGGAAATCCCCAAAGGGTGAGACTCTCTGCTGCTTGGAGGTCCCACTCTGTGGTTCTGGGCTCCCTCTCTTTTCAGGAAATGGGACCTCTCTGGACTGATTTCTATCAGAGCCCGTTATCTTTCAGTCAGACTCTGGCCTAATCACGTCCCTCCCTGCCTTCAAAATCCTCTTTGAAATACCCTTTTTTGTGCAGCCACCTCAGATTAACCCCACCTGATCCTGTCATTCCAGTATCCCCTTAGATGACTGGATATCTCTCGAAATGCTGTGTTTCCATGTTTCTGTCAATTGCGCTCCTTTGTATTAAGCTTATTTTTTTCCTTTGCACTTGTGTTGGATCTGAAGGTGCATCTATCGGTCAGTGGTATTTACAGAGCATTCATTGTGCGGAGAGCACTGAACTAAGCGTTGGGGGAGTACAATGCAATAGAGCTGGTGGACACGATCCCTGCTCTCAAGGAGCTTACAATCTATTTGGGAAGATAGACATGAAAATACTTTACAGAGAGGGGAGGCAGCGGAATATAAGGATGTGAACGTTCTTATCTAACCCCAGTAGACCGAAAGCTCCTTGATGGAAGGGACGATGTCTCATTCGTCCTCTGAAATTGCTTGCCCTAACAACTATACTACTCAGGCTAGCAAAAAATGCTTCTACAATCAGATGATTGACATGTTAGACGGAGATCAAACCTTTCCTAAGGTTGGGAAGGTCTAGGTGTCAAGAGTCCCGGGCCATCTCTACCCAGGTTGGATTAGTCCAGTTTAGAGTGGTGCCTCTGATCCAGAAAAAGCACATTTCCTATCCTCAATGGCTTTCTTTTAATTTTGTTTTTGTTTTGTTATTTTTGTCCTTAGAATCCTTCAAACGAGTGTTCCACTCACCCCACATCACTAAACAAAGTGAAAAAAATATGATCTTCTAGAGACAGCTGCGTTGGGGTTGTCATGGCGATTGAATCTTCTCTCCCCGACTCTGCAATAACCCTGACACTGTTGCTAAAGTTGGGCAAGTGAGTAATGCATGCACACGCAAATACACACACAAATGCATCCTGCTGAGGTGGAGGTGACAGTTGTCAAAGCTTCCTGCAAAGCTTTTGTGGGTTGGAGGGGAAGAGGCAGCAGCGACTGCATCTGGAGAGATCGGAGGAGGCAGAAGAGGAGGCAGAGCTCCCCACGGATCGGGGTGGAGGCTCCCGGGTGGGTGATCTCAACAGTTATCTGGGTGACACAGATCCCAACGGAGTCAATGATTAAGTAAATAATCATAATAGGTATGGTATTTGTTAGGTGCTTACTATGTTCCAGGTGGGGTAGATACGAGAGAATCAGGTTGGACCCGGGGGCTGTCCCTCTTGGGGCTCACAGTCTTAATCCCCATTTTACAGATGAGGGAACTGAGACACAGTGAAGTGAAGCGACTTGTCCAAGGCTGCACAGCAGGCAAGTGGCGGAGCTGGGTTTAGAACCCATGACCTCCTGACTCCCAGGCCCAAGCTCTGAGTTCTGTCCAGTTGTGGCAGGAGAGATCATTCCCAGCAGAAATGGCTGGCGGGGTTCATCCAGGTGGAGCTCGTCCACCGACAGTAAGACCCCCCTACTCTGACTGGGCTTCTCCCCAGAACTACGGTGGACAGATTGTTTCTCCCATGAGCTCAGAGCGCTAGCATCTGTGGAAAGAGCACAGGCCTGGGAGTCGGAGGATCTGCATTCTAATCTCACCTCTACCACTTGTCTGCTGTAAGACTTTGGGCAAGTCACTTCACTTCTTTGTGCCTCAGTTCTCTCATCTGCAAAATGGGGATTCAATCCTTGTTCTCCCTCCTGCTTAGACTGTGAGTCCCATCTGGGTCCTGATTATCTTTCATCTACCCCGGTGTTTAATACAGTGGTTGGCACTCACCTCCGCCAAACTGATTCTCTTCCCCTCTTCGAAACCCTACTTAAAACTCACCTCCTCCAAGAGGCCTTCCCTGATTGAGGTCCCCCCTTTTTCCCTCTGCTCCCTCTACCCCCCCTTCACCTCTCCGCAGCTAAACCCTCTTCTCCCCCCTTTCCCTCTGCTCCTCCCCCTCTCCCGTCCCATCCCCTCAGCACTGTACTCGTCCGCTCAACTGTATATATCTTCATTACCCTAGTTATTTTGTTAATGAGATGTACATCGCCTTGATTCTATTTATTTGCTATTGTTTTAATGAGATGTTCTTCCCCTCGATTCTATTTATTGCCATCGTTCTTGTCTGCCCGTCTCCCCCGATTAGACTGTAAGCCCGTCAAAGGGCAGGGACCGTCCCTGTTACCGATTTGTACATTCCAAGTGCTTAGTACAGTGCTCTGCACATAGTAAGCGCTCAATAAATACTATTGGATGAATGAATGAATGAACATCATAAAGACTTAACAAATACCACATTATTATTATTATCAATAGATGATCTCCAGCATAATTTAAGAGGGCTCTCTCAGGAGCATGCTATTACTTCCATGCTAGGGCTACCTACTCTGTTTCGCTAGTGCCTTCGAGACAACAGTGAAGAGCAGGGGGAGAGGGCGGAAGGCAGACTTAAGAAGGGTCTCCACTTCCTCCCAAGGGGGCTCCTACCTTTCTCAGCCTGCCAGAGAGTGCTGGAGGTATTAGGCATGACACCCAATGGCACCAGCTCCCTCCCAGTCAGGCTGGAAAGGGCCTATGGGCCAGATAATAATAATAGAATTTGTTAAGCACTTACTATGTGCCAGGCACTGTGCTAAGCACTGGGGTGGATACGAGCAAATCGGGTTGGACACAGTCCCCGACCCATGTTGGGCTCATAGTCTCAATCCCCATTTTACAGATGAGGTAACTGAGGCCCCTGAGAAATGACTTGTCCAAGGTCATATAGCAGACACGTGGCAGTCAGGATTAGAACCCATGACCCGCTGACTCCCAGGCCCATACTCTATCCACTGTGCCGTGAAACCACACAGAGGACAAACGCTGGCTGTGAGACGCCCCTGCTCTTCATACATCCACTATTTTATTTTATTTTTGAGAAAATGGCGCCTTAGGGGAGCTGAATATCAACTGTTAGGGCCAAGCTGGTTGGGAGCAGAAAGATCCAGTCCCCTTGCTTTCCCTCTTGCATTATCCATCTCCCACCCCTTCTACCCCAGCCAATCAATCAATTAATCAATCAGTGGTGTTTATTGAGTGCTGACCCTGGGCAGAGGACCGTATGAAGGAAGCGCTCGGGAGAGTAAGATGCAATACAGTGGGTAGACATGATCCCTGCCCTCAAAGAGCTTTCATTCTAGTGGGGGAGATGGACGTTAAAATGAATTACAGCTAAGGGAAGTGGCCAAGTGTACGGAAGTGTACATGGTGCTGGGGGGCGGGGGGGTGATTGAGGTGAATATCAAAATGCTGAAGGGGTACATCCAAATTCAAAGGCAATGCAGACGGGAGGGCTAATAGAGTGGGAAAATGAGGGATTGTTCAGGGAAGCCCCCTCGGAGGAGTTGCGGTTTTAATAAGGCTTTGAAGGTGGGCAGAGCGGTGGTCTGTTGGATGTGAAATGGAAGGGAGTTCCAGGCCAGAGGGAGGAGGTGGGCAAAGGGTTGGTGGCAAAGTAGACAAGATCAAGATACACTGAGTAGATTGGCATTCGGGGAATGAAGTGTACAGGCTGGGTTGTAGTAGGAGATTGATGAGGTAATTGGAGGAGGTGAGCTGATTAAATGCATTAAAGCTTTAATGGAGAAGCAACATGGCCTAGTGGAAAGATCCCAGGCCCGGGTAGTCAGAGGATCTGGGTTCTAATCCCTCACATGCTACTTGCGTGCTGTGCGAACTTGGACAAGTTACTTTACCTCTAAGTTCCCTCATCTATAAAATGGAGGTGAAATACATGTTCTTCCTCCTACTTATAATGCGAGCCCCATGTGGGACCTAATGATCATATATCTACCCCAGTGCTTAATACAGTACTTGATGTATAGTAAGTGCTTAACAAATATTGTTATCATAATTATTATTATTATTACTACCACTAATAATAAAAAAGCCAATGGCAAGGAGTAGCTGCTTGATGTGGAGGTTCTTGGGCAACAACAGGAGGTTTCTGAGGAGAGGGGAATCAGGAATTGAATTTTTTTCAGAAAAATGATCCATGGAGCAGATTGAAGCATGGACTGGAGAGGGAAGGGACGGGGGCGGGGAGGTCAGCGAGGAGACTGATGCAGTAGTCGAGGTGGGATGGGGCGGTGCCCTGACTGATCTCACTTCCCCAATCCCTACAAGTCCCGTTCCCGCAGGACAGTCCATCCATCTACCCCCAGCTGACACACTTGGATTTTGTCCCTGCTTATTAGAGTGGTCTGCACACAGTAAGCACTCCATAAATGCCATTGATTGAATGATTGATCCACCAGCCACCCTCCAGCAAAAAGTCCCTCGCACTGCCATGGCGGCCCCAGGGGTTTGGCGGGAGCTGGCGGAAGCCCAGGGCAGAGCAGAGTCACGGTGACACCTGCGAGTGGCGGGAAGGGGAGGGGGTTAGTCCAAATGGCAGACAGGCTCAGCTGCCCTTTCCTCAAGCTCCCCAGAGGCCCCACCTCCGCCCACCCCCTCTGTGGCTGCCCCTGAGCTCCACGTTGGGCGGCCGCGGAGAGGGATCTCGGAAATAGGCGGTGGCTTCGGCTACCTCGGCCTGCGGCTTGTACCTCCCCGACTGCTTCTGCTTGATTCTGACTGTGTCAATTAGCTGCATTTGTGTTTTTGTGAGTTTTTATGGGTTTTTCTATTCATTTATTGATTGATATTAATATCTGTCCCTCCCACCCCGGACCGTGAGCTCGTTGTGGGCCGAGAACGTGTCTGTGGATTTTACACTGTACTCTCCAAGCGCTTAATACGGTACTTTGTAGACAGTAAGCACTCAATAAATACAATTGAACGAATGACTAGGTAGGCGTAATGTGTTCCTGAGTACAAGCGGTCCGTGTGGATCCGGGAAGGGCATATGGGTATGTGAGGGGGTGTTGAACCATTGTGGGACCGGTCGAGTGTGGCCGGGTCCTTTATTCCTGTCACGTGTCTTGTCTCTTTCCTGTTGCCCGCCTCCGTCTCTGGCGAACTGCTCTGTCTCTGTTTCCGTGCAACGTATTGCCACTGGGCAGAGGGGCACCCGGCCAGAATGTGCGGCTGGTTTAGTGCAAACCGTCATCTTCCTTTAAAAACAACTCCACCACCTGTCCTGCTGGTGGTGGGACTTCCTTTTCCCCTCAACCACTGGTGTCTCAACAACGCTCATTCAAAAGGCAAGGAGCCAGGAAGGCCGGCCTACGGTATTTTCATGGACAAGTATGCAGATGTGCGAGAGATTTTCTCTCCAGGCACTCGCCAATGCAAATTCACTCTGCATGGGCTTGGGAGTTAGAGGAGCTGGTTCTAATCCTGGCTCTGCTACTTGGTTGCTAGGTGACCCTGGGCAAGTCACTTAACCCCCTTCGTCCTCAGTTTCTACATCTGCAAAATGGAGATTCAATTCCCGTTAATAATAATAGTTGCGGTATTTGTTAAGCGCTTACTATGCTTCAGGAACTGTATTAAGCGCTCGGTGGATACAAGCAAATCGGATTAGCTACAGTCCCTGTCCCACATGGGGCTCACGGTCTTAATCCCCATTACTGTGTGCAGAGCACTGTATTAAACGATTGAGAGAGTACAATGCAATAATAAGCGGACACATCCCCTGCCCACAATGAGTTTACAGTCCCAGGGACCGGGACAGTGTCCAATCTGATTCTCTTATTCTACCACTGTGTTTACTTCGGTGCTTGGCACATAGTAAGCACTTAAACAAATATCATCATCATTATTAGTATCTTCAAACCAAAGGACAAATCTACTGTTACTGTCTGTATTTCTCCGTTTTTCCCTTTACTGCTCTTTTCTCCCCTATTGTACCTTTCACTCTAACCCTACATGCTTAGGGCATTGGTGTGCCCCTGAAAAACCTGCTTCCATCCCACTCTAAACTCCAGGAAATATAGTCATTTGAAGCACTGGGGAAATTTAGCTGCTTTCTGGGTGGAAGTAGTCTAATCATAAATGAGTGAATCGATCATTAATAATAATGTTGGTATTTATTAAGCGCTTACTATGTGCCAAGCACTGGGGTAGATACAGGGTAATCAGGTTGTCCCACGTGAGGCTCACAGTTAATCCCCATTTTACAGATGAGGTAACTGAGGCACGGAGAAGTGAAGTGACTTGCCCACAGTCACACAGCTGATAAGTGGCAGAGCCGGGATTCGAACTCATGACCTCTGACTCCCAAGCCCGTGCTCTTTCCACTGAGCCGCGCTGCTTCTCATTAGTATTGTTCGATTAGTATTTATCATTAGTATTTATCGATTGCTCACTATGTGCAGAGGACTGTACTAAGCACTAGGATGAGTGGGAAGAAGCATGTCATAGTGGATAGAGCATGGGCGTGGGAGTCAGAAGGTCATGGGTTCTAATGTCGGCTTCGCCACTTGTCTGCTGTGTGACCTTGGGTAAATCACTTCACTTCTCTGGATCTCGATTCCATCTGTAAAATGGGGATTGAGACTATGATTCCCACAGGGGACGGGGATTGTATCCAACCCGATTTGCTTGTATCCACCCCACCATTTAGTACAGTGCCTAGCACTTAACAAATGCCATAATTATTATTATTATTATTATTATTACAAGAGTCACATTCCCTGCACATAATGAGCTTCCAGTCTAGAGGGGGAGATAGTCATTAATATCAATAAATAATTTATAATATAGAATTTAAAGATTGGTACACTGCCTAAGGAGTCTGATAATGATCGTTCATTTCTAATATTTAATTTAAGGATTTATTTACTGCCTAAGGACTCTCCTAACGATCAAGCAAGGTGATGCCTTCCTTAGTACCATAGCTCAGGACTAAAATGGTTAGTTTTTAAGGGATTGGCCACCAGCATCGCTTCAGCTGATAGAGCACTGGCTGAATGAGAGGTGGAGTCAATGCAGTGGGTGGGTGATCGATATGTGTGAGATCAGAGAATCAATGGAAAATATCGCTCCAGGAGAGGCAGAGGAAATCAATGTTGTATTTGGCCATTTCCCACTGGATGTTTGGTAGGGTGGAGGGGGCGGGGGGAGCGTGTGTGTTTTCAACAGGAAAGAGACCATTTGGTACATGTCAAACTGGGTGACTGCAGTTTATAAACATGCCTAAGATTTACAGCTAAAGCGCTGTTAAACAAGCTGTCAACCAAAACCTTAGATTTAGGATGTTTTCTAAGTTAGACCTGGGGAAAGGGGCCGGGAAAACACCTCCATCCAGTTGGGTTAGGATCGCAATATGGAGCAGGAGCTACGTACAGCGACAAAGACACCAACCTAGGCAGGCAGTTGGGTACAGGGACACCCCTGTTCCCGCTTAGGGACCCAGTCGCGTCCACGGTCAGAACTACAGTGGAAGCTTTTCCTGGTCGGGCGGCCCGAAGATCCCTGTGCGGTATCCTGAATCCAAACCAAACCCGTAACAACATCTCTGGGTCAGTCCAAATCCCCCATTCTTCTTTGGGCCAGAAGATACAGCCTTTCTAGAAATAGAGGAGAATCAATTACCCATATTCACAAGGGGAAAGGAGTTGCATAGAGCCTTCATTTCTTGAAAAACGCTAATTACAGTTGTAATTATGTTCGATCTCCGTAGGTAACTTAGATTCGTCTTATGCCTCTCCTGTGGGCAATTGAACTGTTTCCCAAGCAGCAACCACATTCTCTCCCTCCCTCCCTTTCCCCACTCTCCCATGAAAGGGGAGAAAGTTAAGATTGTAAGCTCCTTGAGGGCACAGGTAATGCCTAAGACAGAGCTCTGCACAGAGTTGACCCAGAGGAAACAGATGATAATTATGATGGTGATGATGATTGATGTTGAAACGTCCCCTGGATCCTGCAGTTCTCCTCTGATTCATTCCAGAAAGCCTAGGGGATTCTTCAGAGAAGAGCCAGCAGAGTAGAGATGAAAATTGCCCCTTACATTCAAAGCAACCTCACTGCCCACCAATTTTACCTCTTGAATGAAATGGGGGCCAAGGAAATTGATGGCAGATTGACGGTCCCAGTCGCACCACGAAAACCCAAGAATAGCCCTCGCGTTGATTTGCTTAGCGGCTGCGGAGCCCGCTGCTGCTTTCGTGTTCGCCTCTCACCATCCTCCTGGGTCTCAGTTGGTCCTTTCTGGATTCCGGTGTGCCCAGTTGCTCTACCCGCCCCACCTGTGCCCCGGCTTCCATCTCTCTTGCCAGACTGCCGGAGTCCCAGCCGGTCCTAATGAATCCCTTTAAGGATTCCTCTATCCTCCTTGCTTCCGGTTACTCCATTTCAGCTTATCACGCAGTAGCTGTTCAGGTAGCCTCCTGTCAACCATTCTCCGCTCCAGACTGTAAGGTCATTTTGGGCAGGGAATGTGTCTGTTTATGGTTATAATGTACTTTCGAAGGGGCTTAGAATAGCTCTCTATACACTATAGGCGCTCAACAAATACAACTTTCTGGCTCACCCGCGACCGCCACTCAGTGAAGTTGGGCCGAGGGGAACATGGTTTCTGTGCTAGGAGACAGACTCTGTGGCAGGATTTTGTTGTTTGTGATCTTTCTTGCCACTTGCTGTTGAGTCTGGCACAGAGGTGAATCTGCTAGAACTGCTCGAGGAGTTGTCTGTGGAGTTTGTGGTGAGCCTGGATTTCCCAACCCCGCAGCTCTGTAAAACTTTGTTCTGGTCTGAAGTCAGATGCCACGCTGACAGCTGACAGTTCCCAAGAGATGTGCTCACCTTTTTGCTTTGAGGCAAGAAGGCAGAAATTAAGCTCTGTAGATCTCCCCCTTGTCCCTTCAGGTTTTCTCTTTTTTATTGGTATTTACAGAGCACTTACTATGTACCAGGCACTCTTCTAAGCACTGGGGTAGATGCAGGCTGATCAGGTCCCACGTGGGGCTCACAGTCTTAAACCCCATTTTACAGATGAGGTAACTGTGGCACAGAGAAGTGAAGTGACTTACCTAAGGTCACCCAGCAGCCAAGTGGTGGATCCGGGATTAAAACCAGGCCCTGGTGACTCCTAGGCCTGTGCTCTAGCCACTAGACCACACTGCTTATTAATAATAATAATACTGTGGCACTTAACTCCTTACTAGGTGCCAAACACTTATGGCTCAAAAGCGCTGGGATGGATACAAGATAATCAGGTCCCACGTGGGCTACTAGTCGAAATAGGAGGGGTTTAAGAAGGTGAACAGGGAATGAACCCCCATTGTGCAGATGAGGGAACTGAGGCACAGAGAAGTTAAGTGACTTGCCTAAGATCACCCAGCAGGTAAGTGACAGAGCCGATTTAGAACCCGGGTCCTCTGACTCCCAGGTCCACGTTCTTTCCACTAGGCCATCCTACTTCTCCTGCCCAGCCCAACCTAGCCATCATGTCAGGCTTGGACTAGCCAATAAAGGGTGAGCCGGATTTGGGACAGCTTTATCTCCCTGGGCAATCCTCTACTGCACCTCCTCTGCCCCTTGTTTTTGCGTCATAGCAACCCCATGCAAACATACGGCCCAATGGGAAGGTGCCTGGCAGGGATGAGAGCGGCCCTGGGCAAACCATCATCCCTATAATTAATGCCCTCATACAGGCTCTCGGGCCTGAAATCTCAGGATTGAGGCGCATCTGACGTCTCCATCGGACATCTGCCAGCTTCAGGGCCAAACTCTGGGTCCTACTGAGGGCAGTGAGTTAGGAAAGATTCAGCGTGCTCTTAGCTGAATCTTTTGAAGGATAATGGGGGAAAAAAGCCTACTTGCTTTATATAACTTTCTAAGCCCTCAACAATCTGCTCAGAACTCTACTGTTCTGCCTGCATGTTTTAGTACCTTTGCTTTCCAGGGCTTGATGCGTGAGAAAATTAAACCAAGATGTGGGGAGAAGCTCTTAGCTCTCTGTCTCACTCGTCCTTCCCTGTTTCCTTTCCCAGTGCTTACCCTCATTACCCTCCTCAGTGGCATTTCTGAGCGCTTACTGTGCACAGAACACAGTACTAAGCATTTGAGAAAATACAATACAACTGAGTTGGTAATAATAATAACTGTGGTATTTGTGGCGATTACTATGCGCCGGGCACTGTACTACGCTCTGGGGTGGATACGAGCAAATCGGGTTTGAAACCGTCCCTGTCCCGCATGGAGCTTATGGTCTCAATTCCCATTTTACAGATAAGAGAACTGAGGCCCAGGTATTTGTTAAGCGTTTACTATTTGTCAAGCACTGTTCTAAGTGCTGGGTTTTAGATACAAGCCCAAGGTCACACAACAGACAAGTGGTGGATCAGAGATTAGAACCCATGACCTTCTGACTCCCAGGCCCATCCTCTATCCACTACTCCCTGCTGCTCCTGCTAGTAGAAGTTTCCAGAACTGACATCTGCTTCCCAGAAGGGATGGAAGGTCACGGGGCCACCGGAGTGACCAACCCAGAGTTGGGGCCCCAGGGATATAGGACAATCTGAGGCCCTGGATGAATAATAATAGTAGTAATAATAATAATAATTGAGGTATTAGTTAAGCACTTACTATATGCCAGACACTGTACTAAAAACCAGGAGAGATTCAGGTAAGTGATGTGGATTCAGTGCCACATAGGACTCACATTAATCCACATTTTCCAGATGAGGTAACTGAGGCCCAGAAAAGTGAAGTGACTTGCCTGAGAGGTCACAGAGCAGACACGTGGCAGAGTCAGGATTAGAACCCAGGTCCTTCTGACTCCCAGGCCCGTGCTCTAGCCACTAAGCCATGCTGCTTCTCCAGAGCAGTTTCCAAACCACTCAGCCTTCTTTTTATGGTATATGTTAAGCGTTTATTAAACGTCAAACATTGTTCCAAGTGCTGGGACAGGTACAGGTTGATCAGGCCAGACGCAGTTCCTGTCCCCCATTGGGTTCACAGTCAAGGTGGAGGAAGAACAGGTATTGAATCCCCATTTTGCAGTTCAGGAAACTATGCCCCAGGTTACAGAACAGGCCAATGGCAAAGGTGGGATTAGAACCCAGGTTCTCTGACTCCCGGGCCTGTGCTTCATCTGCTAGCCGGTGTTCTTGAGGCTTAAATGCTCGTCCATCCCTGCCCGCCTCTCATGTCCGTGCTTGATGTAGTGGAGGGAGGAGACCCAAATTGAAGTTCAGCCCTGGGCCCATGGCCTGGATGTTCCACCTCTAGGACTGAGTTCACCCACGCACTGGAGGACGGGAGGCGAGGTTTGTGCAATGCTTGGCCTAGTGGGAAGAGCACAGGCCTCAGAGTCAGAGGACCTGGGTGCTGATCCCGGCACCGTCCCTTATCTGCTGTGTGACCTGGAGCGAGTCACTTTGCATCTCTATGCCTCGGTTTCCTCATCGGCCAAATGAGGATTCAATACTTGTTCTCCCTCCTTCTTAGACTGTGAGCCCCATGTGGGACCTGATTATACTGTATCGGCCCCAGGGCTTAGTACGGTGCTTGGCACATAGAAACCCCTTACGAGAACCCCAATTATTATGCTCATTCATTCAATCAATTGTATTTACTGAGTGCTTACCGTGTGCAGAGCAACGGAAAGAGACAATCCCTACCCAACAAGGGGCTCACAGTCTAGAAGAGGGAGACAGACAACAAAACAAAATAAGTAGACTGGCATCATTACCATCAAAGTAGATAAACAGAACCATAGACAAATGCGCATCATTAATGAACTAAATAGAGCAGTAAATAAGTACAAATATATACAGGTGTTGTGACGGGGGGAGGGGGTAGAGCAGAGGGAGGGAGTAGAGGCGATGGGGAGGGGAGGAGGAGCAGAGGGAAAGGGAGGGCTCAGTCTGGGAAGGCCTCCCGGAAGAGGTGAGCTCTCAGTAGGCCTTTGAAGAGGGGAAGAGAGTTAGTTTGGCGCAGGTGAGGAGGGAGGGCATTTCAGGTCAGGTAGGACGCGGGCCAGGGGTCAGCGGCGGGACAGGCGGGAACGAGGCACAGTGAGGAGGTGAGCGACAGAGGAGCGGAGTGTGTGGGCTGGAAGGCTGGAAGCGCTTAAAGAGTACCATAATTAAATTAAATCTGTGCCCCCTGAGTGGGATGGGGCTGATTCCTAGATCCCTGCTGTCCCTACTGCCCTGGGGAGAGGCCGGAGCAGTCTGTGGAGCCGCTGGGGGTCTGACGCCAAGGTTTCCAGTTCATCCGCTCACCTCCGCTGGCCAGATTCGGCCTGGACTAACTCTAGACCAACTCTTGCTCTAACTGGGAGACCTTCATTCATTTATTCAATCAATCGATTTATTGAGCGCTTACTGTGTGCAGAGCACTGCACTAAGTGCTTGGGAGAGTACATTATAGAAATAAATAGATACGTTCCCTGCCCACATTGAGTATTCCCTTACTAGGGTGGGCCGGGGGCCGGGAGGTTGCATGTGTGGTGGGAGCACAGTTGTCCCACTTTCCCTCCCTGTCCTCCAGCCCCGTTACAGGAATCCCTGGAAATAGCCCAGCTTCCAACCTTCCAGCTCTGTTGTCGCTGCTCCCGCTGAAGACATCAGGCGCCGAGGGAGAGGAGTCCAGGAGGGAGGACTTCTTCCCATCCTCTCCCTTGGGCAGCTCTGTGCATTGAGGTGCCACTTGCCAGCTGTGTGACTTTGGGCAAGTCACTTAACTTCTCTGTGCCTCAGTTACCTCATCTGTAAAATGGGGATTAAAACGGTGAGCCCCACGTGAGACAACCTGATCACCTTGTACCCCCCAGCGCTTCGAACGGTGCTTTGCACATAGCAAGCGCTTAACAAATGCCACCATTTTTTATTGAGGTCAAGTTCAGACCAGTGGGGTGGCCGGAAAACTGCCCGCTCTTCCCTCCTGTTGGCTATTAGGGAGGATTATAACTCAGCCCGCCTCCAGGAATGCTATCTTGTTACCAGCAAGTCAGGGATAGATAGGGAGAGCAATTCAGAAAATTCAACCGGGCCCATCAGGAGCAGAGGATCTCAGAGAGGAGGCCCAGGGGACTATGGGGAAGGGAGTGAGGAAGGAGTTCTCTACTTGGATTGGCCTGGAAAACCTTTGAACCTGCCCAGAACGTAGCCTGCTGGCTGGCTCAGTGGAAAGAGCCCGGGCTTGGGAGTCAGAGGTCATGGGTTCGAATCCCAGCTCTGCCACTCATCAGCTGGGTGACGGTGGGCAGGTCACTTCACTTCTCTGGGCCTCAGTGGCCTCAACTGTAAAATGGGGATTAACTGTGAGCCTCACGTGGGACAACCTGATTCCCCTGTGTCTACCCCAGCGCTTAGAACAGTGCTCGGCACATAGTAAGCGCTTAACAGATACCAACATTATTATTATTATATATAGCTGGCCTGCATGTTGAGAGATGGATGACGGTGCTGACAGTGAGGTTCCACGCCTGCGTGGGCTGTGGCCAAAAAAGATCTATACGCCAGTGGATAGAGCACGGGCCTGGGAGTTAGAAGGACCTGGATTCTAACCCCTGCTCCACTACTTGTCTGCTGTGTGACCTTGGGCAAGTCACTTCGCTTCTCTGGGCCTCAAGTACCTCATCCGTAAAAGGGGGATTAAGAGCGTGAGCCCCGGGTAGGACAGGGACTGTGTCCAACCTGATTAACTTGTGTCTACCCCAGCACTCAGGACAGTGCTTGACACATAGTAAGCGCTTAACAAATACCGTTATTATTACACTATTGATGTCTGTCTCCCCCACTCTAGGCCGTGAGCTCGTTGTGGGCGGGGAATGCCACGGTTTGTTATATTGTACTTTCCCAAGCGCTTAGTCCAGTGCTCAGCAGCGTGGCTCAGTGGAAAGAGCACGGGCTCGGGAGTCAGAGGTCATGGGTTCGAATCCCGGCTCTGCCACTTGTCAGCCGTGTGACTGTGGGCAAGTCACTTCACTTCTCTGTGCCTCAGTTACCTCATCTGTAAAATGGGGATTAACTGTGAGCCCCACGTGGGACAACCTGATTATCCTGTATCTACCCCAGCGCTTAGAACAGTGCTCGGCACATAGTAAGCGCTTAACAAATACCAACATTATTATCATTATTAATAAACGCTTAACAAATATGATGGGATGAATGAATGAAATACACGCCATAAGCGAGTAGGGAATCATTTCTAGCCTCTTGTCCGAGGGCATGAACGAAACGTCCAGAAATAGGCCTGCACAGTTTCCAAAAGAGGCCACCCACCCCTGAACCACGACAGATGAAATTGGGGCAGCTCATTCGTGCGGGTCTTTAGATTAGCTGGAGGAGGAGGGAGAGAAGGAGGATCCTCTCCTCAGCGGGACGTGACGGTTGGCACTGAGTCACGCCCATCTCCCACCCTCGTGCTCTCATCCGGTGCCCCCGTGGCCAACGGCGGGAGGGGTGAGTCGGCTGGAGGGGTTAGAGATGTCATTTCTAATCGCTGGAGAGAAAATCTCGGTGACCGTCAATGGCGGGGGACGTTACTGCCCCTGACTCGTTTCACTACTACTAATGTTAATAATGTTGGTATTTGTTAAGCGCTTGCTATGTGCCAAGCACTGTTCTAAGCGCTGGGGGAGATACGAGGGCATTAGGTTGTCCCACGTGGTGCTCACAGTCTTCATCCCCATTTTATAGATGAGGTAACTGAGGCCCAGGAAGGTTAAGTGACTTGCCCAAAGTCACACAGCTGACTACAAGCGGAGCTGGGATTAGAACCCGTGACCTCTGACTCCCAAGCCCTGGCTCTTTCCACTAAGCCACGCCGCTTCTCTGTTCTATTGGCTCTCCTAAGTGTCGGGGCTTCCTTTACTTGCGGAAATTGAAACAAATGGATACGGTACATTCTAAGATTCCCCCAAGGCCTCCCCACCCCAAAAATGAGCCAGCAGAACCTTCTACTGTCTACCAACTCGGTTATATTGTACTCTCCCAAGCGCTTAGTACAGTGCTCTGCACACAGTAAGTGTTCAATAAATACCATTGATTGATTAATTGGTTTTACAGCTGCCCACCCCACAGAAACTCCAGTTATCAGTTGGACCTGTCTTAGCCACTGGCCTGGCCAGTTAGCTAGAGTGTCGGGGGCGTCCAGGAGCACGGCCATGAAAAGAAGAAGCTCAGTGCTTGGGGTCACGTCCCCTTAATCCCACCGCACACAGTGAATGACGAATGTAGCACCTTCTGTGGGTGCTCAATCCATCAATCGGTGACATTTATTGGGCGCTCACTGGTTGCAGAGCACTGTACTAAATTCATTCAATAGTATTTATTGAGCGCTTACTATGTGCAGAGCACTGTACTAAGCGCTTGGAATGAACAAGTCGGCAACGGAGACGGTCCCTGCCCTTTGACGGGCTTACGGTCTAATCGGGGGAGACGGACAGACGAGAACGATGGCGATAAATAGAGTCGAGGGGAAGAACAAATCGTAAAATCAACGGCGACTAAATAGAATCGAGGCGATGTACATTTCATTAACAAAATAAAAGCGTAATGAAAATATATACAGTCGAGCGGACGAGTACGGTGCCGAGGGGATGGGAAGGGAGAGGGGGAGGAGCAGAGGGAGATGGGGGGAAAAGAGGGTTAAGCTGCGGAGAGGTGAAGGGGGGGCGGTAGAGGGAGTAGAGGGAGAAGGGGAGCTCAGTCTGGGAAGGCCTCTTGGAGGAGGTGAGTTTTAAGTAGGGTTTTGAAGAGGGGAAGAGAATCAGTTTGGCGGAGGCGAGGAGGGAGGGCGTTCCGGGACCGCGGGAGGAGGCGGCCCGGGGGTCGACGGCGGGGTGGGCGAGACCGAGGGACGGCGAGGAGGTGGGCGGCGGAGGAGCGGAGCGTGCGGGGTTGGGGGTAGAAAGAGAGAAGGGAGGAGAGGTAGGAAGGGGCGAGGTGAGGGAGAGCTTTGAAGCCTAGAGTGCGGAGTTTTTGTTTGGAGCGGAGGTCGATAGGCAACCACTGGAGGTGTTTAAGAAGGGGAGTGACAGGCCCAGATCGTTTCCGCGGGAAGACGAGCCGGGCAGCGGAGTGAAGGATAGACCGGAGCGGGGCGAGAGAGGAGGAAGGGAGGTCAGAGAGAAAGCTGACACGGTAGTCTAGCCGGGATATGGCGAGAGCCCGTAGCGGTAAGGTAGCCGTCTGGGTGGAGAGGAAAGGGCGGATCTTGGCGATATCGTAGAGGTGAGACCGGCAGGTCTCGGTAACGGATAGGATGCGTGGGGTGAACGAGAGGGACGAGTCAAGGATGACACCGAGATCGCGGGCCCGAGAGACGGGAAGGATGGTCGTGCCATCCACGGAAATGCTTGGGAGCGTACGAGACGACAGAGTTGGTAGTCACGTTCCTTGTCCACAAGGAGTGTGCAGTCTAGAGGAGGAGACACATTAAAATAAACTACGGATAAGGATGTAAGTGCTGAAGGCTGAAGCTGAAGTAAATATCAGGTGCTTAAAGGGTAAAGATTCAACTGCAAAGGCGAAGCAGAAGGGAGAGGGAGAGGGGAAATGAGGGATTGGTTGGGGGACATTGACGTGGGGCGCAAGCCCGACTCCCCCCAGGCTGGAATTGAGTGAGAAAGGGGTGCCGACGTGACAGTGGGAGGCAAGGGCTGTTATTGTCATCAGTAAACAGCGTGGCTCGGTGGAAAGAGCCCGGGCTTGGGAGTCAGGGGTCATGCAGTCTAATCCCGCCTCTGCCACTAGTCAGCTGGGTGACTTTGGGCTAGTCACTTAACTTCTCTGTGCCACACTTCCCTTGTCTGGAAAGTGGGGATGAAGCCCGTGAGCCCCACGTGGGACACCCTGATTACCTTGTATAATAACGTTGGTATTTGTTAAGTGCTTACTATGTGCCAAGCACTGTTCTAAGCGCCGGGATAGATACGAGGCAATCAGGTTGTCCCACTTAGGACTCACAGTCTTCATCCCCATTTTCCAGATGAGGTAACTGAGGCACAGAGAATAATGATAATGTAATGATGGTATTTGCTAAGCGCTTACTATGTGCAAAGCACTGTTCTAAGCGCTGGGGGGCGTGGATACAAGGTGATCAGGTTGTCCCAAGTGGGGCTAACAGTCTTTATCCCCATTTTACAGATGAAGGAACTGAGGCACAGAGGAGAAGTTAAGTGACTTGCCCAAAGTCACACAGCTGACAAGTAGCGGAGCTGGGATTAGAACCCGTGACCTCTGACTCCCAAGCCCGGGCTCTTTCCACTGAGCCACGCTGCTTGTATCTTCCCCAGAGCTTAGAACGGTGCTTGGCGCATAGTAAGCGCTTAACGAACGCCATCAGTATTATTATTATTATTACCTCCACAGCACTTATGGACATATCTGTGATTTATTTCTTTATATTAATGTCTACCTCCCCCTCTAGACTGGAAGCTCCTCGTGGGTGGAAAATGTGTCTGTTTAATGTTTTCTTGTACTCTTCCAAGCGCTTAGTACAGTGCTCTGCACACAGAAAGCGCTCAATGCATACGATTGAATAAATGAACGACTGAGTGAATTCCCACTCCCTTTCCCAGGTGCTACCGATGTCAATAATTTAGAGCTATGGACCAGGCCAGGAGGAAACGGGGGTCGAGATAGAAACAGATTTGAGGGGATATTTGGGGGGGGGGGTCTATTGTTGTCCCAGTCAACGCTGCGGGTGGGGGTCACTGGGCCTCGGGTTGAAACGTGGCGGGGTCAGTCCTCCCCCAGATCCTCTATCCCCCTGCTCTGGGGAAAGCCTCATACGATGCCCTCCTAAGACTTAGATAAGTGTGGCCACAGAACAAGAAGAGCCAACGTGGAGGGCCGAGAGGGGAAAGCAGGGAGCAGCTGCAGCTGCTGTGAAAGCATTTTGAAACTGATCAAGAGACCCGACGTCTGGGGAAAGGGCGGCCGGTTTTGGGTGCGGGGGGAGGTTTACCCCGCATCTCACCGGGAATGTGTCTGGCCGGGTCGAGAGAGTGCAAGTGGCATCGTGGAAATGTCTGGCACCGTAGTGAATTCCTTTGAGCAGGTTTTTTGTCCCGGGGTCCGTTATTCCCAATGGGAGGTACCATCGTCATCTATTTCAATAGAAAAATCTACATTGTCAGAGAAGTGACAGAACCCTGGAAACACGGTCTCTCTCTCTCCCCTTCCCATTTCCCTTCCCTGTTTTTCTCTCCTCTGATGATAACTGTGGTCTTGGTTAAGTGGTCTCTGCCACTTGTCAGCTGTGTGACTGTGGGTAGGTCAGTTAACTTCTCTGTGCCTCATTTGCCTCATCTGTAAAATGGGGATCAACCGTGAGCCTCAAGTGGGACAACCTGATTACCCCGTATCTCCCCCAGTGCTTAGAACAGCGTTCTGCACATAATAATCGCTTAACAGATACCAACATTATTATCATTATTGTTTACTGGGTTCCCGGTTCTGGATTCAAGCAGATTAGACACAATCCCTTTCTGAGATGGGGCTCTCGGGCAAGAGGGACGTATAGAAGCGATGTTGCCGGTGATTAGAGAACAGCCCAGAAGTCAGAAGGACTTGGGTTCTAATCCTGACTCTGCCACTTGTTTGATCTGTGATCTTGGGCGAATCACTTGACTTCTGTGCCTCGGTTACCTCATCTGTAAAGTGGGCTGAAGACTGTGAGCCCCATGTGGGACTAGGCGGTGTCCAACCTGAGGAAGCAGCATGGAGTAGTGGATTGAGCACGGGCCTGGGAGTCAGAAGGTCGTGGGTTCTAATCCTGGCCCTGCCACTTATCCTTTGGGTAGGTCAGTTCACTTCTCTGTGCCTCAGTTGCCTCATCTGTAAAATGAGGATTGAGACTATGAGCCCCATGTGGGACAGGGGCTGTGACCAACCCGATTTGCTGGTATCTACCCCAGCGCTTAGAATATCGCCTGGAACATAGTAAGCACTTAACAAATACCACAGTTATTGTCACTGTATCTACCCTAGCACTTAGTTTAGCGCCTGGCACATAGTAAGTGCTTAAAAAATGCCATAAAAAGTAGCCCCATTTTACTGATGAGGAATCAGAGGGACAGAGAAGTTTCGTAACATGCCCGGGGTCACACAGCAGTCGAATGGTGGAGCCGAGATTAGAAACTGAGACTCTTGACACCCAGGCCTGTTCTCTTGCTACTAGTCCACGGTGTTTCTCTGTGGCTCTTTTCCAGTCTCCCCACTCCCCATTCTGCTTCATTTAAGAGTAGGTGCCGCTGATATCTCTCGGGACCCTGGAGCGGAGGTCACGGTCAGGCTGATCATCATCTTTCTTCCCCACCGAGCCCAGACTAAATCACTGTGCTGCACCTCTGGCCAGCCGGAGGTGGCTGGCGGGAGCCGGGAGCTCTCTTTCCTTGAAAACAGCCCGGGGAAAATGAAGGCCGAAACTCCAAATCCAGACAGAAGTAGCAAGGAAGCCAGTGAGGTTTTCTTTTGAGGGAGAGAGAGGAATAAGAAGGGGGAGGGACGAGAACACGGTTTCTGAAAAGATTGCCAGATTAGGCACAGAGACCCACTTTACCTCTTTTTTTCCTGTCTGGACCCCAAGAATGTATTATGGGAGCAAACTCTTTCGGACCATTCCGGTGATTTAGATACGGGTGATGCGTGTTTCCTGGGACACGGTCTTAGTAGGTTGTTCTGCGGCCTAGCCGGAATCTCATCGTTAAGTCGTTGGACAAGGGGGAGGGTGTGGGGTGTGTTTCTGTGTGAGTGCGAGTGTTCACTGGGGGGCTGGTGTTGGCGTAATAGAATACTGCTGGATACAATGGCTCGAACCTGTGGTTGGGAGGTCAGATCTAAAGTGGGGAAGCTGTCAAGGGCCTGATATCTGTGCCCTCGGGCGACCCCAGCCAGAGGGAAATGTCACATCCTTTCTGTTTACTAGTTCATCCTGATGACTGCCCATCTCACTTTTCAGAGCGTGGAAATAACCGTTCTAATTCGAGAACTGAAAGGCGCCGGCGCAAGACCGGAATGGTTCGGGGGTGGGGGTGGGAGGTGGAACGGGGATTAGGAGCCAGGTGGAATGAGGGCACCCCCTTCCATAGTCCAACCGGCCCAAAGGGACGTGGGACAAGCCTGGGGCCCGAATGGGCCAGTAGACTGGGGGCCATTGGCCACCCAAGGGGAGAAGTCAGGGATCAATTTGTCTCTGGAGAGCTCTGGGGCTTTGTCAGGAATTCTGGGAAAATGGAATCCAGTCATAGAGGAGCTTCCATTCAATTCCTTCGGTCGTATTCGGGTGCGAAGCACTGTTCTGAGTGTTCAAGCCACCCACCCCCACCCCCCGGCTACTCTCAAGCTTTCAAACCAGGATTTCCCCTCTGTTTCCCAGAGCCCAGCCTCCTCCGATCTGCAGGGTGGGAATCTGAACTCTTTTAGTGCAGTCCAATTTGAGCCGGAGACCCCGCTGCCCATAAAGGCGGTGGTCTCCTTCCCTTCACCCCTCCACCCCCAAACCAGCCAGACCACCCTACTGCCCAGAAAGGCTTGCCTGGCTTCTTGGCTCCCCACTCAGAGTCCGATCAGCCGGCCCCAGACCTACCGGTCTCTCCCTCCCTCCCGGTCGTCCCGAGCAGCCCCTGGGCCCGTCCTTTTGATTTCTTCCCACGACATTGACTTTGGCTGGCAGCAGATGGCCGCGTGGCCGGTCGGTCAGAGTTGGGTGGGGGCCGGGGGACGGTGCGGAGACGGCTGCTTCTTCTCTCAGGAGCACAAGACGGCCAGGCCGGATGCCCCCGGAATGCGCTCCGGCAGGTGCTGCCTCTGAACAGACCGTCCCCTGCCCGGGACCCGCGTTCATTCCAAACCGGTCTCCGGGTCTCCAGTGACGTGGAGTAAAGAGCACAGAGGGAATTCAAGCTGAGCTATTTCGGACCCGGGAACGGGGAAGGAGAGGCTAAGAGAAGGTCCCGAGTGCAGTCACTGGAGGAGGTGGAAAAAGCATGGGCAGTTGGCTCCGTCCCGTCCATCTTTACCACTCCAGGTGCAGAAAGTTTAGAGGCTGGCTTCAGTGTGAGCTCCGGCTGGGGCCATCCGGGCTCTTCTGGAGAGGAGAGCAACCCATCAAAATCACCAGTGGCTGCTTACTGGGCCAGACCAATCATATGGAATCAATATATAGATATATATAATCATATAAATCAATCATATCTGGTGAGCATTTACTGTGTGAGAGTAATAATAATAATGTTGGCATTTGTTAAGCGCTTACTATGTGCAGAGCACTGTTCTAAGCGCTGGGGTAGATACGGGGTCATCAGGTTGTCCCACGTGAGGCTCACAGTCTTCATCCCCATTTTCCAGATGAGGGAATTGAGGGCCAGAAAAGCGAAGTGACTTGCCCACAGTCACACAGCTGACAGGTGGCAGAGCCGGGATTCGAACCCTTGACCTCTGACTCCCGAGCCCGGGCTCTTTCCACTGAGCCACGCTGAGAAGCAACGTGGCCTACTGTATAAAGCATGGGCCTGGGGGGCAGAAGGTCGTGCTTTCTAATCCTGGCTCCACCACTCATCTGCTGCGTGACCTTAGGCAGGTCACTTCACTTCTCTGGGCCTCAGTTTCCTCATCTGTAAAATGGGGTTTGAGACTGTGAGACCCAAGTGGGTCAGGGACCGTGTCTAACCCGATTTGCTTTTATCCTCCCCAGCATTTAGTACAGTGCCTTGCACATAGTAAGCGCTTAACAAATGTCATTATTATTATTGCAGAGCTCTGTACTAAGCACTTGGGAGAGGATAATACGACAGAGTTGGTGGATATTCTTCCAGCCCACAAAGTTTCTAAGATCCAAGTTACATCCTGGTTTTAAGTTTGAGTCTCCCGAGCGTGGCTCAGTGGAAAGAGCCCGGGCCTGGGAGTCAGAGGTCATGGGTTCGAAATCCGGCTCTGCCACTCGTCAGCCGTGTGACTGTGGGCGAGTCACTTCACTTCTCTATGCCTCAGTTCCCTCATCTGTAAAATGGGGATTAAGACTGCGAGCCTCACGTGGGACAACCTGATTACCCTGTGTCTAACCCCAGCGCTTAGAAGAGCGCTCTGTACGTAGTGAGCGCTTAACAAATACCGACATTATTAATGACGCACAGACTCTTTCAAGCCACCAGCCAGTTGGCGTCTGTTCCTGAGCGGTTCCACCCACCAGCTTCTGAAATCTGACCGACTCTCGCTCACAACTTCATCCCCAGTGGAGTCTCTGATGTGTAAATATAATTTTGGAAATCCAGAAGAAGGAGCAGCTCGCGGTAAATGCAGTTTTCCTCCATCAGTATTGTGCAGATCTAGGCCATCACTCCGCGATGTGTTTTGATGATGGGTAGGTCTGCCCTGAATGGTTCAGAATCATACCGCGCTGGAAGCAGCAATTTAGAAGGGGTGTGGGAGGGTGGGCAAACTGCTGCCCTTAAGCGCAGAATACTGTGCAGAATGTTCCACTGCCAGGACCTTTTACAGTGGGATAGTAGAATCTGGTATTAAATGGCCCAAACAGAGATATCCTGGATAGTACGGCAGGGTGGAAAAACCACCCCACTTCCAGCCCTGTAATCTGATATGTACAGAAGAATACTCTTCCGAAATCCCCAGATAACGTCAGTCAGTCGATTGTATCGCTAGGGAGCTTACCGTGTGCAGAACGCTGTACCAAGCGCTTGGGAGTGTACGGTACGACAATAAACAGACACATTCCCAGCCCAGATTCCCTGCTTCGAGTCTAGGGGGGAGACAGACATTGATATACATTAATAATGCTAATGTGTTGTTGTTATAATTACCTCCTTTAATTTTTATAGCACTTTTTCCTTTTCCCAAGGAGTTTTTCAACAGTGATCTCATTAAGAAAGTTCATATTTAGTTCATAAGGTACATAATGGTTTCTTATTTTTGTGCTGTTTTGAATTATAGGTTGAACTACAAGCTTACTGTTACGAAACTAATAGGCTAGACTAAGAATTGAATAGAATATAGGCTATAAATAATCACCATTTCAGATTCTGTTTTTAAATATTTGTGAAATGTGGTTTTTTTTCAATTTATGACAAATCTGAGACCTACAAAACTTAAACCCCTATCACCTCTAGGCTGTACCATGTCTACCAACTCTGTTGTGCTCTCCTAAGTGCTTAGTACAGGGTTCTGCACCCAGTAAGTGCTCCGTGACTCCCACTGATGATGATTTTCATTAGAATTCATTTTATTTCTGCTGTGTTCTGAGCACTGTCCTGGGGATTTGGGGACATATAAGAGATGATATAATTTCTGTCTTCAAGGATTTCATAATCTAATGGATTGTGTTCTAAATCCCCACTGACTCTATGGCTTCTATAACTCGATTTTAGGAAAGCCTCTACCTAATGACCCTGACAGGATGAATTCTAGGAAGGTTTGTTAGATGATGAGATGACGTTAAGATGTTAACTGTTAGAGAAGCAGTTCACTTAATAGAGTGCCTGGCGTTCATTCATTCATTCAATTGTATTCATTGAGTGCTTACTGTATGCAGAGCACTGTGCTAAGTGCTTGGAAAGTACAATTGGGCAGCAGGTAGAGACCATCCCTACCCAACGACGACGGGCTCACAGTCTAGAAGGGGGAGAAAGACAACGAAACAAGTAGGCATCAATAGCATCAAAATAGATGAATAGAATCATAGATATATACACATCATTAATAAAATAGAGTAATGAATATGTACAAATATACACGAGTGCTGTGGGGAAGGGATGGGGGTAGAGCAGAGGGAGGGAGTCGGGGCGATGGGGAGGGAAGGAGGAGCAGAGAAAAAGGGAGGATCAGTCTGGGAAGGCCTCCTGGAGGAGGTGAGTTCTCAGTAGGGCTTTGAAGGGGGGAAGAGAGGTAGTTTGGTGGATGTGAGGAGGGAGGCCATGCCAGGCCAGAGGTAGGACGTGGGCCAGGGTTCGATGGCGGGACAGGCGAGAACGAGGCCCAGTGAGGAGGTGAGCGGCAGAGGAGCGGAATGTACGGGCTGGGCTGTAGAAGGAGAGAAAGGAGGTGAAGTAGGAGGGGTCAAGGGGATGGAGAGCTTTGAAGCCAATAGTGAGGAGTTTTTCCTTCATGCAAAGGTTGATAGGCAACCACTGGGGGTTTTGGGGGAGGGGAGTGACATGCCCAGAGCATTTCTGTAGAAAGATAATCCAGGCAGCGGAGTGAAGTATAGACCGAAGCGGGAAGAGACAGGAGGATGGGAGATCGGAGAGGAGGCTGATGCAGTAACCCAGTCGGGATACGATGAGAGACTGTACCAATAAGGTAGCGGTTTGGATGGAGAGGAAAGGGCGGATCTTGGCGATGTTGCGAAGGTGAGACCAACAGGTGATGGTGACGGATCGGATGTGTGGGGTGAATGAGAGAGCCGCGTCGAGGATGACACCGAGGTTGCGGGCCTGTGAGACGGGAAGGACGGTCGTGATGGGAAAGTCAGGGAGAGGACAGGGTTTGGGAGGGGAAGATAAGGAGCTCGGTCTTGGACACGTTGAGTTTTAGGTGGCGGGCGGACGTCCAGGTGGAGACGTCCTAAAGGCAGGAGGAGATACGAGCCTGGAGGGAGGGAGAGAGAACAGCGGAGATGTCGATTTGGGTGTCATCTGTGTAGAGATGATAGTTGAAGCCAGCGCGTAGTGAGTGTTTAATGTGTATTATAAAATATACCTAAGTATAATAGTATAATAGCATACTATGATTATAAAAGTATGATAATGTTCAATAAGTGCTTAGTATGTACCCAACACTGTACTAGACGCTGGGATAGATACAGTATAGGCGGATTGGACACAAACAGACGGTAATATAAATAAATAAATTACAGGAGGAAGAGAAGGAGGAAGGCCCTGAATCACCCTTAAACCAGCTAGACAGTTCTTGACTAGGACTTAGTATTTTCAAGACTCCAGAAGGGTCAGGGCCCTGTATTTAACAAGCATTTTTGCTTTTTCACCTGCCTGCCTCTTACTCGGCAGAATTTTCACGTTCTTGTCTCTCTTTCTTCTCCTTTTCAGTCTTTGATCCATTTCCATTTAACTGAAGTGGTCTCGTCAGCATACATTTCTGTGGACATGTCTCCCTGCCCTTGCTCACTTGTAATTGGTCACGGCCTCAGCTAGCCCTGTCATAATAATGATAATGGTATTTTTTAAGCACTTATTGTGTGCCAAGCACTGTTCTAAGCACTGGGATAGGTACAAGGTAAGCAGGTTGGACACGGTCCCTGTCCCACCTGGAGCTCACAGTCTTAATCCCCGTTTTACACATGAGTTAATAATAATGTTGGTATTTGTTAAGCGATTACTATGTGCAGAGCACGGTTCTAAGCACTGGGGTAGATACAGGACGATCAGGTTGTCTCACGTGGGGCTCACAGTTTTAATCCCCATTTTCCAGATGAGGTAACTGCGGCACAGAGAAGTGAAGTGACTTGTCCAAGGTCACACAGCAGACAAGTGGTGGAGCCGGGATTAGAATCCACATCCTCTGGCTCCCAAGCCCATACTCTTGCCACTAGGCCATGCTGCTATAGAATCTACAGGTTGGGTACACCGAGATCGTTGAAGCCAAACTCTGATAAATAATTGCAAATGCCATGGGGATACTTGAATGGTAGAAGGCCCGACTCTCCCGCTGAGGACGGTGAGCCTCCCAACCGATTAAATCCATAGCCGCACGCACCCACCCAGATTTCCATCCGCGGCCCAGGAGGCCTCGACTATATTCCATGTTTCCCAACAGCCCCATCCACATCCACTTTCTCTTTCAGGACAGCCCACCAGGGCCATCCTCAAGGTTGAAAGTTCAGGTACTCTGGGAATTCTTTTTAGCCATATAAAGTCTTATTTGTGAGTGGAAAAAAAAAATCATCGAATGCCTATTTTCCCTGACCGGGCGACTCAAGGACATCTGGACTGGTTCGCTTCAAATGCCTCCCAAGCCCTCCTCGTTCCCGAACTCACCTTTGGGCTGAGACCCATCATGGAAAAATCCAACCCCCACGGAGAGTTCTTCGCAATGCAAGGAATGAGGGGAAAACGTTTTGGTTTTTCTTCCCAGGCAGGGAGGGGAGAGTTTTGCAGAGTCTCAGAGGAACACACGGACACATACACACACACCCAGAGTCCTCCACTCCTCTTGGACTTCATGTCAGAAATCAAACGAGCTGTCCATATGGTCCGATCGCCCCATGGTTCACGTGAATGTGGTCTCTCTTTCCTGACCGGGGCCAAGCAGCTGGTGTCCTACTTACCGGTGGCTACGCTCGGCCTTCCGCCTCTCCTGTCTTCCCGCTGCCGCCTGCTCTTTGGGAGATTCGGGCCATTAGCTCAGAGCATCTGCTGCATAATGAGCCCAGACGGCTTTGAACCAGTGGCCCCCAAAGGGAGCTATCGATCAGTCTATCGGTGGTATTCATTCATTCAGTTGTATTTACTGAGCGCCTTACCTTGTGCAGCATACTGAACGCCTGGGAAAGTACAATATAACAATGAGCAGATACGTTCCCTGCCCACAGTGAGCTTACAGTCTAGGGGGAAGCGCTTACTGAGTGCAGAGAGCCGTACTAAGGACGAGGGAGTACCCTATTTATTTTGTTAATGAGGTGTACATCCCCTCGATTCTATTTATCGTGATTAAGTTGTTTTGTTTCTGTCCGTCCGACTCCCCCGATTAGACTGTAAGGCCGTCAATGGGCAGGGATCGTCTCTATCTGTTGCCGAATTGTACATTCCAAGCGCTTAGTACAGTGCTCTGCACATGGTAAGCACTCAGTAAATACTACTGAATGAATACAACGAGTTGGTAGACAGGATTCCTGTCCCCAGAGAATTTACAGTCTTTTGGGGGAGACTGACATTAAAATATATCACAGATGGGGAAATAATAGAGTATAATGACATATATTTAAGTGGGGCTAGGGCGAGTACCCAAGGGCTCAAGGGGTATGCAGTCAAATGCATTTTTTTATGGTGTTTGAGCCACTCTGTGCCAGCCATTTTATTAAGCACTGGAGTAGACACGACCTAATCAAGTTGGATAAAGTCCGTGTCCCACGTGGGCTCAAAGCCTTAATCTCCAGTGAAGAGATGGGGTAACTGAGGCACAGAGAAATTAAGGGACTTGGCCAAGGTCACGCAGCAGACAAGTGGCAGAGCCGGGACTAGAACCTAGGTCTTTCTGACACCCGTGCTCTATCCACTAGGCCACGCTGCATAGTTGAGACATCGGCAAGGGCAGATGAGGGAAATGAGGGCTTAGACAGGGAAGCCCTATTGAGATGGGATTTTTGGAGGGTTTTGAAAGTGGAGATAGTGACTATCGGATAAGAGCGGAGGGTGTTCCACTCCCAGAGGAGGATGTGGGCATGGGATCAGCGGTGACACAGATGAGATCAAGATACTGTGAACAGGTTGGCATCTGTTGGAAGATGCTGGTTACAGTGGGCATGGTCAGTACGGTTGTCCTGCCGGTTACGTGAGGCTATTTCACACCCGTGTTTGAGCCAAAAAGGTAAATCGGCCTGAAGACGCGGCTCTTTGATGGAGGTGCAGATAACGTTTGGCGAAGCTCTGTTCTTCTGCCTTCCAGAGGCAGAATAATGAGAAGGAAGGGGTCTGGATTATCCAAAAACCGGGTACTCGACCCTTGAAGAGCAACTATCTTATCCTGACTTTGCCCATCTTCTCTGGTGACAGTAGTTGCCAAAACAAGGGAATGATTCTAGGTAAGGTTTGAAAGGCTACATCCTCATAGCTCTTATCTGTCTCCAGGCTTTGTGTCAAATACGAAATCCTGGGCTGCCAGATGGGGTGACTTTGTTTCATTTCTAACCATTGCTCTCGAGAGGAGAAGCTGGGGAAAGCACCCACTCTGTTATATTGTACTCTCCCAAGTGTTTTGTACAGTGCTCAGCGCAGAGTAAGCTCGTAGTAAATATCATTGATTGACTGATGATGGGCGTGTCCAACTCCCTCCTTGAGGAGGCACTTACTTTGGAGTCACACATTCACCTGCAGACCGTGCTTCAGGACAGCCGCAAACTGCTAGGGCGTTATTTGTAAAATAATTAACCTTGTCTGGGCTCTAAGCTGGTCTTGGGCAGGGAGTCCGCCTGTAATATTGTTACACTGTTCTCTCTCCAAGCACTTGATACAGTGCTCTGGACACAGAAAGCACTCAATAAGTAGGATTGATTATCATTCCATAGACCCAAAAAAATGAAATGGGTGAATAGAATCACCTTAACGGTCAGTTCTAGTATAATACAGAGGCCGTGTTCCTGAATAATCTTGTGTTACAGAAACCTTGCCTTTTAGAACGCACGCTGCCTCTGAGGCCTCACACTGCACACACCTCCAAAACCATTTCTTTGAACACCACGTTGCGTTGTTTCCAGATAGATGTGTTGTTGCGGGAAGAACGTTCCCTAATTCCGCAATAGGGTTCCATCCAAAATTCTTAGTAAAAATAAGCAGTGTGGTCTAGGGAAAAGATCATGGGCCTGGGTGTCAGAGGAGCGTGGTTCTACTCCTGGTCCTGCTACTTGTCTGCCCTGTGACCTCGGGCACATCCCTTAATTTATGGGCCTCAGTTCCTTCATCTGCAAAATGAGGATTAGGACTCGGAACCCCACACGGGACATGGAGTGGGTCCAGTTTGCTCAGCACGTATCCACTCAGCACTTAGTACAGTGTCTGGCACATGGCGAGCACTTAAAAGATGCCATTAAAAAAATTCCCGTGATAGAAGAAAGGATGTTAATTGTTCATTCATTCAAGAGTATTTATTGAGCTATTTATTTACTATGTGCAGAGCACTGTACTAAGCACTTGGTTGCAAGCAGAGGGATAATGGATGGGACTTTTCAGGGAGGAGAGTGAGTGATAGGATACTAGGGAGTGAAGAATGTAAAGGGAGAGACAGAGAGGTAAGAAGAATGGAGAGGAGAGCCACATACTCATACACACACATTCCCACTCTGCCTCACACATTCCCACACTCTCTCACACACTCGGCACACTTTCGCACAAACACCCTCCCCCACAATCACTCCGACACTCACACATAAACACATACACACACCCAGATGATCTTCCCATCCGTCGGTCGCAGCAGCAGGAGCGAGACCCAGCGGAGACCACCCCCTCCCCCTCACAATTCCACCCTAGGCCCCCCAGTCCACCCCAACCTCCGCCAGCAGTCCAGCTCGTTGTTCTGGTCTAGAGTGGCCACTACTCCCAGAACTGGGTGCTGCCCACATTCATTCGTTCGTTCGACTGTATTTATGAAGCTCTTACTGTGTGCGGAGCACTGAATGAAGCACTTGGGAAAGGACAATACAACAGTAAAAAAGTGACGATCCCTGCCCACAACGAGCAGTGTGGCTTAGTGGAAAGAGCGCGGGCGTGAGAGTCAGAGGTCAGGGGTTCTGATCCCTGCTCCACCATTTGTCAGCTGGATAACTTTGGGCAAGTCGCTTAACTTCTCTGTGCCTCAGCTCATCTATAAAACGGGGATTAAGACTGTGAGCCTCACGTGGGACAACCCGATAACCTTGTATCTCCCCCAGCGCTTAGAACAGTGCTTGGCACATAGTAAGGGCTTAACAAATTCCATTATTATTATTATTATTATTAACAAGCTCAGAGTCTAGAAAGAGGGTGTCAGTCATCAGTCAAATAAATAAAATTACAGATATATATGTAAGTGCTTTGGGGCTGGAAGGGGGAGGGGAGAGCAAAGGGAGCAAGTCGGGGGGACGTCAAAGGGAGTGGGAGATGAGGAAAAGTGGGGCTTAATCTGGGAAGGCCTCTTGGAGGTGATGTGCCTTCAAGAGGGTTTTGAAGGGAGGGAGATTCATTGTCTGTCGGATTTGAGGAGGGAGGGCGTTCCAGTCCAGAGGGAGGACCTGGTCCGGGGGCTACGGTGAGATAGGCAAGATGAGGCAAGTGAGAAGGTTAGCACCGGAGAAGGGAAGTGCGCAGGCTGGGTTGTAGGAGAGAAGTGAGGTGACGTAGGAGGGGGCGAAGAGATGGACTGCTTTAAAGCCGGTGGTGAGGAGTTTTTGTCTGATAAGGAGGTGGATAGGCAACCTCTGGAGTTTTTTGTAGAGGGGCTATGTCATGAACCTTTTTGTAGAAAGATGATCCGGGCAGCGGCGTGAAGTGTGGATTGGAGTGGGGAGAGACAGGACCACAGACTGCAGTGACCACCGTGTCAGGAGCCCCTTCACACTGGTGCCAGGAGCTGGGCTGCAGGCAGGGGATGGCGAGGGTTGGTCTCCCCCGATCTCTCTTTCCACCCCTCTGATGCCAGACTTGGGCTGGGTTTGTTCTGGAGCTGGCTGCATTGGACCTAACAGGAGACTGCATGTTTGATACCAACCAATCAGTCAGTCATTAGCATTTTATTGGGCAGATACTGTATTCAGTACGTACTACTTGGGGGGAGTACAAAGGAAGAGAAAGACATGATTTCCTCCTTCAGAGAATTTACAGTCTGGATTGACCCAGATGAGCGTACACTGAGAGTCAGCCTGGGGGTGGACTGATTTGGGGCCCATCTAATCAATCAGTCAATCCTATTTATTGAGTGCTTACCATGTGCAGAGCACTGTATTAAGAACCTGGGAGAGTAAAATATAACAGAGTTGGTAGACGCGTTCCCTGCCCACAGGAGCTTACGGCCTGGAGGAATACATTGGTTTTCATTTAGCACTTTTATTCTCAAAGCATTCTCATTTTTTTAACCATCACAACAAATTTGAAGGATAATAAGGAAGGCAGGTGTAATAATACCATTTTGCAGAGGAGGCAGTTGAGGTACGGAGAGGTTAAGTGACTTGCCCATAGTCACACAGCAGGCCAGTGACAGAACTCGGACTTCCACCTGGATCTTCTGTCTTCCGCACCAGTGCTCTTCCTTTAGGGATCGCTTTCCAAGGGCTGTATCGAACCTGTTTAGCTTGTATCTCCTGCAGAGTTTAGATACATGATTACATTGTTATTATTATTATTATTATTATTGTCAAGTGCCGTGGAGTCATTTCCGATTCACAGCGACTCTAGGGATATACTTTTTCCAGAACGTCCTGTCCTCTGCCATAATCCCCAACCTTTCTAACCTTCCGTTCCATAGTAGCCGTTCAACAAATACTATTTTAAAAGGGTGGGGAGGGAGGGCGGGAGGGGGAAGGGAAAGGGTGTTCAGGACTGGGTCAGCCTGGGGCCATGCGGAGGTTGCCCTGGAACGGATCTGAGTCGTCAGGCAACCCTGACCCAGGTTCTGGGGTTGGCTGGACCAGGATTGACGGCAGGCAGTGTGGCCTAGTGGAAAGAGCTGTAGGGCTGAGAATCAAGAGGCCTGGGTCTTAGTCCACCAGTTGCCTACTCTCTGACCTGGGCCTCTCCGGGCCTCAGTTCCCTCATCTGTAAAATGGAGTTCAAATACATGTTCTCCCTCCCTCTTAGACTGTGAACTCCATATGGGTCAGGGACTGGATCCAATCTGACTATCTTGTATCTACCACAGGGCTTGTCACACTTCATAAATATTCTTGGTATTCCCGAGGGGCATACCAGGTTGGAGCAAAACCACCTCACCCCTGAAGTCAGGCAGCATGGTGTAGTGACTGGATCACGGCCCTGAGGGTCAGAAGGTCACGGGTTCTAATCCCAGCTCTGCCACAGGTCTGCTTCGTGACCTTGGGAAAGTCACCTCACCACTCTGTGTGTGCCTCAGTTACCTCATCTGTAAAATGGGGATTGAGACCGTGAGCCCCACATGGGACGGGGACCGTATCCAATCCGACATGCTCGTATCCACCACGGCGTTTAATACGTAGTAAGCACTTAATAGATATAACAATTGTTATTATTAGGCAAGGGAAAGGCTAATGATCACCTAGCCCTCCGTCCGGCCTAATGGGGTGGCATCTGGGGTGTTTTCTTTGACCGTCACTACCTAGGTTTCTTACTTTGTCTAATGAAAGGAGTGAGTTGAGTATGTTTATGCTGGCTTGGTCAGAGGGGAACCGGTGAAGATAATTCCATTTCAGCTCTTGGGTTTAGCGCTGGGGAAAAGGAGACCCGGGTATTCCCACCGGACAATCTGTTAGACTCGAGGGGAATGGGAATTGATTGAGAGGCAAGCCGCTGAATAGGATTGCCTTTGAGGTTAGCGCCTGAGATGGGGTGAGAAGATTCGTGAAGCTGGAAAACACCATCGCCCTTTAAAGACCCAGCAGGCAATGGTAAAGGAAGCAGACAGACGGAGCCGAAGTGGAATTGCTGAACAGTAATTCTGCTCATTCGCTCCAGTCTCTTCCGGGACCCGGGGAGTCGATTTCAACGTCTGGATCTCCGCAGCGGTCGGGAGGGAGGGTAAATCGATGGAAGTAAATTAAAGGCACAGCAGAATCTCAGGGGTTGCTGTTGTGGGAGGGGATCGTTGTATTTGTTAGGATGCTGCTAATTGAAGAGTTTTCTCCTTATTCATTGCTCTGCACCCAGTAATCGCTCAATAAATACCACCGACGGATTGATCGTGGGGTTCCCAGAGAGAGGAGCTTGCCGGCACCTTTGGCTCCGGGACGGTCATTCATCTCGCTGAGCTCAATGGGACCAGATCCTACCATGGGGTTGTTCTAAATAGCTCGCGACGGGTCAGATGGAACAGGGAAAGGTTGACCAGTTGCTGCTGACATCTGCAAGTGGAGTGGAGAGGCCAAAGCTAATCTAAGCATATAACAGCAGCACGGCCCAGTGGAGATGGCCTGGGCCTGCCAGTCAGAAAGACCTGGATTGTAGTCCCACCTCTGTCATCACTTTGCTGTATGACCTTCGGCAGGTCACTCAACTTCTCTGAACCTCAGTTTCCTCAACTGTAAAATGGGGATCCCCTACTTGGACTGTGAGCCCCACGAGGGACAGGGACTGTTTGCGACCTACTTAACTTGCACCGACCCCAGCACTCGGGACCGTGTTAGATGCACAGTAAGCGCTTAAAAAAAAACAAACCATAAAATAATAAATAAGCATGGGAAAATAGTTCAAAATGGGGAAATAGTTATTAACCCACCTACCCTTCTTTCACCGATGAGGACTGGAAGCCCTTTCCCCTCTCTCAATACCCCACCCTTTCCTCCTTCCCCAACAAGCACATAAACACACTCAGGCTGTATGTAGCTCCTTAGGAAAACTTTGCCCAGATGAGGTTGCTGGTTAAAATTGGGGTTCTCGGGTTTTCTAGGGCTGATGAGTCCCTGTGGGAGAATGAAAATCTGTCAGCATGCCAAAATGCTTTCCAGCTCCCGAAATCTTTCCCACTTACCAAAGCCTCCTTCCGTGTACAGAAGACAACCAATCAATCCATGTTATTTACTGAAAACTTATTGCGTGCAGAGAACTCAGTAATAGTAATAATAGTAGGGGTTGCATTTACTAAGCACCCATTTTATGTGGTGCACTATAGTACGTGCTTGAGAATTATAGACTGAAGAAATATAGAAATAAAGAAATATAGAAATGACAGAGTTCCTGCCCATAGATAACTTACACTTTATAGTGGAAAGACAAGCATAAAAGTATTTACAGCTGAAGTGATCAAAAATAAATAATAGAGCAACTATATATCGATATATACATACACACATATATATACACCACTTTCATCTTATTATTCTTACGAAGTGCCAAAGAGTCATTTCCGATTCATAGCGACTCTATGGATATACTTTCTAATAGAGGATTGATGGGAGGCAGTGTGGACTAGTGGAAAAAGTTTTAGGGCTGAGAATCAAGAGGACTGAGTCTCAGTCCATCAGGTGCCTACTCTCTGACCTGGGCCTCTCCGGGCCTCAGTTCCCTCATCGGTAAAATGGAGTTCAAATACCTGTTTTCCCTCCTCCTTAGACACACTTATATATATATAGAGAGAGAGAGAGATGTATGTGTACATATAAATCCTTCATTTCTTAAATACAAATTCCCCACAGATCCCCAAAAGATAAGAGAGTGGAGAATTTATTTAGGTCATTTTAAACTCACGCTGTTCATTTTACCAGAACGTTTGCTTGACTCCTTTTAATTCATGGCCTTGCAGGCGAGGGTTAATTTGCATGGAGGAGAATCAGGTGATTTTGAATGAAGTCATCAGGGAAGATGCTGGTTTGGCATTGGCCCTAGAAGGCTCTTGGTACATAAATATTTGTGCCTCAGCCACTTCCTGGTACCAGCCCAATATTATAGAAGATGTCTTATATTTAAGAAATAGATCGCCGGTAGGGGAAAAAAAACTGTAGGTTAATCAGGCAGCCATTATTAATTTTTAATTACAAAACCGAAAGGCATAAATCTGACTTTCCTGACCAAAATAAATAGTATTTACAGAATTTTAGGGTCCATCTCTGTGGTGATGTCCTGTTACTGCAAGATGGTGGAAAGTGTTGTGAAGAAATAAAATAATAATAATAATAATAATGTTGGTATTTGTTAAGCGCTTACTATGTGCAGAGCACTGTTCTAAGCTCTGGGGTAGATACAGGGTAATCAGGTTGTCCCACGTGAGGTTCACAGTTAATCCCCGTTTTACAGATGAGGTAACTGAGACACAGAGAAGCGAAGTGACTCGCCCACAGTCACACAGCTGACAAGTGGCAGAGCCGGGGGTCGAACTCATGACCTCTGACTCCGAAGCCCAGGCTCTCTCCAGTGGGCCACGCTGCTTGGAAAAGGAAGGAGTATAGCATCAAGATGATATTCTGTGGATGGGGCTTCTAGCATGCTACTGTGTATAACTTCCTTTGCTTCATAAAAATCTTGTCCTTCCGTCACACTGCGGTGTAAGTGTGGCTTTTTTTTTTTAACATTTGCGGCCGTAAAATGTGACAGGTTGGGGCTGGACTTTATGACCCAAGTGGCCAATGTCGCCAGTCTGGTTGACACAAGTTTGGGTCTCTTGGTTTGCAAGCTGAACTGACTAACCAAAAAGTCAACATAACTCTGAGCCTCCCACCTGCCTTGTCACTCAAGCCTGTCCAAGTGGAAGGACTGAGAACCTTCTCATTAGCCGGTTAAGTTGCCCGACTCAGCTCGGCGACCTCTCTCTGTTCCTCGTGCTGGGTTTGAAGGGTTACTGTTTTGTGAAGGACAATTCTGTTGCCATCTAAAGGAAGAACCACTGGGGTTTATTTTATGGGTTGCTTGGTTTTTATTCTTGTAGTTAGCATTCTCTCTATGCTTGTGCTTTTACTTAGATGCTCGAGAAATACAGAAAAAAAAGGGAGTGTTGCCACAGACAAAAGATGACAGGGGAGGTCATTAGCCTTTAAAGTTGTCCTGGACCCTGACTTTGTGCTTAGAAGAGAGAGCTATAATTAAAGGGGCTTCAGCCTTCAGTTGCCCTCTTTGGTGGCCAGTGGTTACCCAGTGTCCCCAAGGCAAAGGGGGAGTTTTTTATGGTTTTTTTTTAACAGTGAAAGCAATGATTAAGTTCCATAATTGATCCGAAAGGTCTCCATGAGAGGGAAGAAGGAAAATTGTTTTCTTTCACTGATGTAAAGAGAATAACCATCACAAAGAGAGGATCTATACAAGCCAGAGTGGGCACCTGAGTTAATAATAATTATAATAATTACGGTCCTCGTTAAGCGCTTACTATGTGCCAAGCACCGTTCTAAGTGCTGGGATAGGTACAAGTTAATCATTTTGGACACAGTCCCTGTCTCGCGTGGGGCTCACAGTCTTAATCCCCATTTTCCAGAAGAGGGAGCCGAGGCCCAGAGAAGTGAAGTGACCTGCCCAAGGTCACACGGCAGACAAATGGAGCCGAGATTAGAACCTATGACCTCTGACTCCCAGACTCGAGCTCTATCCACTACGTCATGCTGAGTTCTTTGGGGTTGTCTTAATGAGGTCAATACCTAATATTCAGTGATATTTATTGAGCACTTTTGTATGCAGAGCCTGTATTAATCACTTGGGAGAATAGAGGAGAATTGGTTAACCTTATCTCTGCCCTCAGCGAACTTTCAATCTAGTGGGGGAGAGAGACAGTAAACTGTGGTGCTTGTTGAGTGCTTACTATGTATGGAGCACTGGGGTAGATACGATATAAGCAGATTGGACACAATTCTCTTCTCACGTGGAGCCGAGTCTATGAAGATGGAGAACAGGCAATCCCCATTTCACACAACCCCTATTTCACACAATCCCCATTTCACAGAAGAGGAAACTGAGACCCAGAGAAGTGACTGATCCAAGATCATACAGCAGGCATTTGGTGGAATCCAGATTAGTACTCGGGTCGTCTGACTTTCCTCTCTTTTTTGAATGGTATTCGTTAAGCGCTTTCTCTGTGCCAGGCTCTGTACTAAACGCTGGAGTAAATACAAGCTAATCAGGTTGGACACAGTCCCTGTCCTACACAGGGCTCGCACTCCTAATCCCCATTACACAGATGAGGTCGCTGAGGCACAGAGAAATCAAACGATTTACCCAAGATCACGTAGCGGGTACGTGGCGGAGCCGGGATTAGAACCCAGGTTCTCTGACTCCCGGGGCCGTGCTCTTTCCTCTAGGCCATGCTGCTTTTCAGTAAAATGATTTATATTCAGTAGATGTTCAGTCGGTATCATTGATTGATGGATGAACTGCCCACCTAAGACGGGTCAGGCCCAGACTGGCCTCATGTCAGACTTCATGTCCGGAACCTCCTTCTCAGCTAGCACCAACCCCACCTCTCAAGAGGAACACTGAAGGATTTTCCAGGAAACACCCCCCCAAAACCTACTTTGGCCTGTGTTCCTCCACCTGGGATATGTAACCGGTCCCTATCCAGGAATAGCCAGAGAGCATCACTAATCCTAATATAGGAATCATCTGGCTGCTAAATAAAGTGGCGTTGCCCCGGTTAATTCTGACAGGGTGAGAGTCAAGAAGGGCACGGAAGCAGACGATGTGTGAGGGTGTGCGCCGTGAGGCCTGAGAAGCATTCGTTCATTCGGTTGTATTTCTCGAGCGCTCCCTGTGTGCAGAGCACTGTCCTAAGCACCTGGCAGGGTACGATCTAACAATAAATAGACACATCCCCTGCCCATAACGAGCTTATAGTCTAGAGGGGGAGACGGACATCAGTAGAAATAAATAAATTACAGATATGTACATAAAGCGCGGTGGGGCTGGGAGGCAGGGGGTGAACGAAGGGAGAGGGAGAAGGAGAAAGTTTGCCTCACTCCCGGGGCTAGGCCTGACAATCCGAAATATAGTTGCCGACGAAAGCACAGAGCAGCTAAGCCCCTAGATGGGCATTAGCAGAGGCGGGAGTAATAGTGTCTGGTATCTGGCGGAAATCCAGACATCAGGCCGACCTTGTCCATCAGAAACTCATCCTTGCCTGCTTTAACTCGGCCCTCTCCTCCGCCCGGCATTATTATCTCTTCACCCTTAATGACTCCTTCTAGACCGTAAGCTCGTTGTGGGCAGGGAACGTGTCTGCCAACGCCGTTGTATTGTTACAGTGCATTCCCCCAAGCACGTAGTAGTGCTCTGCATCCAGTAAATGCTCAGTGAATACAAGTGATTGACTGACTGACCTTAGACAAGTCACTTAACTTCCCTGTGCCTCAAGTGCATCATCTGTAAAATGGGAATGAAGACCATGAGCCCTACGCAGCGTGGCTCAGTGGAAAAAAACATGGGCTTGGGAGTCAGAGGATGTGGGTTCTAATCCCTGCTCCGCCACTCGTCAGCTGTGTGACCTTGGGCAAATCACTTCACTTCTCTGTGCCTCAGTGACCTCATCTGTCAAATGGGGATGAAGACTGTGAGCCCCACCTGGGACAACCTGATTACCTTGTATCTCCCCCAGCACTTAGAACAGCCCTTGGCACATAGTAAGCGCTTAACAAATACCAACGCTATCATTATTATGTGCGACATGGACGGCGTCCCCCCGGATTAACTCGTAGCTACCCCAGCACTTAGTACAGTGCCTGGAACGTAGTAAGCGCTTAACGAATACCCTAAGAAACAGGGGCCTGCCGCCTTTTTAAGTGGGTCATCCCTCAGCTGTCTGTGAACTCCTCGCCTCTTTCACAAACCCGGCAATGAGGGAGGAGTCGACTTGGGTCGTGTTGGTTCTGTGATCCTGGCTCAGAAACAGCCCTGATGGGGAGGTGGGTGGGTGGTTAATGAGTGGTACTAATCTGGGGCCCTGTGCCGTGGGCCTGAAGTACATGTCACTCACTGCCGGCTCCTGCTGGAAAGCAGACGAGCGGCTGCGTGTCTTCTCCCGGTGGAACCCGGCCAAGGACAACCTTCCCGACGCTTCCTCGATGGAAGGGACAGTCTCGAGATAAAAATACATTTTGAAAATTCCTTGGCCCCCGCTATGACCCCTTGTTCAAACAGAAGGAGCGATGAGAGCAGAAGGAGTCTTTCCATCTAGCCGAATGTAGCACCCGAGGAGCTGTTTAGTTGCTATTCAGAATCTGAATCACCTTGGAAGGGAGACATGTTTTAGCCTATTCCCAGGCAGCGGAGAGAATCCTGGGTCTCTGACAGACCGAACGGCCAATTCGTCCGCGAGATCAACCCGTCCGATTCCCCCGCCCCAAAGCTAGACAGATCCTGGCCTATCCGTTTCTTCTTAATACCACCCAGGAAGGATATGCCAGGGTCCTGTGGCCCTTTGCAGCGGACAGTTCTTCCTAACGGCTAAACCCTTCCTGTGTTGATTTAGACCCATTTTTTAAGATTTTCCGTCTCTCTCGGAAATCCAGAAACAATCTCCATCTGTCAGAGCTCAGCCCTCGGGGAAATGAGAGGGAAAAGCAGCATGAGCATGGGTCTGGGAGTCAGAGGGACCTGAGTTCTAATTCCAGCTCTGCTACTTGTCTGCTGTGTGACCTTGGGCAAGTCACTTCACTTCTCTATTCCTCAGTTACCTCACCTGTCAAATGGAGATTAAGACTGTGAGTACCATGTGGGACAGGGACTGTGTCCAACCTGATTTGCTTGTACATTACCTGGCACATAGTAAGTGCCTAAGAAATACCACTATTATTATTTTTATTATTGTTGGTGCTTTTCGATTGGCTTTCCCATTAGACTCCAGAGCGTGTGTCAGGGGCTGCATCTGTCCAACTTGCGATTTCTATTCCCAGCCATCAGACAATCCTTAGGTGGGCATATGACAAATGTTGAACTGATGACAGGGGTGATGAGCAAGCTGAAACACACAATATTCCCACAGGTCATTCTGTTCATCAGCTCCCTCCTGAACTGTGACGGCTGGGGAGTAGCTACTCATCAGAAAAATAGAAAGGAAAATCACGTGTTCTATTGCGTGAACATTTTCACAGGCCGTGCCCTTTGAGTAAACTATTCTGGGAGCTAAGATTTACCAGGTGTAGTGGATAGAGATCGGACCTGGGAGTCAGAAGCTCATAGATTCCAATTCCGGCTCCACCACTAGTGTGCTGTGTGACCTTGGGCAAGTCACTTCACTTCTCTGTGCCTCAGTTACCTCATGTGAGCCCCACTTGGGACAGGGACTGTGTCCAACCTGATTAACTTCTCTAAGAACAGCGCTTGACACATAGTAAGTGCTTAATAAGTACCATAATAATAATTATTATTATTATTATTACTGTGATTAGAAGGTTCAGTGATCTTTCACTCACTCTCAGAGGGTGCCACACCATGGGCAGGATAAATCTTAAATAGAATGATATGATGGCATCCCCTCGTGTAATGAAATGGAATAATCCGGGGGCTTTGCTCAAAGATTCATTTTACGTGAGAGATGACAAGACAACTTAGGCTTTATTATTTTTTCCTAAGATTCTTTAAAATGACCATCTGTCTGATACATTTGATATATTAATTTAAAGCATTTGTTAAGCACTCCCCTAAATGCTGGGAAGAGGTACAAGGACATGAATTCAGATGTCATCCTCGGCCCATAGGGACCTCATAATCTAAAAAGCTGGAGAAGGTCAAATACATGAGGAGAGTGTAATAGAGGAAATTCAGCAAAAGCAGCAATTCATCAGCCTCAATCAATCGTTTTTACTGAGAGCTACTGTATGAGGAGCGTTGTAGAAGCTCTTGGCAGGGAGCAGTGAAGTCAGTAGACACGATTCGGCCCTCGGGAAGTTTAAAATGCAGCGGGAGAAGTTAAACAACATTAGCACAAGCAGCGGTACATCACACCTGGGACGGAATCGTCCTCGGGTCCCTGATTGCTCGGAGCAGGGCCATCTTTGGTCCAATCTGGCTGCCTTGTGACCTCCCCAGGCTTCTAACATTGGGAGGACGACTTCCGCCCAGCCCACGCTCAAGTGCCCGTTAGACTGCAAATTCTTTGAGGGCAGCGAATATGCCTACCAACCCTATCGAACCTTACATGAAGTAAGCGCTCCATAAATGCCATCGATCGATCAAGCAAAATGGGTCACCGCCTTGGCGTCGGCGAGGGGAGAGCCTCTCCGGTCATCCCGCGACCACTTGCGGCTCCCACAGCCCCGTGGGTGAGAGAATTTGGGGTCGCGTGGCTTTAATACGCACAAGTGCCTCTCACCTGGTCCTCTATCCAAACCAATATGCCATCTTCTCCTTCTGAACGACTAAACTTGTACTGAGTACTTGGGTGAGTACAATATAAGCGGTGTGCTGGCTCATGGGGTGACTCCACATAGTGAACAGAGCTAAGGGAGAATGTGAAGGTAAAAGGCAAGACGACTTCAGGATCAGTTTGAGTCTAAAAATCGGACTTAACTTACCTGCTTTTTAAAGCGTGAGAAACAGCATGACCGAATAGAAAAGACCATGGTTTGGGAGTCGGAAGATCTGGGTTCTAATGCCGGCTCTGCCCCTTATCTGTTGTGTGACCTAGGACAAGTCATTTCGCTTCTCTGGGCCTCAGTTATCTCATCTGTCAAATGGGGATTAAGACTGTGAGTACCATGTGGGACAGGGGCTGTGTCCAACCTGATTAGCTTGTATCTATCCCAGTGCTTAGTAAAGTGTCCGGCACCTGGTAAGTGCTTAACAAATGCCATTTTTAAAAAAAAAAACCTTTGAGTTTTGCATAGTTTAGGGAAGGAAGAGGAAATTAGGGGATCTCCTAGAAGTCTCCTAGGTATTTGTGTTATTGAGACCTACAAGGCAGGTCAGAACTGGGACATTCTGCTATAATTAAGTCTTGACCAGATCTTTACAAGGGGATGGCATCCTGCTTTCACTGCTGCAAGTCAGGAAGGATGTATAGAAACTGGAGCCATCCTGTTCTAGTGCAGGGAGCGTGGAACCGACAGTCAGGAGGACTGGGTTCTAAGCCTGTCTTTGGATTGTTGGGTGACCTTGGCTAAGTCAACTCTCTGTTCCTTGGTTTCCTCATCTGTAAAACAGGGATGAAATCCTTATTCTCCCTCCTTCATAGACTGTGGGACAGGAACTGCGTCTGATATTTTAACTCGTTGTGGGCAGAGAACGTATCAATACTCAATAAATATGACTGGATGAATGACGCACTTAGTACAGTGCTTTGCACACGGTAAGGACTCAATGAATACCATGAATCGATTGATCGATTGCCTTGTACCTATTCAAACACTTAGTGCATAGTAAGTACTTTATAAATACCATAGCAAAACAATTATCAACCAATTAAATCGGCAAACACTAACTCCTGGTAGGAGAGGTGAACCGATTGTACTTTTTAATGTAGATCCGATGACTTCTCTGAAAATCCCTCATTTTTCAAGGGGCAACGAGGAAGCAGAATTCTCCAAGATGGCCGAACGCCCCGTCTTGCCTCATGATTGAGGTGGGATTCCCTCGACAGATATTTTTGCGTGAGGTGAACTGTGGAGAAACCCGGGAGGAATGAAGTAGCTTGTTAGTTCGGGGCACCAAGACATCATCTCAACAGATTGTCTGTGTACCAGCTGCTGGAAATTAGGTAGGTGTCAAATTAGATTTAATTAGCTCAGGGAAGGGACCTAAGGTGAAACACCTCTCCCCAAGCAAAGGGGAGGGACAGGGAAGAACCAACCTCCTAATTGGATAGGAAGATGGCAAACTGGGGGCGGGTGAAGAGGTTGATTAAGTTCACCTGCCAGGGTAGGTGGGCGAAAGCCAAGCTGCTCTTGCTCTGACCTTAGCCTTGCAGGGCAGGGTGAGGAAAGGCGGAAACAAGCTGAAATTCTGGAACTTGGAATTTCCTGTTGGGTTTATGCATCCTTCCTTTAGGGGCAGGGGAAATTAAAGCTGCTGAGAAGAAACCATCCGGGGGGCGGTGATCAAGGAGGATTTTATGAGGCTAGATGGTCTCCTTCCCCCTCTCCATGGCCTTCTCCAACTCCCTGGGCCTTTGACTCAGTCTCTTCCGGAAATGGCAAACGGACCGTAATATCGACTGAGTGCACGATGCGTGTCCCGCACTGCGTTTGACATCATGGGGGTTGACAGAGGAGGAACAAGATGCAGTCCACCCTCTGGAAGTAGAGCTCTCCGTGGATCCTGGAGCCACTGTGCCGAGTGGGGCGAACACACAGTGGAATGCAGCAAGCCCAGACCAAGTTCAGAGGGACTCCTAGCCTTTGGCCACCCCTATTTTGAATGTGAGAGGGCCACAGTTTAGGGTTTGGTGCATCCCTGCAGCCGAAGGGAGGCAGCGCCACTCCGGAAACGGTCTGGGCCTCGCTCCCTCGGCCGCTGGGACTTCAACTCCCGGCAGATCTCAGGGCAGCCAAATGTAGCCGGCCGAACCTCCTGGAAATGACGCCGGGCCTAAGTCCAGTTGGATCCGGGTTCATTTCCAGTTCAACTTGGCTTTCAAGTGCTGCGGTCTCGAACTCCGCCTGGGAACCGTGCAGACCAGGGTCGGCTGGATCCGGATTCCCGGCCCGTGCCGGCCTCTTCCTTGCTCGGACCTTGCCGTCCGATGAGGAGCGATGCGACCAATACAACCGCGGGCGTTCAGGTAAAAACCTAAAGCCCAGATGAGAGAAGCATACAATGTATCTAGGCAGTTCGGGGAGGGCCAGAGGCTGCAGGAGATTGCAACGCCACCCACAAGGGAGTCGGAAGAAGTTCAAGAGCGGCATCTTGACCTCAGAGATTATCGTTCTGTGCCATTTGTCCTTCACTGATTCTATGCCAAGAGCTGGACAGAAGAGAGAATTTGGCATCGTTCCTGCCCTGTGAGTTTCGGTCTCGGAGAGCCAGACGCAAAGCAAGCGGGAGGAAAGGCTGAGACTCTATTCAGTTGGAAGATGGGAAGAGACACACCATCCAGGTCAAATGGAATGCCATGGTGGAGGGATCCAGTCTCGGATCCCTCAGTGATTCAGAGGTTATGATTCTTGCAAGAAAAACAACGCCTCCCTTGAGAAGCAGCGTGGCCTAGTGACAAGAGAACGGTCTTGGGAGTCAGAGGATGTGGGCTCTAATCCTGCCTCCGCCACTTGTCTGCTGCGTGACCTTGGGCAAGTCGCTTCACTTCTCTGTGAAATAGGGATCGATAATAATGATAATCATTGTGGTATTTCTTAAGCGCTTACTCTGTGCCGGGCAGTGCTCAGTATAGAGCTTGGTAAGCAGTTAACAAATGCCACGATAAAAATAATAATAATTACTATTATAATGGTTAGTATTACCAGAGCAGTCAAAAGCCCTTATAGGATATGGAGGATAGGACCATGTCACCAGCAGGTCCTGCACACACCTGTCAATCAATCAGTCAAACTTATTGAGCGCTTACTGTGTGCAGTACACTGTAGTCAGAGCTTGGGAGAGTTCTTGGTAGACACATTACCTGCTCACAACGAGCTTACAGTCTAGAGGGGAAGGCAGACATTAATATAAATCAATTAATTATGGATCTGTACATATGTACAGAGAAGCAGCGTGGCTCAGTGGAAAGAGCCCGGGCTGGGCAGTCAGAGGTCAAGGGTTCTGTTCCCGACTCCACCGCTCGTTAGCTATGTGACTTTGGGCATGTCACTTCTCTGTGCCTCAGTTACCCCATCTGGAAAATGGAGATGAAGACTGTGAGCCCCACATGGGACAACCTGATGACCTTGTATCCCCCCAGCGCTTAGGACAGTGCTTTGCACATAGTAAGTGCTTAACAAATGCCATCATCATCATCGTTATTATTATTGTTATTATTATGTCCTGTGGGGCTGAGGGAGGGGAGAATAAAGGCTGCAAATCCAAGTGCAGAGGCGAGACCGAAGGGAGTGGAAGATGAGGAAATGAGGGCCTGGTCGGGGAAGAAGGCCTCTTGGAGAAGATGCGATGCTAATAAGGCTTTGAAGGTGGGGTTTGAAGGTCTGACACATACAAAGAGGGAGGGAGTTTCTCACCAGAGGCGAGACGTGGGAGAGAGGTCGGCGGCGAGACGGATGAGATCGAGGTACGGTGAGTAGGTTGGCATTAGAGGAGCGAAGTGCGCGGGCTGAGTAGTAGTAGAAACATTTCTGGGGATTTCACGCCAAGGCTTGGCCTAGGCAGAGCAAATCCTACACAGAGCCACGCTCGTGAAGCGTGCGGGAGGTGGAAAGAGGGAGTTGAACACTTTACACACATACTCCACTGTGTAAGCCTGGGTCGACTGTGCCGTTACAGATCTATGCCCTTCCGATCTCTCATCTTCCCACCCCCTCCTGCAGGGGAGAGTTGGGCTCCTCATACTCTGTACCTCCTGGTGAACTGACTGGTTATTTTGGGTTGACAAGTTTGTTTAAAGATGTATGTTTTCCTCTTGATCCTGCTTCTTGTTACTTCTCCTTTCTCATTAATGTGTAGTAGGCGAGGGGTAAGGAGCTGGGATTTCCGAAAGGGTTGGAAAATGGAGAATCTAAGAAGGGTTAAAGAAATTGGAATTTAAT